>NC_138575.1:75233243-75751423 GCF_964289735.1 Phaethon aethereus
AAGCACCATCTTACACTAGAAATGTATGTATGCAACCTGGATATAAGAATTTAGACAGAACTTTGAAGATACTCCATTCTGAAGAATGGAATTAGGTAGTAGAAGAGAGCCATATGTTTCTGAAACATTAGTTATACCTTACTTCTTCAGTAGTAACTGTAAATTGTTTGTTTTCTTTTATATGATATAAATCAAATATTACTTTTAACTGTAACATATAGCTAACTCAGATCCAACTGCAGAATGACATCTGAAATGCATGAATTGACTTAATATTTTTTTCCTGAAAATACTAAATCAAATCCTGTTCAGTGGAACGCAGGTTCTGTTCAGTTTTGCAGGTGGTTAGACACCTAACTGTTCATACAGAACTGAATTCACTATATGCATATGCTGAAAATACCTGTTCCAGTCAGACCTGACTGAATTGAATCTGTAGTGCTTATTATTACAGGCATATTTTATTTTGGGGGTTAATTATCAGTTGGGTATGTTTTCTTTGTTGAAGCATCTACAGACAATGAAGAACAGCTACAATTTCCATTGGAACTTTGTTCTGATCCTCTTGCTTCTCAACCATTCTCACCAGCTAAAGGTCAGTTAAATGGAAGAATGCTGAACTATTGTTTTTTACTGTTTTGAGTTCTGCTCTTTCATTGTTGCAGTAGCTTTAAAATATCTATACTTTCACATGCTTTAAGTATTCCTTGCTACCTAAGCATAATGGATATGTTCACTCCTAACGTCAGAGTTTTTGGGAGTCACATGAGATGGGTTGGCTAATCGTTCTGTATATATTCTTTTGTAGATTTAGTTCTTCTCTCTTTGCATTTAGAGTATCGAAAATGTTGCAAACTGCTGTTTGCAATGACACTGTTGAGTGTCATTTGACTTAAAGAATTATAAATTACTTGATAATTAGACTTGCCTCATACTTCTTTGCTTCTGTAAATGGCTCGTGAGTTGTCAGCCTTAAATAATTAGCCTCATAGTTTTCATGGTGGGAAGTAGTATCTAGCAAATACTGGTCATTCAGCCAAGCAAAATTGCATGCAATTTTTTTTAAATGAAAGGATCCTAAACTTGCATAGTAAATAATTTGTACGGTGCAGCACGTTTTAGCTGATAAAACAGCTGCTTTATTTTGCCTGAGATAGAGCTGCATTTCAAGAATGTTTGTCATAATTCTTTTGTGACTGTATTAAAAAGTAGGTCATCATTCATTGAAACCAGCTACTTTTACTTACTTCTCTTTTGTTGGATTATCTGCCCACCAAAATGGCTAGTGATAGGAAATTCAGTATCTGTGAATTATTGTAAATGTTCTTTTACTAAAATGTTGCAGAGCTCCCTTTTTGCATATTACGTAAATTGTATAAAGGAGGGTGCCTACCACATTTATTTGTATTTTTAGGGCTCAGTTTAATTTCAGCAATAATATTCATAGAATCATAGAATAGTTTGGGTTGGAAGGGACCTTTAAAGGTCATCTAGTCCAACCCCCCTGCAATGAGCAGGGACATCTTCAACTAGATCAGGTTGCTCAGAGCCCTGTGTTGTTATTACTTTGTATTTTTTTTTTTTTTAATTTTTATGCGTTTGTGTATGCTTAGCTTTTAATTGGTCACATTATGATACTGTTAATGTTCATTTTCAAAATGAGGAGCTATCCAGAAATTTCTGACTGGTGTCTTTTTCACTGTTGCTGGGCAGTGCTACTTGTATAATGGGCACTGACCAGTAGAGGGTAGCCTGTTCACGTAGATCACTTTTCCTATCTTCACATTCCGTATTGTGCTGTACATCACTGTAGAGGCTTTCAACTAGATAATCGTTTCATCTGTCACTTCTTCACAGATAGACTCAAGGTTTCATTGTAGTTACATTTACTTAGGAGCTTATTTAATATAGTGATACCTTTTTTTACATACTTTTCTGTAAGATTGTTATTAAAAATATCTGTATACAACCTTCTACAGTAATGAACTTTAGTAAATTATCATATTATAATTTGCAAGACAGATTTAGTACAGTTAATTATGTATACCCATTTATTATGCGCTAGCAAAGTACATAGTATGGTACATACAGAAGATTTTTTTTCCTCATATTTTAGTCTAAATTTTTTTTTATAAGACGACAGCTGTTGTCCTGTACTACGTGACTCTGATCATATCTGAATGGAATTCATTTTATCTTATTAGAAGTCCTGGAGGGTGCAACTTCCCACACAGGTATTCCTGCTGCTCAGAGAGGTGAGTTTACTTAATTTAGCCTTATGCCAGAACAGAATGAGCATTCTTGGGATATTAGTACGCTCTTTTTGGACGTGCTTTAATCCAGGAAGCGTTTACTAGTTAACTGAGAATGCATGCTCTGGTGTGGCTTAATGGTATCATAATATTTTGATGTGTTTTTTAATTACAAAAGTCAGATTTGTTAATAACAGTGTCTATCTGTCAGATAAAGTGATATCAATATATCTGACGGAAAATTAGTTCCCTGAGAGAGAGCTTTTTTTGCTTGTCTTAATTTAAAGTTAGCATGTGTTCCTTCCGTTTCTTCAAGATAATGAAGAAACGGTGTTTGCAAAACTTTTTTTTTAAAAGATACGCAAACACCCGTGCAACTAATACCAAAAGTCATAGCAGAAACAACTCTACTTCTCATTGTCACGATAATGGGGGAGGTGGGTATTGGAGGGGGGATGTTGGGGGAGGGAGGACAGTGTTTGTAAGGAAAACTAATTTGTGTTTAAAACTGAGGTGTTGTTTCAGCTTGTGACTCCTACCCTCATCACCAAAGCTTTTTTCAGTCTGTAGGTTAGACATTGATAAAGATCGTTAGGAAGGTTAAATCACGATCAGCAGCTCTTTGTGAGGGAAAGGATAGCAATGAAAATTAAAATTTAAACAAGGCTTAAATCAGCTTAAAGAAGCCAGAACTGAACACCTAAAATGAGATTTAAAAAGAAAATAATCTAGCATAAGTCATTAATGACTGTATTTACATGTTTTTCCAGTGATGAAGTCCCAGTCAGGCAGTTGGTTCACAGCTGGGACATCACCAGGAATCGGTACACTGGTTTGGGCAAGTCCAAACCTATACTGTAACTTTTCCTTTGAACAGACCTGGAAAGGGATGTTTGTTCTCTCTCAGACACAGATTATTGCTTCCTCAAAAGGAGCATTGAGATGAGCAAGAGACATCATCCATACTTTTTTTTCTTTGTTTTTTCTTTTGTTTTTCTGTCTGTGTTTTCAGCAACGTCAATTGATTACAGTTCCTTTGCAGACAGATGCAACAGCTGGATAGAGCTCATTAAACTGAAAGCTCAGACCATAAGGCGCGGATCAATTAAGACAAGTAGGCGGCTGTTTCTACCACGTTATGATAATCTGAGACATATCTCTGATTTCCCAGTGGTGAATAGTGGAGTTTTCTGCCCAGCGATAGTACTGCAGATCACATATAGAATGAATACCCGAGTGTGAAAACTGCCGACATTGTTAATGTCTTTGTAAGCTAATACAGGGTTTATGAACCAGTATCATAGAAAGTAAAATACAGTATTTCTGTTCACTTAGTAAAAATTAGTTATCAATAAATGTGTATGCCTACTAATTATATAACATACACTGCATGGATGTAGGTGTATGTATGATCTTGGAAAATTTTTGGTGAGAAACAGGAAGCAATCACCAAGGTGACAGTCAAGGCAATGGTCACTAAATTAGCAAGTGGTGAGTTATTTTTCAGTAGTTCTTTGGCCACAGGTCTGACTATCTTGCTTAAATTAGCAGAGATTAATAATCTGTTGTAATGGAAAATGCTGCACTGGGGAAACACAACAACTTTCACACTTCCTGTAATTTGTTCCTCCAGCAGAATATGTATTTCAAAATGTTGGCACTTTTTTCTTTACCTTCACTTTATAACTGATTGTTGTATGTGCAGCTACTCGCCTCAATGTTTTTCTTTGCAGGAATGCCACTCTTCCAAATAAATTCCATTTCAGCTTTTTGTCTCCTTTTGCATGCATTGCATGATGATTTCCTTTCTCACATGATATGGCTGAGCATCACAGGCAGCTGAATGTTGTCACCAAGCTATTTGGAAACCATAAGAAGAGTTTTTGTGTTTTGAGAAACGGTGATCAATCTTGATAGTTACTTTCTTTTCTTTTTTTCCCATCTTTTTAGCTGCTTCACTTGATAAAGCAAGTCCATTGGCTGAGGGATACTTACGGCACCGTTCTGTTCCATCATGCGCCAATTCTACTGTCTCAGTTGTTAAGATGACACCTCTTTCTTTTCTACCTGGGGCAAAAATAACCAAATATCTTGGGATAATCAACATGTTTTTTATACGAGAAACCACTTCTTTGCGTGAGGTGAGCTGTGTATTGGGGTCTAGCACTTTTTGTTAAGTATAATAATCAAAGGTAAGTATCTGAAGATGTTTGAGTTGAGGTATGGCACAGCAAGGGAAAAGAGTTTTTGTCACTTCAGGGTGGGTGCTGAATGAGGATTAAGTCACGTTGCACTGCTCTTGTCACAGAGCGTATAGAGCTGCCTTGTGTTTGGCAATGTTAGGAAGGGATTACTTAACCATTGCCGTTGTTACTGAATTTGGATATAACACTAAACCAATGAGTTCTTAAACAGAACTATTTGGAAAAAATAGGTCTTTGACTAACAATGGTAGTTGGGATCATTTGAACCCCAACCTGAGATTAGTTTCAAGGAAAAGAAAAAAAAAAAAAAAGATATTTTTCTCTTATTTAGCAAGCTCAATGATAAACTTTCACAATGTATTTGGAGTTTAGAATTTGTTGGTTAATACAAGGTTTCCTGTTTCATATATAACTATTATGCTGATTTTTAATACTACATTCTGTGTGTTCTCTGTAACGTAGCTCTGTGTGATGAATGCCTAAAAAGCATGCCATAGAGTACATAACCACACAAGCAGCTTAGAGGGTGTAGCTAGTGATAACTCAAACAAGGATCTCCAGTTTGGATCTGGACAACTGATACTCCTGAGCATGCAAAAATCCAAGACACATTCCTTATCATTTTCATGCCCTTTTGGGAAGTAGCCGCATCCTTCTGCTACCATTTCCAGACACAGAAGTGGAATGTACCTTTTGCTTGGTTTGTCAGTGCTGAAGAGTATGCTGTTTCTTGCTAATTACACATTGGTAAAATTACATAGCAGATGTTAATAAAAATTATAAGCCTTCATAAAAATGAGTTGCAAGCTCTCTAGAGAACCTTTGATCAAAGATCTTGTTTGGATCTTGCAAGTACGGCCCCTTTTAACTTGAGAAATCTATGTGAAAAGGACAACATTTTCAAAAGGATGTATATGGTATGACCAGGGAAATGGTTACATGACATTTCTGTGCTAGCTGCAGCTTTTAGGTACAAATTCAATAGCTGATAAGCAAGCTTTGGTAACTGTGATAGCAGATCTTGGCAGAGGTAGGTTGCTCAAGTATTTGATTCAACTCTTCCATGAAGTTGGGACAGTTGTACAGTTTCTGTGATACTGTCAGTATGCTATTTTCAGCACTCAGGGCAGCTAATTTAAATCCATTTTAGCTGCATAAGCTGAGTCACAAACCAGTTTCAATACTGGTTGCACAGTATTGCCCTGAGGCTGTAACAGAGTCAAAACAGAGTGGTCATTATATCCAACTTGAGCAATGTGTTTGATTCTACAGAAAAATAATTGGCAGCATTTGTGTTCGTATTTATATTTTGCTTATAGCAGTTTATAGAATATTGAAACCTTATGAACTTTCATAAGCTACAGTGTATAACAGCCACTGTGCTTCAAAAATCAATGATAATTTTAAGTCAAATTTATCTATTGCTCTTACGTTTTGCCATTTACATAATATCTTCATGTAATAATATCTTTATGCCGTTTACATGTATAATCTTGTTATCTGTTATCATCAAATTTTGTATTAGGTTTATAATATTACAGATTTTTCTTTTCCCTCCGTCAGTTGCTGTAACTATTAAAACACTTGGACAAAATCAAAATTTCATGAGAATGGGAAACTTGTATTGAAATTTTGATTTCTGGCTGCAGTTGCCTTCATGCTTCATGCTTGGATTGGTGAAATTATACTTGTTTTTTGCTAATTTTCATCTGCAAGATATGTGTCGTAATACCTTTATGAGTCTGGTCAGGGTAGATTATATTTTTTCCAGTAGATACGAGTGCAGTCAGTGTTTGTTGAAGTTCAGCGTAGCCTCTTCTACCTACCTCTTTCATTTTTTCCTGTGGCACACACACATGTGGGAAGTCTAGTGGTCTTGCCTTTCACTTCCATTTTGAAATGCTACAGATATTTTGAACCAGTATGGATTTCATCAGTTTATTTTCATAGTTTTTTCTGTGGATTTTCATTTTTTTGGTTGGTTACCTGGTTTTTATGTGTTGGGTTTCCCCCCAGTGTAGTTGCTCACATTCTTTTTTAAGGATTGTCTAGGAAAAAAACCATACTTCATTGTTTTCCTTCTCATCCTTTCACAGGAATTTAAATTATTCAGCTTGGCACCAAAGAAGTAAAAGTCCCCCACAAGCACTATCAAGTCAAACAACTTCAGTAAATGGGATGGCCAGAAGTTCTTTTGAGCTTCAAGGGGGGCAAAAAAAAAAACCTTGAATAGCTTGCTTGTCAAGTCTTGTGCTCTGTCCCTTGCTTACTTTGTATTTTGAGGGATCATTTCTTTAGTGAATGTTGAGAACTAGTGACAGTCATCAGCATACATGAAATTGCAGTGACCAAAGGTAATGGCCACTCCTTACTGGTAATTTCCAAGAAGTCTAAGTCTCTTTTAATCCTCAGTAGAAATTGTTCTTTATCTGCTTCCCAGCTATAAAAAAAAAAAAAAAAAAGGGTAGTATCCTTCCTGATGAAAGAAAAAAGTAATTATTCAACTGTCGTTGCAATATTAAATATTCCTGCGGAGGTTGTTGGAATGTCTGAAAAGTATTGGTACATGTGATACACTGTTTGCAAAGAATACCAGTCACAAATGAATAACCTACTTGTGATTCTTTTCCTCAAACAGTTAAGTTCCATTGGTCTGATGTTTAACTGTGACTTGTTAAACAGTGAACAGCTTTTAAGTTCTGTACAATACACTCTTTAGGATTTACTGAAATATTCAGCTGGTAAAAAAATGTAAGAAAGGTATTTAGTGTTTTGTAGCTATACCAAACATAAAATGTAAATTTTTTTGTAATTTTTTTTTCTTTTCCATTTTAGGAGGGTGGTGTCAGTGGTTTTCTCCATGCTTTTATTGCTGAAGTGTTTGCAATGGTGAGAGCTCATGTTGCAGCTTTAGGGGGGAATGCAGTTGTCTCATACATAATGAAGCAGTGTGTCTTCATGGAAAATCCAAACAAAAATCAGGTAAATTGTGCTATAAAATAACAGTGCTATTGTGATTAGTATGACACAAATACACATTTTAGCTATTTAAAAAACAGCAACCTTGTAGAGCCATGTCTGCGTAACACTTCTGGAGCTCTTCATCATAATGTTTAAAGAAGCCAAGAGCATTCTTGAACATCTGAGTTAACACAAAATTTTGAATATGCTTCATAAATACCCAAATGGGTAAAAATACTAAGTTCACTAGAATGAAGCAAATTGCAGGAAACAGTTCAACAGTAGTGCTGAACTTACTTAGCTTTACTGATGTTGCAATATGAGGATTTTGATCCTAATTGCACATAAAAATACCTGGAGTTGCTGATACAAAATGCTCAATTTTTGGACATAAAGGGACAAAACTTTATTAGTAAAGATGACAATGGAATATGGTTGTTTTGGTACATGAAGTATATTCAGAACAGTAGTGAAAGCAAGTACAGCTACCCAGATATTTAATTTCTGGTGGTCTTATGAGAATCTGTCAACATGTTTGATAGCACACAAGTGAGTGGATATAAAAGGAAATATGGCAGAGATTGCCTCACTAATAAATTCTAAGAATTTGTCCTTCTCTGATCTCCATCAGGTTTTCTGTTATTTGTGTAGTTACATCTAGCAGATGCAAGTAAACATAAAATATGTTGTTACTATTTAATGTTTGTTAACTGTGTACTGCCTTTTTTTTTCAGGCTCAGTGTTTAATAAATGTCAGTGGTGATGCAGTCATCTTTGTACGTGAATCTGAGTTAGAAATGTTACCAGTACAACCTTCTACAGTTGTTTCTCAACCCACAAGTTCTGGAGGAGATGTCACAACGTGAAGACAGAAAAAGTGAAGTAGTCTCTGCGAAATATAAATATTATTTAAAATGTGGGAATATCTAGGTTTGCATCTTCAAAATCAGTATCTCCCCATAACATTAATAGCCAAAATCCAAGACAATCACTATACTTTGTCCTTTAACTTTGTGTAATAGTCAGGGCAGCATATTGCAGGTATGCTCTGATTCTTCTGTTGTAATTGCAGGCCCCTGTGAAAGCTAGGCAGTAGGTGAAGTGCTGATAGGAGAGTATGGATTAAAATAGTAGGTATCCCATGGAACTGTGAAAGTAAACAAAAATTCTCTTGTGTTTCTCAGCTGTTGAACAGGACCACGATAAGTTGTAATTCAGAACCATTTCTGAGTTTGCATATTTTCTTAGCTGATTCTCAGCTCGGTGTAAAAAGAGTGGTTGGGGTGGGTGGGTGGGAGATAACGGAGAAGCCTGTATTAGCCACCTTTGCCAATGGAGCAAGAGTTTTGTGCACAGGCTAAGAAAATGTGGGCTGAAGTCTGAACTTGTCTTAGGTCATGGAGTGTGAAGAGGAAGAAGTGGCACCAAAAAGTCACAGTTTGAATTTCTGCACACTAAAAATATTTTTCAACTGTGTGTGAACTGCTGATTTTTATTTTTTTTAATTATTACTATACAGCATATGTTTTGGGTAGGTGTTTCAGGGTTTTTTTTGTTTTTAAAAAGGTGCCAGACTGTGATGCTGTGCTCCTACTCATCCCTATGGTTAAAAAAAAAAACCCAAACAACCCAATCAAAAAGTTCCAAAGTGTGTTTGGTGCTATTATAAGATGTTCACTTCAATATTGACAAAAAAGATCTTTTTAAAATATAAAATTCTGTGAAAGAATTGTTAAGAATTCTTAAGGCATGATCTCTTCCAAGGATGACATAAACAGTCCTCCAAGAGTCAGGTCAGTTATACAGAGGTGTGCTCCAGCCTCCTTTCCATTTAACAGGTTGGAAATACCTGGCTAATTAGAGATTGATGTATATTTGTGGCACTGATTTCTGCAAGTTTTTAGGGTTTTTTGTTGTGTGTGGTTTTTTTTTTTTCTTCCTAGTATAGTAGCTGGGAAATGAGGGTACTGCAAAGAAAGGAAATTTGTCATTTCCAGTAAATGTCTGAAAGGCAGTGATATTTTAATGTAAAAAAATGCAAACTTTGATCTGAAGATGCATTCTTACTTAATTCTGACAATACCATACATGGAACTTGAACAAATGTGTAAACTTGAATGTAAATATTCTGCTTAGTGTTGAAATTAGGCGATGGCATGATTATTTGTTAAAACTAATTATTTCATTGTAAATGAGCATGAAGATCATTCTTGCACAATAAATTTCTGTATAAAATTTTATGCCTTTTTATATGTGTAATAGTTAAATGTGTATGCTGGATGCATATTAAAGATGTCCCACCCCCATTCTCCTCAGAGGAACATTTTTTGTATAGAATGTTACAACCTGATTATTTAAAATTTGGAGAGTTAATTATATTTCAAGTGTTTGAATTGGGTGCTTACCAGAGCACTTTACTCATACAGTTAATTGTCTTTCTAAATTCTGTACCAGTTGCAACCAAAGCTGCCATAAATTAAGTCGCCTGTAAATAGTTGTGGCTCTCTTGATTGTTTTGCAAGGCAAATCTTGTTCCCTTTGAAGCTGAGGGCAGAATATTAATAACTTCAGAAGGTCTTGGATCTGGCATAAGAAGTTGTTTTCAGCGTAAGTATTCAGATGGAAATATTCTCTGAAGTAGCACTTTAAAGTAGCTGTTCTTGGTTATTTTATTTTGTTTGGGGTTTTTTTTGATAGCTTCTATGGAAGTATTAATACCATCGTTTAATTTCTAGCTGTTTAAAAGGTCACAATTTCTGCTAGTGTGTTTCATTAGACATACAAGGAGGAGCTTTCTCATCTAGAAATTTTAATTCTTCTCTAATTATTATTCCAGAAATTACAAACATGGTTTTTAACTGTTATTAATTGGGATTTAGATTTTCTTAATTGGTCCAGATGGATAAATTTAACCTGTGGGAAGTTGCACACTTAAATTGCTTTGATGGTTTGTTTTCTTCTGTGCAGTGTAAAAAAAAAAAAAAGGGTTAAGTGTGTGCAAATCCATTGTCATTTGGAACATCATAACCCCATACATTTCTCAAAGGCAAAAAAGGATCTTGTAAACATAAGACAAACTTCAGGGAATTATACAAAAATGTGAGTTAAAAATTTAAGTCTGTGCACAAAACACCTGCGAGGAGCTGTGTGCCTGTAACTTGATTTATATCCCTTGCTGGGTTCAGAATGGCTGACAGTCATATTAAGGAACCTCATTAGTTAATGACTTTTACCGCTTTAGTCATGGCATAATTACATACAGTTTTGATAGTGGGAGAGTCGTGGAAGCTTATGCTGAAATGGGAGCGGTTACTGCAAGATACCATGCTCTTTATGGGAATGGGGCTTCCAAACACAGGGAGGCAAACGGTGCCATTGGGATGCTGGTGGCTCAAAGAAACGTCGCTTCATCAGCTCTGAGAAGAGCTCTCGGGAGGTGGGAGCTCATGCAACTTGCTGTGCTGGGTCTGGCTGGGATAGGGTTTCTTTTCTTCGTCACAGCCGGTTGGGATAGAGTTCGTTTTCTTCACAGCAGCTGGTGTGGTGCTGCATTTGCGATTTGTGACCAAAAGGCCCTTGTTAACACGAGGATGTCTTAGCTGTTACTGACCAGGGCTTGCACAGGGTCAGGGCTCCCTGTTCATCGTGCGGAGGCCGGACAAGAGGTGGGGAGGGGACGCGGCTGGGACAGCTGACCCAGATGGCCCGGAGGGGTGTCCCGCCCCACACAACGTCTGGCTCAGCGGTAAACTGAGGGGTTTGCTGGGAGTTGCGGTTGCTTGGGGACGCCGGCGGTACACAACTGCTGTGTGCATCGCTGCTTGTTCTTTGTTTGGTCTTTCTTACCTAACAAAATACTGCCTTTGCCTCAACCCACCAGTTTTCTCACTTTCACCCTTCTGGTTCTTGTCTCCATCCCGCTGGGAGGGAAGGCGTGAGTGAGCTGCCCTGTGGTATCTGGCTGCCCACAGTGTCGCTGCTTTCTCTTGACTTGGGGGATCCAAATGACGGGGTAGAGTGAAAGTAGCCCTGCTGCCATCTGCAGCCCTCAGAAGCGCTGCTAAGCTCGGGTTTAAAACTTTCACATCAATATTGTGAACAAATTGGGCGGTATCGCCCTTCATTAGAAAGGGGCAGCATCTGCTGTTGAAAGACCACTTCTCCAGGCAGTGCTCTACTTGCAGCGGTGAAGCTAGGTCTATGTCGGGCCTTCAGGTGACTGGGCAGTGTTCAGGGCCCGAACAACTGTCCCCTGCTCCAGATAATGGCAGCAGTCCGAGGAAGGGCACCTGCAGGTGGAGCTGGTGCTTGCTGATTCCACAGCTTGCTCTAACCATCGCTATTTTAAGCGCTGCATATAGTGCTTGCTAAGTCAGCCGACTCCAGCTTGAAGGTGGGCAGGAATTGTCTTGGAGGGAGATGTTGGCTTCACGTTGGAGTCCCAACCAGCTCAATGCTTTAGGAATGCCTTCTGGAATACCATCCCAGGTTTGGTTTTTTTCCTTTTCTTTTTTCAACTAGGAGCTTGTTTTCAGAGCTGGTTGAAAAGCCCTCAGCATGCTTTTTTTCCCTTGTTAACCTTCTACTTTGTGGAGTCTGATATGCACGTGAAAGGTGCTAAGGGAGAGCAAGTGTCCTCTAGTGAATGGTGTGAAGTTACCACCACCTCCCCACCCCCCCCAGCAGAATCAAATGGTTTTTTTTCTTGGTGTGTAGTTGAAATTAGACTTTCCTTGGAAATGAACCCTTGGCTGCAGCTCTGGTTCACTTCTGTCAGACTGAAAGATGGCACTGTGCATCTCTCGCTAGCAACTTACTGAGAGGCGGGCGCATGAAGATAGAGGCAAGACAGATGCAGGGAATCACAAACAGTTGCGTCAAGTGACATGTCAGTGACTGAATTTTTGGAGAGCTCTCCATTCCCTTTCGGTGTTCAGGTAAGGACAGACGGAAGCTTTGATGACTGATCTGAGTAACGGAGTTTTCTTGGCAAGCACGTTATTGAACAACTGTGCTGCCACAGCATCGGCAGATCTTCCGTGGAGCCTTGCGCTGTGTGGCACGAAAAATTTTCTTGCCATGCAGTATTTGTAGTTTTGGTAGTTAGCAGAAAGCTCAGTTTTCTCTAAAAAGCAGAAATGAAGCAAAAAAGGATGAAGTGACGTGCCTTGTCTGCAGAGGAGTGCCAGGTCCTGGAAGCACTGACAGGTCACCTATGTCACCCCATGTCAGCATCCCAGGGCCCAGGTCACCCATGTCACCCCGTGTCAGCTCCTGCCCCAACGATGCTGCAGCAGGGCCAGCCTCCAGCTCCCCACAGCCCTGCCCTGCTCGGCCATGGGCACTTGTTAATCTGGGGCTGCCCCCCAGCAGCCCTGCTCCCTGCCCTGCCGCCCCATGGAGGCCCATCGCTCCTGGGGGCCTGGGCAGCAGCATGACGCGGGGATAAGGACTGGGTTTCAAGACGTGGGCTGACACAGTAGCTTAAATATTGAAATACCATTTATTTTTGGACTTGTATAACTTACATTGGGCGTGACAAGTCTGACATGCTGAAGGTTTTGAGAGCAGGGAAGGTATTTGCGTGGTGCTGGGTCTGTTGTCATTGCTCCTACGTGGTGAACACGCTGCCTGAAAAACTGGACCAATATAGCTGGAGTTAACGGCCTCAGAGAAGAATTTCCTGTATCGGTCAATGCGCAAATTGCTGAGTAGAAGCTGGAGTTTGAAATTGTTTTCATTTTTGGAAGCAGGAGTCATGTTTCAATTGACTTGCAGGTTTTTAGCACAAACATGCACGTTGACATTAAATGATGCGCTTTTTGTTGCAAAAGCATTTCCGTTAATGTGTATAGAAATATCCCCCTAAATTGTAGGGAGCCAGGCTGATTCCAATTTTGGTTTTATTTTTCTTAAAATCAGATGCCTATAACACTTCAACCAAGGAGAATCTTTGCCTGGAAACCTTGTGAGATTTTTGGAAACATGAGAGTAATTACAACCTAGAGAAGAGAATATTCACCCTAAAAGAGCTCTTAAATTTTGAGGGAGTACAACCGAGCCTGGTGAGCTTTGAAGAGACGTCGTTATGTCCCGGCATGCTCTGAAGGCCGGAGGAGTAAGTGGAAGCACTTGCAGCCAGCAGCCCTTCCTCTCCCTGCCTCCCTTCTCTGCCCAGGCTACCTGTGCCCTCGCCGCAGCCGCGTGGCACCTCCCTGGGATCCTGCCCTGGGCTGCGCGTCCCTCTTCCCTCTCTCCCTGCCCCGTCTCTGGCGGGTTTTGGTTAACCACAGGCCTGCAACAACGCATGCGCTTACCCTCTGCTCCTGCTCGGCACAGAGGAGAGGAGGCCGCCGTGTTTAAGCTCAGAAATTGCAGATTCTCTTCATACTTCTTGCGGGACAGCAGAGCTATCTGCGTTGCAAAGCTGTAATTCAATTTTCAAGCTTTTACTGGAATTGATGATCTGTTTATACTTTGGCCTCAATCCAAGGGTTGGTGCCGTTTGCATGAGTGGAAATGGCTGAGAGAAGGTGAAGTGGAAGAGTCGCTTGTTATTAAATTATCGTAATCTCCCACCTCTCTCTTCCCCAGTGCTCGGATCCTGCCCTTGCGCTGCGTACTGCGTGCTTCGTTACCGATGCACCCTGTCAGTTGAAGCTCTGTGCGCAGGGTGATCAGAGAACGCTGGTCTGGAGGAATCTCTTGTTCATGCCAGAAAACTGCAAGCAGGCTTTTAAATTGTCACTTTATTTTTACATGTATCAACTGTTAAACTCACGCAGAGGCCATGTGAAGAGAATGAAACTGAGCAATAATGTGTTCACACCATCATTTCTGTTGACACTGTCAGAGCACTTTTTGTTGAAGGTGAAATGCTCTGGTGCTTCTAAGACCATTTGCTGGTTTTTGCTCCACAACTAGCAGCAGAGCACATCTGCGGGCCAGCTAACAGCCCAGGAAGAGTTTGGTGGCTCTAGACTATTTCCATGTTGCCGCTACAGAAGAAGAGGGGCCGAGATAAAGAAGAAGGCAAGAGGTAGGGTAGATGAAAGAATGTAATGTAGGCAAGAGAAAAAAGGAAAGAGCACAAGATCAAGTTGAGTCTCTAACAGTAAAAAATGACAGGAAGGAAAACAGCTGAGTGGAGAGACAGGTGAATAACGATTCCCCAACCAAAATAAACAAGAAATACCGCAAGTAAAGTTTGATAATGTGTTGTTTCAGCAGTCGTTGCAGTAATGTCTTGCTCTCATGTGAAACTTTTCATCATTAAGGCTTGAATCACCCTGCAGAGATCTTGATTGTTGTCCAGATTCACAGTGAGGGGCAGCAAGACTGACTCATACTACTCAACCTCTTGAATCCTACTTTGAGAGTTACTGTGTCTTACCACAATAAAGGACATTGCTGATGGTCTGAGGTGTCCCCACTGCACTTCTACTCCTGGGATTCATGGTCTCGCTGAGTTAAATGTCACAGAGCAGTGTCTAGTCTTTTGCCTTTTTGTCCCGGAGGAGGTCACTGTCAAATATAATCGCACGTTTACTCCTCATACTTGAAGGAGAATAGACATATTTTTGTACCCAACCAGACAGCTCTGTCTGAACAAAATCCCCGATGTGATATAATCTAGGCATTCTTTGTAGGCTTTGTTTCTGGAAGTCAATGAACAAATCTTCCAGTATGCATGTTTGACATGCATATATTCTACATGTACATACGTTTCCACCTTAAAGGCAGAACGTTGTTTACACAGCTTGTCACGCCTCTGTACGCGCTGCTTTTTGGCTCTACCTGCCAGACAGTTCCAGCCTCTGCCTATGAAAGGTGCAGTATGATTAGACAACGGTTCCTCATGGACATGCGTAGGTAAGGCCCCAGTAGGAAAGCTCCTGCTTTCCTCTTACACCTGCAGGATACAAGATGTATTCTGACAGGATGTGACCAGGGTGTTGTTTCCAGCAAGAGATCTCTATTAGGGGCATGATATAACTGGATTTAGGTAGCATGCCTATCTATGGAAAAGAATCCAGAGATTGCAGACAGAACGTCAGTCAACGATATTACACTGTTGATGAGAAGGAAGATGCCACATGGGAGGTACAAGGAGAAGACATCTGAAATACTGCTGCTGCTTTGCTCACGACTCAGCAGGACTGCTGTGCCTGTTTTTGACTGCTGTTCTTCAAGAAAGACGTGGGCCCAACAGAGAGGAGAGCTCAGAAGTTCAGAAAACATGATCTGCAAGGAAAGGCTGACTCAACTGCAATGAGTGAAACGGAGAACTGGCCAACAATCTTCTAGGGCTGTTTCCTACATCTGCAGCAGACAGCGGAGGAAGTAATGGGCTTGAAGGGGAGCAGGAAAGGTTCAGGCTACACACACAGGCACGGGTTTGCAGTCGTGAGGAGCAGGAAGCACTGGCACATTGCCTGGGGAGCTTAGCGTTATCCTCCACAAAATGCCTTAGAGAACTTGTTAGATGAGCATCTTTCAGGACTTGCAGGTGTGCTTCTGAGCAGAGGATGAATCGGATGACCTCCTGAAATCCTTCTTACTCCTAGGGCTTCATGCTCTGTAGATTTACATGGATTTGGTTTTGAACTGAGAAAAAGATCCTTCTTCCCCAGTACTCAGATCGGGCCTGAGCTGCTCCCGCTAACTTGTGTCCTGGAAACTTTCTGGCAGGAAGGAGCGGACTTAATTATGTATGGGGAGAAACAGACATCGCTTTTGACAGTCACCTTGCCTACAGATAAACTGACATTATTTTAATAATGTAATTAGGGTGGTATGAATCCCAACATAGTTGTTGTTCCTTTCCTAGGAAGAAAAGTTTATTATGATTTGTCTGAAGTCATTATAGAGTTTAGATTAAAAAAAAAACTAACTAGGGTCCTCTGAAATAAAAGGGTTTTGTACTACAGCAATTAAATCAGTGTCCAAGTCACTTATGTTAAATTGGAATGTGGAAATAGCCTAGACGGAATTTTGCCCAGATCTCGGTGATAATGTTATTTCAAATACATGTGCGTAAATATAACCTGATATTCTGCTGTAAAACAATTATATTACCTTATTTAATTTAATGAACCACAATGTCATTATTTTTTACAATTAAAAAGGTGTATGGGACAAATAGTTGATCTCTCAAGCACCTTGGCTGTACTTAAGAGAGAAATCTCTTTGACAGGAAACAATTTGAGACTTCTGAAAGCAGTTGCCCAAGCCGTTAGGAGGTCTGACATTAGAAGCTTTGAGTGATTAATGACTTGTGGGTTAACCATAGATTTGTTTGATACCAAACAGCCTGTCTGTAAAAAATACTAACAGAGTGTTCATATTTCTCTGATTTCTCTGCAGTTCATTCTATTAAAAACGTACGTGGCCAACCATTCCCGCATACCTGCTGTAAAGTGAGCCTCGCGCAGAATGTGTCTGTCTCTTAAGTGAGAACAATCAGTTGCTCTTGTGATCACTTTGCTTCCTTTGGAGCCTTCAGGTGAGGTTTTTTTGACAGCGTTTAGCAGCAAAGTTCAAGCCCCGTCAGTATAAAAGCTATGGCATAGCACAATGCAGATGTTTTAAGGAAATAGGGGAGATCTTCATACAGTAGTGGAACGCAAGACCATTATGGTTTGGGCAAAATGGATATTGCAACTGGGCAGATACAAAAGAAGCTGTATATATACTATTTCTGGTGTAGTCATGCACAAGGAAGTACCAGGTTCCTGCGTTCCTTCCTTCCAGTACGAGACTGTGTCTTTTACGACGGTGTTTCCTTGGCCCTGTGCTAGACGGTGGGTCTCGACTGCTGCAGGTGTCTCTGCAGTTCGGAGAGGGCTTTTGTTTAGTAGTTTTTTCAAAATGAACTGTGTCACATTTTCTAGTATTTTTTTTTTCCTAAGGAAATCAGAGTATTTCACCAGAAATAACATAACAAGAAAATGAAAGGATGGTATTTGAAAAGAACAGTTTGAGTGTTGCTCTTCCTTTGCGGAGTAATTGTCCATGGAACAAAACTACACAGGAGCAATGTTTCTACTGCCTTGTGATTCTACTTGAGGAGGAAAAAACCCACAAACTCCAATGACAACCGAAGATATTTTTGGCTGGCTAGACACAGATTTAATTCATGTGATTTGCTTGAATGGTATAATTATGATATTAATTTTCATCATGTTGCCTAAATACAAATGCAAGTGCCAGAAACAGAAGACTGAATTGGCAGCCAATGAAATACAGTTAACACACAGGAAATTTCTCAGACTAAAAGTAATTTACAAATTATGAGAATGAGTGGGAGTGAAGCAGCAAGAGAAAAGGAAAATATAATCTATGAAGATGACAGGAAATAAAATTAAATACAAATTTAACTTCTATTGCATTTTACCAGCTATGCTTACTTTTCCCCTAAGAAAATCTCGTATTATATTAGCCCTGACTCTCGTAATGACAGGGAATTCAAGTAGTTCTGACCATTCTCTGGCATAATGTCCAAAAATATTCCTCAGTTGGTACAAAATCCTGCAGTTGTAGGTAAGCGGCGGCTGAAGACACCTGAAGGCTCAGAATGGTCTTAAAACCAATGAATTAGTGAGAAGAACAGAGAGTCACGCAGAGGACAGATAAAAGCCTGTGTGGCTGGAATGAAGAGAGGAAACACCCAAGCGCTGATAGAGCTTCGAAGAGTAGTGAGATCTTGGCCTTAAATTTTCAAACATCCAAGGACACAAAAGATTGGAGAACTGGCATTTGTGGGATTGAGAAAACTTGAAAATTTCTTTCTTAGTCTTAGATGGATGAGGCAGTGAAATATTCATATAATCTGTTGTCTTCCTTAGCTTTCCAGTTTATCAATGGCTACCAAACCTATATGTGTTATTTCTGGATGCATATAATTGTAACACGTGCAAGCCTAACTCTGCATGTGCAAACATATTGTTGCTATGGCAATTCTTACCTGAAGATGTAAACACATCCATCTGACTTGATGGTTTTTTAAATGTTAAAAAAGTCTAGCTAACATTTGAAGATTACACAGCAATCGTGTTGAGAGGCCTAACTGGATGGCTCGTTGAGCAACCAGGACAAAACATGCTGCTCGTGAAAACCAGCTTACAAAATTTAAGGATGACATTGAAAATTAAATGCAATGACTGATCTGATACAGAGATAACACAGAAGCTAATAAAATAGTGAGTCACTGATATCATGGTAGTTACTTTATTTTTGAAATGTTTAAACTTATGCTTGGGTTAATTCCTATCATATTAGAAAATCGAGTTAAGTAAAACAGCGCTTGAGTGCTCCTAAGTTAGCAGTCAGGAGAAAGAAAATCTTCACAGGCACATTGAAAATCAATTTAAACTCTATGAGCTCCTCAATTTTTTTTTTTCCCCACACTGTAAGATAAGTTTCAGTTCCTTATGAAATTAGGTAATATGCTCGGTAGAATTTGGTCTACAAGATCCTTGTTCCATTAGAGGGGTTGACGGGTAGTGGGTTCAGAAATATCTTGCAGAGTTTTTATGCGTTTTTAATGAACTCTTCCTATGGTTTTATAATGATATTTTAGAGCTCCTATGAATCGTTTGAGTTGTGAGTAATTAACCCCTCCGGAAATCTGACTCCTAAGGATGCCTCATGTTGAATAATCATAAAATGAGTCACTGAAATTTGACATGTTGGGAATATCTTGAGTTGATCACCCAAAAATTTGGAGTCACTGTGTGAGCAGAAAATGACTGAAACCCAAATGTATCTGGTCCTGTGATCTGTGTCATGCAGGAAAATAAACAATATTTGAATTAATCTAGATGGCACTCAAGGCTGAACAGCGAAGTCCTATCCTAGGACTGAAATTTTGCCAGACGGTAGCTCTTACCTGTGCTCCAAACTTAGCGATCATAAAGCCTCTAACCCCAATGAATAGAGCATCCTTTCTTACATCAGTTCTGTGCTGATGTGAAGTGTAACTTGCAAATGTACTTAGCTGTTCTTATTCATTCATTTCCTCTTCAGCCTCCAACAACTAACTTATCTTTGTAAAACTACAAACATATACAAACAAAACTCCCAACTTTCCATCTAAGGAATTTTCTGCTCATTCAGCACTTATGGATTGTGAAAATCTGCGAAGAAAAAATTGCAGACTTTGCAAGATGTTTGACATTTTTAATTATCGTAACTGCAAAACACAGCACATTATTTGTTCCAATAATAGGTCTCAGCAGCAATAAAGTGTATGCCTCTCCTCCAGGTTTCAGCTGTGGGAAGCATTTTGACAGTTGGATCCACAGTATGTAACTACATGTGGGCAGAGTCGCGTTTTCTTTTCGCTGCTGAAGAGAGGCTTTCAAGTTTGCCACAAATCTCGGGCATATGAGCACATTTTCCTACTAAAAATCCCTTCTCACGCTCTCCTTCCCTTCAGGGAGAAGGAGGTTGTCGATACCCAGACCGGTACTTACAGCAGCACCCTCTGGAAATGCTTCCTCTGCTATTAGTGGGACACCACAATGTCACATACGACTTACCGTCACAAAGCTGCGACAGCTGGGACTGTAAGGCAACATTTCTCTCCAAGCCTGGAGCCGGCGCACAGCTTGCACACCCCTTCTGTCGCTCAGCCCGCTTTGGAGGCTAGCAGCTTCGCACCGAGCTTGTCTCGGGCCTTTCCAAGGGCAGGTTTCACCATTTCTGGCGTTAGCTGTCGTAAGTCACGACTGCTGGACCGGGCAGAGCGCCCTAGCAACGGATAACGTTGTCATCAAACCTCCCCGACGTACCTCCCCGCTCTTCTTTGGGAAGAGAGAGCAGGTGATGATCCGTGCTGACATCCAGCACAGGCGGAATCAAAACCAGCACCAAACCACGACGGGAGTTGTGAGAGCTCCTGTTTATGCTCATGACCTAGAAGTGGAAGTCAAATCTGAGCCCGGTTCAAACCCAGAAGTTGAAGGGAAATACCCAGAGAATTCAGCATCAGCTTTGAGAAATCCACCCTCTGTCTTGCAAATGGTGGAATTTTCTTTGTTTTGACTCTCTGTTTACTCGGAGTCACAGGCTCCTTCACTTTTATATTCTTCAGAGAACAGGCAGATAACTGTTTAAGGATTCATAGATAATGTTTTAATTTCCATTTCCTCCTCTGAAAAGGCACATTCTAGAATGAGAGATCCATATTTTTTTTTTCCTCAGTTTGTGGTTATGGTAACTATAGATAATTGCTTTCATTGCAGTTTAGAGCTTCCTGACATCAAGATGCTTGGCGGTTTCATGCAGTTTAGTTGGGTGGTCTACATTTCAAAGCTTTTCCCAACACTGCTGGGTTGGAAATCTCATGAGCATAGAATTCCCTGCGGTGGTTAAGCAATTGTTTGCCCTGCTGCAACCAAGGAACGTGGAGGAAAGGGAAAATGGAAGTTCAGTTAACTCTGGCAGTCAGCTTTATCCTTCTGTTGTATTTTTTTAAGCTACTTATGGTGGGTATTAATATGCAGACCTTATGGGTAGTCACTTCCCTTCCTTTTTGTACCTCAGGCTGAGTATAGCAGTCAGAGGAAAGAGCCACTCTGTACTCATTTGTGGAACAGATTTTATGTGGCACTTCACAAAGCATTTTTTTCAAATGTTTTTCAGGGATATCAGGTCTGTTTGAATCTTCAATTCCACAAAAGACATCGTACTGTGCAGGTAAGGACTTCGTTTATTTTAATAATTCATTTTTGAATGATGTTCAATAATGTGTTATCTGAATTGCTTGGCATTCAGACTGTATTTTTTTACATGCCAACCTATATTTTGGCCCTTCCAGTTCAGCAGAGATCATGTTAACGATGGTACAACTGCACTTGTCATCTTGGCGTAAGGGGACACGTTAATGGATGGCTGCTTAATTGCAGGTCAAAGTTTTTGTTCTTTGCTTCATTTCGGGTATACAGACAATTTTCCATTATCCTCTCTGAGGCCAGAAAACCATCCTTCATGCAACAACAACAACAACAAAAGTTGAATGGTTTGATGATGCATTTCCCACAAAGTGAATAGGTAGGTTGAAAAGTAAGTTGCGTCTGCAAAAAAACCAAAGCTTTGTTGATATTTATGTTCCCAGCCAGCTTATGTTATCAGTAGACTCTACACCACCATCTGGTTGAATTAATGACTTGTGAAACTTGCCTTCTAGATGACAGACATCACAGTGTGACATTTTGTAAGACAAAATAATCCATCTTCTGTGTTTCTTCTCAAGAGAGAAAACTGTTATTTCCTTGCCTTTCAAATGTTTTGCAGCACTAACCTCAAAACAGAGCGAAAGTGTGGCCCTTCAATTGTTTTTAAAGGGAATCACATTTGAATAAGTAACTTGAGAAAAATGAGCACGACGAAGCTCCAGAACTAAAGATGTCTGTGCATCCAGAGTCCATGGAACCTGGGTAGCGCTGGCAGGATCACACTATTCATTGACAGCTGTGAAGGAGCTGCTGTGGTCTGGGATGCAAAGTACAGCTGAAGTTCAGCAGAGGAATGTGCAGGTTGCACTAGCGATGGTTCCCAAGTCCTTGATTGCTTGAGCTTTTAGTCATGATGTTGACGTCCTCTTTGGGTGATACTGCAGACCTCTGTGTGAGGCTGCCTTCCCTCAGAAAACTTATTAACTCACCTCAGGATACTTCTGTCTTCCTTCCCTAGTGCTTTGTGTTGTCACGCAGCACGAAAAATAATGCTTTAATTTTTTTCACGTTTCATCTCTGTCATTCGGTGGACAATCTCTGTGCCAAGCCCTGCTCTTATCTTCATTATATTTGTGAAGAAACAGAATAAATTTTGATTATTGTTTGCCCATTAACCAAACTTTATATTGTCTGCCTGGGTCCCGATGAAGTGATGCTGCATAACTTTAGAGACCTTAAGAAAAAAAGCGTAATAATCTTGAAGCAATTCACTAATTTTAGTTGTCGGTGCATCCAAGAGTTTGAAGTACAACTGAATTTCTCTGTGTGTCCTACAGCACTGCACTAGGCTTGAAGAAGCCTCTGTTACAAATCGAGCTTAGTCGTCAGTGAAATGTTTTCAGGTCTCTGCCTCTGTTTCCCCTGCTAAATGGGCATAAGGGTAATGATAACTTTCTTCTGGAAGAAAAATAAAAATCTTCTGAGACCTACTTAAAAATGCTAGAGGGGTATTGGTTCTGATTCCCATGTATAAATATTACTGTATGCATAGTGCTACTGTACACAAGTATGTTTCAAAGACTATATTTGGAAAAACTCTTCTGAGGCCAGCATGTAAATTTTGCCCTAACTAAATGAGCTAATGGAAGACCTGGCTATTGGAAACCTGACACACAACCCAAACTCTGCACAGAACTCAGCAATTTCTGCACTGGTTCTGCGCCTGAAGTCTCCTCTAGCCAGGCTGTTTCCTTTCATCGCTGAAGCCTTGCCTTTTGCTCTGTTTTAAGTCAGGTTTCCATTTGTACTGTGGATGCTGGAACTGGTTTTACCCACAATCCTGCACCCTTCAGAGCAACAGGTCACGCTCAGTGTCCAAGCGCTTGCCAGAGGCGGCCAGGGACAGCGAGAGCATTTGTGAGGCTTCCTCTTAGATGCTCATCTGTCGAGGCTTTGAGGGTTGCAGCCATCCTTGCTGAAACTCTCTTTAAACACATTTCTGCATCACCTGCTTTTGCACCATCCATTTCTCCATCACCTTTTTCCAGGTGGACAACTGAATAAATCACATCGTCTAGATCTACTGTTAATGCTCAGCTAGCCTCAGAAGCAGAGGGGCACTTCTGATGCCTCACACAAATTCATGTTTCTCCCTAATAAGAGCTAAGGATCATTTGTTATAGGAAGAAGAGCTACAGCAGTGTCAACGAGCTTTTTCCTCTCCTCTGCTTTTCTTGCACACGCTTCATCCTATTCTAGAGGGATTACTTCTTGCAAGACCAAATTTATTATGTCCCCCTCTATATCAGACGTGAGCTTCTCATGAACAGGCATTCTTAAACAATGCTAAATTATGAATGATGGCTTCCTGACAGCAACAGCTCAGATCGAAATTTCAGCAAATGTCAGACATGAGGTCAGAATCTGTTTGAGTCCCCAAGGAAAAGGAACTCTGCTAACAAGGGAAGTGCCTGCTTGTTTGAGATGTGCTTGAGGTCTGTGTGCGTGTGCACGAGCATGTTCCACTGTTCCTTTTATACGCATTTTATTTCCTTTTGAAATGGCGCATAGTACAATAGGACCCCTCCAGACACAATGTTTTTGGCACGACAGCTCTAATACATAATTGATACTAATCCGGCAAGTCCCTTACTCTTCTGAGTGGCCCTTCTCTTTGCGAGTAAACCCCTTAACTTCAGCGCAGCTTGCTCCCGTTACATAGAGTTGCACAGGGGGTCAGGTTCACTGCAGCATCTTCACAGGTGGTTTTCCCTATGGGAGAATTCAGAGAGGCTGCCGAACCCATCTATCTCCAGTAACGTATGTTCACGTGTGCATTGTAAATTTTTTTTCTCTGCAGCTTTACAGCTATTCTTTGTAATTGATTTCTCAGTTTGGAGGAAGTATGCTTTATAATCAGAGCTTCTTCTAGGCTCTGATGCTTTTCAGTGGTAACTGTTGCAGTGGGCTGGGCTGGAAATGGATTTCTTCCCCTTTGTTACAACAGGCCAGACCTGTTGGACCCAATTGCACTGAAGTTCAATCCCTTGAAGGACTGAAACAAACTTATTGTGATCTATGGATGCATCAACTTCTACTGGATAAAACTATGCCAATTGTCTCAGCATCGGCGTCGTAGGTATGAGAGGAAGATTTGGGTGTGCCCTGTGAACAGATAATGTGTTGATTTTGAAAGGGAGCTTCTTGTGGTGCACGTGGCAGGAATTTCACCCAGACTTTCACTGTACTTCCTTATCTTCAGCTTACTGGTGCTCCTGCCCATCCGTGTCTTTCACAGGCCTTTTTACATATATTAAAAAGATGCTAAAGATGTGTCCTGAAGCCAGTGCTGTAGAATGGAGGTCTGGTCTTTATGGCTTTCCTAGAGATACTGTAATGATGTACAGTAATGATGGCAAAGTTGTCAAAAATTGCCTGTGCTCCTCTGTTTTATGAGAAAAACTTCCTTCTGTGCAAAACCAAAAAGCAAAGCGCCTGTGGCTAATGGCTCGATACATTCCATGTTACTTATGCCTGCACGTTTTCACTCGTTCTTGTTCCACGTTGTTACCCGCTAACATCACTGGTCACATAAAAAGATGTTTTGAAAGTCCTTTCAACGCTGCTTATAAAAGAGGTTCTCTGTTTTAGAGAATGAACTCTGTCTTTCATCAGTAAGATCCTTTTTTCCCATTTTATGCTTCTTCCTCGTGCATTTTGACGCCTCTCTGCAGCTGGAAGGATGACTGTAAATGTTGTCACAGTAATGATATTATTACAGCACGACAGCTGAGGGGAAAAAAAAAAAGTGGCAATATTTGTAATATTTTCTCAAAGGCTAACTGATACAGCCAGGTAAAAACAGATTAGCTTTTGGACACCGTACCTTTACAGGAATATTAATTTGATATTGTAGTTATAATTCTCCCCCTCCAGTAGGATTATATAAAACTGTCTGTCATATCAGGAGCTTAAAACACTTTATCAGTGAGCGTACACATTTGCTGGTGGTTTTAACAGAGCTGCGGAGAAAATCCTGATAGGGAGAAGCATTAGGGGAATTTGCCAACGGGTCTTTGCATGGGCAACTGTGCGTCCATTCATAAAGGCTTTCACACCGTTTGTGTTACTCTTACGGAGCGGGACTCAGATGCCAGTGGTTCAAGCTGTATCAATAGGAGGAAAGCAGAGACATCAGCCTGTTCAAAGGCAACATCGCACAAAAGCTGACCTACAATAGTACCGCAGGCAGGCGACGGTTTCTGCACATCGTGCTGCTGTACGCTTGGTCAAAACACATACCAAAGGAGCACTGAGTATTTATAGCAGCAGGGAATAAGGGCTGCCGTTCGACACTAAATACCAATTGGTTTGTTTTTTCTTTCAGCTCCCTTCTCCCTTAGAAAACAAATCCACCCTTCACATAGACTTTACTAATGGAGCATGAAATACTTGCAGAACTGAGGGCACAGCGTAAAGCAAGGTATTTTAGCCAGGTGGTAACTGAGTGCATTCGGAAGAGAACAGATTTACCTCGTAGGTTTACACCACGATAACATTTTCATCAACTGAAAGGATGCCGTAGCCCGAAAGCTGATTCCAATGCAACTCCTCTGCTGAATTCTGCAGAGTGGAAAGTGAGTGGGATGCTGAAGTAGACGGGAAAAGCCCTGTTATGTTGGAAGTGAGAGGGCTTGAAAAGGGAGCAAAGACAAGGTACCAAAAGATGCATGTAGGAGTGCAGGATTCTCTAAATGAAAGCAGGAAAAAAATGGATTTTTGGAAGGAGGCAGCTCCGGTCTTCGTGTGCGTTTTGGGTTGGGGGTAAGGGAGAGAGGAGGTGCTGCTTTTTAATGCTTGGAAAAGGTCTTCTCCCTGGACAAGCCTTCTCAGCGACAGCAGCAGTGCAAAGTAGCTGAGCAGAGCACCAGCTCTGCCCGCAGCTGCAAAGGAGGAAACGCAAAGCCAGCGGAGCAGGAGGAGGGCTGGCTCAGGGGTGGATGTACCCTCTGGGGAGAAGAAGTCTTGGCGTGGCTGTACACTTTGCATGGTCGCAGCCAGTAAACAGGCAATAGGAAACGGGAGAAGAGTTCTGCTCTTCTCTCATTTTAGAGTGAAACTGGGAAAACCACAACACTCTGTTTTCTTTCTGACCAGTGGACAGTCACGCCATTTTTTCTGAGTGTTTAAAATGCACGTTATTCCGTGTTCTCACACATTGCTTTTCTCTGTGCCGCTTTTTAAAGGCAATCTTTTTTTTTTGCTGTAGTAGGGCTGCATATGAACCATGCCCAGAATAGCTAGCCTTTCTGGCTGGGGATTTTACTTGGCCCCAAAATAGTGGAGGTGAGGTTAAATCTCACCACTCAGTTCCCACTAAAATGGAGTAAAACAGAGAAGAACCATGCCTGAATTTCAATTCTCTACTTCGATGTAAAGACATGGATGGTTGATCACTACATCTCTACATCTTCTCAATGATTGCAAATTGTCACTGAAGTGCTTAAGATTATTTGCTTGTAAGCAAGATTCTTGTTTGGCAGTTTATTCTTGGCTTCTGTTTATTCTCCACCTGAAACTGTTGTCCTCAGCGGAAAGCATCGGTGCGCTTCTCTTCAGGGCTTGCTGACGGAGGGAGAGGACAGAGACTGATAACGCTGCCTAGAAACAGATTTGACTAGAGAGCAAAAGACCTGGGTTTGAGTTTGTCCTGGCATATCTGTAATTTCCACCTGTAGGAATGCAGAACGAGGCCAAGGCATTTTCAGTTCCCCGTGGCAAGTCAGCAGCGGCACAACGAGCTCTGCCTCATCTCTGTCTTGATCCACCTGGCTCCTTGCGGGCGGCCGGCAGGACACGCTGATGGAGTTACCGCCATGGCACTAGACAGACCGTGGACTGTTGTAAAGTCAGTGAACAGCCTGGGGGGCTTCATGCAGAAATATAGTCAAAAAATGAAGAGGAAAGATTTAGGAATATCTCACGGGTTCACAAATAAAAGATATCCGAAAATCTTGTGTCTCATTTTGCAAGAGTAAAAGCCCTTTATTAAATAACACCCCCCTATGTCACTTTGGGAGGGATTATATTACTGAAGAAATTAACAAATAATTCTACCGGGTTTATTTCCGCTTACTTCATTGCAAGCAGTTTGGACAGTGAAAGAATAAGTCATTCCTACTTTCTCTTTGTTCTTTTCCGCTTTCTGGTTTCCCAAGCAACACTGAGCCTTTGGTCTGTCTCTCTTCTCAGCTAAAGGTGAGCAATGAGGCAGAATTTAATTTGGGATACAGTTCTGCACATTTCAATCTCTTTTTTTTTTTTTTTTTATACTTTTTAGAAGTTTAGCTAACTGTGTTTGAAATTAGTGTCCAGAGATTGAATGGTTCTGTTTGTTTTTAATAGAGGTGACTGAATAGGTTTTGTTTTATTTTACTGTTGGCAAATAGCTTCCTCACCAAAATGAAAATAGTTATCCTGCTCAAGATATCTTTTTTTGTCACAGGTTGGACAAAATACCTTGCCCAATTTCTTTTCCCATTTTGTCCACAGATAACAGTTTTAATGCTCTAGACAACCCTAGCGTATCAGATATGAATAAAAACAATATTTCTTATACAATTACAAGTTAATGGCATTTTTTTTGATTCATTAGACATAATCATGTTAATATTTTTTTTGTCAGTGTAGATTTCTACACAGCAACACACCATGAAAGAGAGAAGTTTTTCCTCTTCTCAAGCACTGAAAGGGCATGGAGATTTCCAAGCTTATATTTTACTGAGAACTAATTAGTATCTGCTTGGCATCTCTAGCTGAAAATGCTATACAAACAGCCAGCTAGTATTTATTATTATTTTATTGCTACCTTATGGTCAGGACATAGAATAACTGTCAAACTTTCTTCTTGCTCTCCTTTCTTCACCCAAAACTTGTTTCAAAGCTTCCTTCAATCATCAGTCCAGGGGAAGTTCTGGACCTTTGAAGGAAAAGCTGTGGAGTTGGGGTTGTCTATTTTCAAACTCCTGAAGTTGTCTCATTGCTATGGCGAGGACCTTAAACCACAGATGTTTCTTTGGCTGCCCTTTGCTAGGTGACTAACTACTGACATTCATCACTGTGCCTCGGACAACCTCAGCAGATGAGGTTGGTAGTACTTCCCTCCCCGCCACCCGCCATGGTCAACACCTCTCTGCCAGGTGTGCTGTGCAGACAAAGAGAGCCTCCTCTTTGTCTTGAAAGGCTGTCAGGCGTCTCCTTGCTACCTAGAGTCTCCCAGGTGTAAAGCACTTGAAGCCATCCCTTAGTTACAGCTCAACCTTGAAAGTGCCCGAAGTAGCCAAGTCTCTGTGTGCTCCTGAAGGTCTGAAAGGCAGCTGGCTACTCACTCGTACACAACTCTTCCTAGGGTTATCTGGGAGTCTGCAGCGTTTCTCCGTGGGCCTGATAGGTGTGTCTGGAAATGCTGAACTGGGGGTACCAGCCCAGGCAGAATATGCCTTTTATGCAATAGCCAGGGACTAGAGCCTGGGCTCTGAAATTGGGGACTGTCTCCAAGATCCTCATGGAGAGAAGCTGAACACGTCTCCGTGTTTCAGCCTACCCGATTACCACAGGAGGTGCTTTCTGCTGCTGGAGTTGCTCTGTTGGCATGAAACGATGATATTCTCTGATGATTTAGGAGGGTCGGGGGCCCTGCACCCTCATGCTGCAGGGCAGGTGGTGGGTGCCCAGTAGGAAACCCCAGCTGGGTATCGCCGGCTCACACCGCTGCTTCTAGGCTTGCCCCGGTGGGCAGCCTCCCTGCCTGCTCTCCCACGCACTGGGCTCTTCGGTTACAGTCCCAGCCAGGCTGGGATGCCCCATCAACTGCCCAGGTTGGGTATAATCCGAGGTGTGTAATCGCCCGAGGGTATAACCCCTGGTGTGTTTTCTGCAAAGACCCAACCGAGCCAGCGGGTACACGCTGGCATCCAGCTGCTGCTTTGGTAACGGTGCTGCTGGCTGGAGCACGCTCTTTTTTTTCCCATACCTGCCCGCCTCCCTGCCCCCTCGCTTGCTAGAAATTATCCAAAAAATACCTTTAATCAAGTGTACTTTGACGGGGCGGGCACGGTGATTGCGGCTCCCAGGCTCCTGACTTGAACCCGGGGCTGACCGCGGGACTCCCGCGGGGAGGCGCGGAGTGGGAACGGTGCGAGTCCGGAGGGAGAGACGGAGCGGGCCGGGGCCGGTGTCCGCGTCCGCCAGGGCGCGCTGGAGAGCAGCTGCCGGGGGAGAAAGCGGGGGCCGGCGGCGCTGCCTGCGGCGGCGACCCCGGGGCCGGAGCTCTTCCCTCCCTCCCTCTGTTCCGGCTCGGCCGGTGCCCACAGGTCAAGCAAGAGCGGCGGAGGGAGGGCGGGCCGTGGGGCCGGAGTGGCGGAGCGGACCCCGCAAGCAGCCGGCTCTCCGGCCGCCGTTTCTCTCCCTCCCTGGGGGGCCGGGGCACCCCGCGGCCGGGGCAGGGTGGAAATTTACCGGGGCCGTCCGCAGCGCGGCTGCGAGCGGGGGGGGGGGGGAGTTCGGCGGGAGGCGGAGGGAGGGAGGGAGGGAGGGAGGGAGGGAGGGCGGGGAACGGCGGAGCATCGTCTGGCGGGGAAAGCGAGGGACCAAATGACTGTGAGGAAGGGCGGCAGCCGCCACCGCCGAGAGAGGAGCCAGCCGCGGCGCAGCGGCAACAGCCCCGGCAGGAGAGCCGACGCCGGCGGGGCCCGGCTCCCCCGCAGCCGGCGGGGCGGCGATGGCGACGGGCGGCGGACGGCGGGCGGGCCGCCGGGCTTAGGGCTCGGGCGGCGGCGGGGCTGAGGCGGTCCCCGCCCGTGGGCGCCGTATGGCGCGGGCCTGATGCCGGAGCGCGGCCCGGCGCCGCGGCGGCGCTGCGGGAGGAGGATGGCGGGGCTGGCGTGGAAGTGGCCGCGAACCCGCCTGCCCGTGGGGGCCAGCGCCCTGGGCGTCTTCGTCCTCTGCTGGCTCTACGTCTTCCCCGTCTACCGGCTGCCCGACGAGAAGGAGATCGTGCAGGGGGTGCTGCTGCAGCAGGGCAAGGCGTGGAGGAGGAACCAGACTGCGGTCGCCTTGTTCAGGTAACGCCGTGCGCGGCCCAAGGGCGGCCGGGCACGGGCGGCCGGGCGGCGGGAGCACAGCCGGACGCCCTCCCCGCCCCGCCAAGCCCCAAACTTTATTTTTCCCTACCCGACCCTTTGGTGTTTTTTGTTGTTGTTGTTTTCCTTTGTGTGTGTTTGCTTTTTTTTTTTTTCCCCAACGGGAGAGGGGCAGGCAGGGGTCCTCCTGCCCAGCAAAACTTTTTGGGTGGCTCTGTTTGGGGGAGTAAGCCCACCTTGGCTGCCTTGCCTGGGAGGGCTGGGGTCTGCGCGGCTCGCAGGGCTGCCTGCACAATAGGACGCTTCGCGCTTCCCGGTGAGCCGCTGCACCGGTCGCCCGTCCGGCTGCTGGCGGGGCTGGGGGGCTCGGAGCCTCGCCTGGCCTTTTGGCTGTGGCTGCCGGGGAACGCGGAGCTTGTGGATCCTCCTGGGATGCGTAAGGGAAGGTTTGCCGGGGTGTGCATTCGTGTCGGCATCCTCACTCCGAGGAACAGTTCGGAAGCTCCGCGCTGCGCCTTGACTCTCTGCAGTTTATTGGAGGAAACCACTTGAAAAGGCACTTTTTTCTCTTCTCTTCTTTTGACGTGGCTGGGAAATGGCGATAATTCTTGGGGCCCTTTTCACCTTCCCCAGCTGCACGGGAGAGGAGGAATGTTGCAGGCAGGGTGCCACATCTGAGAGCGGTGGAGAACCAGGTCCCTGTAGCGGGGAGGGTTTTTTGAATGACCCCGGCTGGAAAAGCGTGTGCAGTGGAGATCTGCATCCCCTCGAAAACGTCTCGCACGTCTGGGTAAAATACAGACAGCTGGAAGGGACGCCGATTTCCCTCCGTTTCCTGGGGGGAAGCTGGGTTTTCTCCCTATCCTCTAAGAAGCAAATGAAAGATCAGAGCGAGAGGTACTCAAACTGCCTGCAAAAAGGCCCTCTTTCTCTAGTAAAGGCTAGAATGAGTCAGATCCAAATTCCAAGGGACTTATCTTCCTTTTTTTTTTTTCAGTGGTGTATGGCTTTATTTGATGTTCTTTAATATTTTTCGAATGCAACTCAACTCGCATTTGTCATGACCTGGAGCCGGCATGTGATCGCTTAGTATCTTGTCTGCTGGGATAACAGAAACTTTACAGTTCTTCAAAAGCACATTCTTCCTTTGGTCCCTGAAGCTTGCAGGGAGTATCAGCAATGAGAGGTGATAAGCGGGTATGGGTTAATACCGTCTCATTGGGTAGGCCTGGAAGAAGTCCTCCCTGTCATACAGAGCTAACAATTAAGGTACAGATGCAGGATCCTTTTCCTAAAACACTAACACTAGAAACTTGGTTGATCTTCTCAAATACTAATTCATCTTAATCCTGTTGTGCCACAGATTCTCATTTTTGGAGGTAGGTGAATCCACATTTTTAAAAAATTACCCTGATAGATGATGTAGGAAAGAGTTCGATGTATTATTATTCAAGTTTGTAAACCAAATGTTGTTTGAAGATTGATAGCGCTGCCTCAGCTTCAGTTTAAAAAACAGTTTTTAGACGGTTTCCACCACATGGTTTAGTAACAAAACCTCTGTGTCGCTTGTCAACTATTCCACTTGCCCATATGTTTTTCCGCTCCCTATGCATAGTGATTATCTCAGAGATGCTATTGAAGAGAGTCTTGCAATAAAAGAAGCTATTGTTTCATGTCTGTCTCTTGATGAGACAAATGCTAAATACAATGAACTTTAAATCAATCTGCTTCAAAAAATAAAGTTTTTAAGAGGCAATGGAGATATGTATACAGGGCATATACTGGAGATACGTAGTGAGTATACCATAATATTCAAATAATTGTGACGTAGAACTCTATTTTTGCTCCATACATTTGCTTCTCTTAATATTGGTAGAAGGTTACGAGTTTGAAGTCTATGTGAGGTGATTAACAGAAACAATGTCCCGCTCTTTGCTACGGTCCTGCTACCTCCTATGCAAGAGCACTGTAAAAGCTCCAAGTTTCAGTTTCGGCTCGAAACTGCCTATGAGTGCAAGGCTCAGTTTTAATTGGGAGGGAGGTATAGAGCTTCACAAAAATCCTGCATGCAGACTTTGAAATAATACGGCTTTCTATGCTAGCCTGATACTAATTGGGTTTTAATATTTTATTAATGTATTATTGTTTAAGAATGACATTAATTGCCATTCTCCCTAGCCCTCCTGCCACATTCTGGTTACCAATTTTGGTTTTACTCAGTTTTGAGGAATAAATTTGAATTTATCTGTGCTAAAAATCTGTATGAGAAAGTGCAGTCTTTTACATTACTGCTTTGTCTAATATGGTGGCATTTGTGGTACTGTACAGGTATTTGAGTAGTGAGGTTCTTGCTATGCAAACATCTGATGGTTTTGGTTATATCTTCCTATAAACTCACTGGACTATGATTGTTGAAGTAGGTTATTGTCCACTTGATCAAAACATACTTTTCAAGTGCTTTGATAACCCTTTCAAAATACCCTTTCAAGAAGTGCTGTTCCCCCTTTGCCTTCTGTACCTGGATCGAAGATGACTTCAGAAAGTAGCTTAGCAAGGTCAACAAAAACGTCTGGGGTAATTTGGGTTGAACCCTGGCAGCTGAGTGCCAGTAACTCCCCAACCTCCACTGCTCCTTCCTCCTTCTCCCTGTACAGCCAGAAACCTCATGTAAAGATCTGACCCATATAAACTCTTGCATATGCAAGAACCCAGACTGTCCTGGTGCTTGTGGGATGGTTTGCATGAGGATTTTGTGTTTGAATATGGATTTGCAGAATTGGTTTTCAAATAGAAATACCTGTGTAAATAGCCATGGCTTGCTGCTTTTGAGGTGTGTGTTGCCTTACTGCAGCTGTGAGTAAGGACAGTTTGTGAGAGTAACAAAATGAGTAGGATTAAGCCTTTGACTCTGGCATGAGTCTGTGTTTAAAGCATGCTCTCAGCCTTGACCCTGCATGCACGGCGTCCGTGAGTAATCCTGGCGTGATGGGTGCACTGAGTCCCACTGCCAGCAGCGCAGTGGGTGTCCATGCAAGAGCTGCCTGGGTTCTTCCATGCAAGGACAGATCCTGAAAAGCCTGAAGATAAAACTGAAGTTATTAGAAGAGCTCTTGGTCCAAATCCTTTCCTCAGTTGAACGTAGCTTCCTTTAAAGTCCTCAAATTCTGGGCATTTGGAGTAGAGCACAGCCTACTAGCAAGCTATCGCTAATAGCATCCTTTAAATTTCAAGACGCTAGAGGCTGAGGGTAGTCAAACTCTCTGCTGTGGAAACATCTCCTCTCTGACAAATGCTGAATAACAGTCTGTCAGTCAGATGGTAAATTGCTTGATCTTGAACTACAAAGTGGTCAGTATAGGAATGAGACCATCATTAGAGTCACTAATGGCTAACGTGTCTAATTTACCTACAATATAATGGCTTGTCATCCTCTGAGGTGGTTAATGTTATTGCACCCTAATTGTTTTTACAGGTTGCTTAGGGTTTTTTTAAGGGCCTATTGCTGCTTAAATTATTTAGGCAAAGATGTTGTTAATTGCTGTTTGTTATTAGTGAAGTAAATGACATAGAATGATACTTGTAGGATGTTCTTGTTTAAAATGATTGCAGTTGATTAAAGGCAGAGCTGGACCTTTTCATCTGCCTTACAGGTTCCATACAACCACAAATCCCAAGCGCTGTACGTTTATCTGACGCTTCGGCTTCATTTGTCGCCCGGGGTGTATCTCCTCTGTGGAGGACAGTGGGGTTTTGACTGTCAGGACTCCCACCGAAAGGGTACAATGGCGATTAGTCACTTAGGATAGAGGTTCTTCAGGAGGAGATGGGACAATCTTGTCTGCAAGGCAACAGAAAGGCTACCCTTGAGATTCAGATTGTGTTTTTGTTTCTGCTGCAGCAGTTTTATGTGATGCTGAAAGGTCACCCTGGGTTTATTCTGGGGGTGGCTTGGTTGAGCTGGTGGCAGATGTCTCCTGTGAACTCACTGTTTGTGACCTCCCTCTGGTCCAGGGCATCTGCTACAACTTGGCTTTGCTCCCCAGTTCTGTCCCCTCTGTCCCTAGAGCCAAACCAGCCATGCTCATCTTGGCAGGTGGCTTCTCTGCTCCTTTTTTATCAGGTTTGGCCTCTTGTCCATTTTCCAGGGACAGAGAGGAGAAGCTCCTGGCCTGGAATCACACAACAGGATCAGTGGCTGAACCGGACAGAATATGCAGACGCGGTGGACTCTGGTGCTTGCAGTGTGGATGTGGTCAGGCTGTGTGAAGTCTCTTCTGCTGTTAGCTTTCGCGTGCCTTGCAAAAATAATGCTCTGTCGCCGCTACAGGCCGTGCCGGAGGGCTTCATCCCACTGTAACCTTCTCTGCCAGCTGTTGATGTCTGTACCTAGAGTGCAATCACAACAGGCACCGAAGAACAGCCCCTTGTGCAAATCATTTTTCATTCTCGATTGTATTAACACAGAACTAGAATTCCAGGTCACTTCCCCCTCTGGGTAAGACAAATGCTCTTGCCAAGTCAGCCAGATTTTCTGTAGTTCAGGTGGCTTTTTTGCCTTCCCTTTTGTTGTGAGCATTGCAAATTACATGAGTGTTGTGATCCTCACCGGGATATTTCAAGGCAAATCTGAGATGAAACTTCGTATTGCTCAGGTTGACTAGATAAGAGTTTTGCCCTGCTTAAACAGCGTTACCAGATACTGAATTATTCCTGCTTCTTTCACTAAGACATGTGAAGAGTGAAGTTAAGATTAGAGCTGGGAGATGCTGGATTAGATTAGTTCTACCTATGTGGCCCATGAAGCCCTGCCCTGAAAGCATTGGATATGCTCAAATGTTGTGTGTTGGCAGTGGCCAAATCCAGCTGATTTTGCTCCCCTGAGTAGGTTTCACTACTGCCTGGCTCTGTTTTTAATTCAGTTGTTAACATTTTGAATAAGGGTGTTTTTTTTTTGTTGTATTTGCTGCATTGGTGATAATTTGTATTTGTAATTTGTAGTTTCTTGATGTCACCAGCTGAGATGGGAAGTCGTTTTGGTGAAGAGGTACAATTTGAAGAGCAGGTTAAAAGTGAGAGGAAAGAAATGTTCTTATTCCGTTTTATTATTTGGAGGCTGTGTTGAAAAAAGGAAGCTGTAGAGAGATCTGGCTCTGTATCTTCAAGGTCTTTAGCTCTCTTTGGATACCTAAATTACATGAAAACAATGAGAATTAGTTATCTGAGTTAGCTCATGGTGTCTTCGCAGATGAGGGGTGTGGTGGCAAGATAGGAATTGACTTTAAGTTCCTGAGTTCCAGCTCACAGTATCCTGTGAGCTGGAACCACTTGCCCCGAAGTACCATTTTCTTACAGACTTTGATTCCACCTCCTTTATGAAACAGGCAGTTGAGATCCCTATTTCTAGTATCTGCTGTTGCAAAATTTTGGATTGCTGCTTTACTTCGAACTTGTAAAAACTCCAGTGCTGCCAGCATTCACGGGAGGGCGTAGCCAACTCCCTGAGGCTCTTTTCCTGTTAGCTGGGAGCATCTGAAGGCCCAGAGCCAGGCACTGGGGAACAGGAGGAACAGAGACGTTACTGGAATTTAGGTTACTCAACTAGGACCCCGAAAGTCTGGTACGTACATCCACAGATGCTGCTGGATGTATGTATTTTCACATCTGTGCTTTCCCTTTTTCTGCCTTATGGTGAATGGAATAGGCACTGAATCATCCATACAATATAGTAACTGGTGATTTATTCCTCTGCTTGTAATATTCATTTTCAGAGCAGCCAAGGGCGTTGCTCCCATTTGATGTGTGTTCAATAACATGTATAAAAAGACCTATTTTTGAGGCTAGTTCCTGCTAGGTAAGTGCATGGAAAATGGATTGTCTTTCTCCCTTTAGAATTTATTCTCCCACAGTGAGGATGAACCTCACTGAACTGAGGCGGCTGTTTGGACTGCAGTGTTCTGTTGTTCCAGCTTTCTAAGCACCAAAAATTACTTTATTTTAAATCATTGTATATATATATTGATCTTTTTCTATATGCTGCATGTGGTTCCCAAAATGAAAAAAAATGCTCCTAATGTTAAATCATTTTAACCTAGCTGCATGCAGTTAAATTCATATTGAAGCACATTAATCCATATTGTGTAGTATTTGCAAACCTCAGTGGAGGTTCAGGTTTTGTCATGTCACAATTTTTACATCTAGAAGACCAGAGACAATTCCTCTCCCAGGTCTTGGAACCTAAATTGATTAGATAAAGAGAGGGTGGGGTGGGACATGGCGCTGATGAGTTGCTTAACCCTAGCAAAGTCTTTGTCTGTAAAGTAATTATTACAGAAACCCTGAGCTTCATGGAGAAGCTGTACCTATTGGCTTGACCTTAGCGGTATTTGAAATTTTTAACAAGGTGAATTACACTGTGGAGAACAACATCCTGGCTTTAACCAGGATTCTGGAGGTCACTTTCCCACTGCTCCATTCAGAAAAAAGGTGAAGGCTGTGAAATTAGATGGTTATAAAACATTTTCTCGCCAGCACAGCAGTGTTTTTGTTTATTTAATACAACAACAAAACAGGATGAATGAATTTGACTTCTATTCCACCTGCCTGGAAAATGCCCTCCTGAATTTCTTGATTTAGAGATTCTCTTTTCAAGTGGAGATGTGGCTACAATGAGGCTTTAAAGCTGCTGAAAACAGCTGAATAGAAATGGTTAACTTTTTTGTCTTCCATGTTTGCTGTGAGCATCATTTAATTTCCTGAACAACCACTTAGTTTATCTTTTTCTCTTTTTTCCTCTCCGCCTCTTCTTCAGTCTATTCCCATTCATAAGCTGCTTGAGGTCCTCCTTGGCTTTCAGGGGGCCCCCAGACTCTTTGGATGGCTCCTTTTATGATTATCCAATCAGCCTCCGTAGCAGTGACATAAAGAACTTGTGTGAAATTATTTGAAATTCTTTGTCTCCCTCCCCTGCTGAGTTGCCAGTCACCTTCTTCAGAGTCCTGCAGGTCCCACTGATGCTTGGGGCATCTGTCGTTTACCATCCTTGACACGCCAGTTGGCTATCAGGCTTTCCAGGTAAACTGCGGACCTCGCCTTAATGTAGTAGCAAGATAAAGTCTCTACTTACCAGGTCTCCTCTGCTCTGAGGATGCACAGCCAGCTTTAATTTAAAAGCTGCTATATAGCTTGCCTGTATTTTAAGGAGTGCTAGGAAAACAGATCAGCTATTTTGCCTGCTTTCCTGTGGGAAAACTTGCTCTGCCTATTTCTGGAACGCCTGGAGTGGCCATTGCTGTAACAGAGGAGTAACAGTTTTGTATTTCCTGTCAAAGATGAAAGGCAACAAACAAAACTTCTCCTTGCCTCCAGTGAAGAGATTTTAATATTTTCCTACGTACTCTGTCTTGGCCAAGTGTCAGCTCTGGTAGTGCTATTTCATCTGCTGCAATGTTTGGAGTGTCTGTTGTATACAATGTTCCACTTGTGCTGTTGGTCCTGTCGTACGGTATGTCCCAGCATAGGGCAATGAAGTATCTACCGCTATGGGTAGTACTCAGAAGTGCCACAAGAGTTGAAAACCAGCCCCAAAAGCACTCAAATATGCAGGGGTGTGTATGCGTGATGCTGAATCCAAGGCTCACCGATGCTTGCCTCTGTTAGTGAAAGTCGATAAGACTTAGGCTTAATGGCAAATGGGATGAAGACTCTCAAGTTACTCAGCTATGTTTCAATCTTTTTACTTTTGACTGTCAGGGGAGACTTGATTCTGGTTCCCCAGGCGCTTTATACAGCGAAGGAAATAGAGTTATAAAGGAAATTAGGAAATGGTGTCTCCATGACATAGTTATCTCTTCTAACTGAACTTCAGGTCTAGGTCACTGCTGAAGTCAGTAGGGAGTCCTGTGAATAATTACCAGTCTGTATAGAAATTATCATTTATATGGTGCCATCATCTTGCAGAGAGACATTCCGTGCTCTGAAGGATTTTCAGTCCAAGAATGTGGGTAGTGAGATCTATCCCAGTTATGCAGATTAGGGTTTTCCCTCTGTTAGTACAGTGTTTAATATGAAGAAATACCTGGGCTATTTGCTAGTGACAGGCCACCTGAATGTTCACTGGAAGAATGATCTGAATACTTGTGCTGAGGGTTTGGTGGATACTGGTCCTTCTTGCTACTGGTACCTGGAGGTGCGAGTTCACCACCCGTAAAGTGTGTAATGCTTTTGTATAAATTTTTGTCTTCTTTCCATGGCTTCCACTGAAGCATTAATCTATTTAAAAGGGAATAGAATAAGTCTTTATTCCATATATAGTATTCACTTGAGAAATGAATCCCTGTTGCTGGATAGTAACTTAGAATTTTACTTCGTTTTCCCTAACGAGTTGTAGTGCTAGCAATGCTTGCATGGTGGTCTTTTTTCTAAATGTCGATAAACTTTTAATTACCAATAAGTAAATATTTTCATTACATTTCACACTCACATTTGTCACAAGTCCTCACCAGTATTTAAATGATGGTATGTTACCTTTTGTAATAGGATGCATGCTCTGTCGGGGTCAGTATTTAAAAGCATGCATGTGGAATCAGACACGTGCCTTTGTGGGGGAAAACACAGGGAAGGATTAAGCACAGCCTAAGGTCAATAAAGAAGCCAAAGAATGCATCTTCAGCTACTGCTGAAATTGAGATTCTCTACTTTTGACCACACCTTTTATTCTTTGGCTAAGTGACTGCTTGTTTTGTCCTTCTCCTTTAGCTGTTCTTCTTTGTTCCCTGTTCATTTATCTTCTCTTCTATCAAAGTCCCATGTGGGGAGAAAAAACATAGCCATTGTAGAGCTTGTGTGCTGTTTGCTGCCATCGCTCTGCTCAGCCTTGTGGTACGTGCATTTTCCTCCTCGCCTGATCTGTCTTGAGTGTTCGGTCTCTGTCATCTCTCACTTACCGAGCAACGCAGCTGGTCAGCAGCACATCCCTCAGCTTCATGCCATCATGTTGCGTTTGCTGGCAGCTCCCAAGCAGCGGTGTTCCCTAATGCTTTGTGTGGTGCCTCACGTGGCATTGTGCTTTGGGCCCTACAGCATTGCCCTCCGTCTCAGACACACTTGCCCCACAGCATGGGGGTCTTTCGGTCCCCTACACACTGGCCCCATGGCAGCACCTCCATGTCATCCTCAGGTGCTCCTCAGGACTTCTGCTGCAGTCGTAGGAGTCAGAGGGTGAAATGGTATTTGGCAGGTAGCAGCGTGGAACACAGTGAGAGCTGCTTGTGTGGAATGGGAGGAAATTAGAACCTGAAGAAAGACAAGGAGGCAAAGAAGAGAAAGGAGGTATAAGGCTAGTTGGGAGTTGAGCATGAATATTAGTTACTCTTTCTTCTTGAAGCATCTTTTCAGCTGGTCTTCATATTCTCTCATGGTGAACCTGACCTGTGAGAGTCATGGATGTAGTGTGCTCAGTGTCCGGTGAAAGCTTGGTCAGAGCAAAAGAGCTGGGAGCCCCAAGAGAGGTGGGAGCTGCAAGGTCTGTGGGCTCTGTCACTAGACTGCGTCAGTGAGTGCTGCAGTAGACATCCTGAAGTAGTTGCTAGTGTAATGTTTAGGTTGTAATCTTTAGATTACCTTTGCTTGTTTATGTGTGATTTTACTGTCCATCAACCCAGGCAACATTAGGTTCTTTGTCTGCACAGGGTTCAGACTCTTTGCAGTATCCTGCATTGTGCCATTTACTACTTAATGGCAATGTAAGCAAAAGGCTTGCGAATAAATCCATATAGGGTATGGCCATAATACGGGATAGAAAGGAAATGCAATATTCATGTGGCAATAGTGGAGCAGTGCTGTTGGATCAGATGAGAATGGGAATGATGGGGAGAAGTCTCTTTACTACAGCTTGCTTGAAGATTGGAGCAGCGCTTGCACAACCGCGTGTGGGGCTCCTTGCCTTTCCTGGACTCCCTCAGGTTGCTGTTCTAGGAAGGCAAATAGTGACAGAGCAACTTGTTTTCAGGGCTGACAATTGCACAAGTGACCAGGGAGCAGAAACAAAAGGCTGTGAAGCAGGGAAGGTGTTGGCGTGTTTCTTCCCGCAGCCTTTAAGCACAGGAATGGGTAAGAGCAGGTCAGTGAGGTGGTGCAGTTCTGAAGCACGGAGGATGCTCCTGAGTTACATTGCATACGATTTTTTGCGATGCATGCTGCTGCGTGACATGGGTTAAGACTTTCAAAATTTTTTTCCAAACGTTTGCTGCAAGTAGGGAGTCCAGGTTGGTATGTCTGTGTGTGTTTGGTGGGTATGATGAGGATAGCAGTTTCTGGAGTATGCAAGTGAGCTATCAAGATGCCTGGGGTTCATGCTAATGCTTGAATAAGCCTGCACTGGCAACGTAGAGCTAAAGAGCTTGCATCAGTGGAAAGCTATATGTTTCTGTGTGATCCAGATGTTTCTGCAGAGCGACAAGATTTCCAGAAACGTTAGAAGAAAGAATGTTTTAAAAGGGAGGTTAACAAATAGGGGGAATCTTCAATGCAAGTAAGTCATGTCCTAGGCAGAAAAAAGAGGGGAAAAATGCTTTTCTAGCAAGGAGGGAGGGGAAAAAAACCTCTGTGGAAGGATCTGTGAGGTGCATAGGAAGATCATGGGCCATGCTGGAGCAGTTGATTGCAACCCCGGTTGAGCAAAAAATACCTCTGAAAGAAATGTGTGCTGGATTTCATTTGTATTTGCTTTCTATTAGACCTCTGTAATTTTTATGATATTAATTAAGAAATACTGATGGGATGGTAAACTTAAGTCTGTCTACATGTCTGTCCTGTACTTCTGAGGAGTTATCTGTAAACCAGATAGCTCACCTGTAACTTCTCAGAAAGTTTATACTTCAGCTACAACTATTGCTTGATTACATGGAGAGAAGTTTAAAATTTATCACTCTGAGGGTCTTAATTCAGGAGTATTAGGAGACTTTTTGGCAAAGGTCGTGACCCTGACTGTTTTCAGGTTCCGGAGCTTTGAGTCTTAGCAGTCCAGGGGATGTCCACCTGTGAAGTGTCACCTGGCTTGGTGATGGTTACCCGTCTCCCAGAGCAAAGCAGGAACAGATGCTGAACTATGTATGCTTGTGGTTAGGGGCAGTTGATATGACTTGGGGAATGCTACAAAGTCTGCTACCCTTGTAATGGTTGTGCCAGCTCCTGCAATCAAGTGAATGTGTGATAGTCTTGATTTCGTGGAATAAAAATAAAGAAGGAATTTTTTAGTCCTCATAGCTAAAGTGAAGGGCTTGAAAACATGAATGGCGGCTTGTGCCCCAAAAAGCAAAAATCCATTGTGGGCTGTTGTTTTTCAGATACCTAGTTTCTATGCCTTAATCATAATTTTGGGAGCCTGACTAATGATTTATAAATGCTATAGTGAGAATTACATATCAGCCTATAATTAGATGCATTTTTTTATACTAAGGAAACTGCAACAGTGAAGGGAATAGGAGAAACAAAACCAATCTGGACATTCCTTTTATAGGTCATATTATTAATTCAACATTTTGTCTTGGCGCCCAGCAAGCATCTAGTACAAACACACTTGCTGAGCCTTATGGACAAATGCTGAAAATCTCCAGGGTTTAGCATGCCCAGTTGGATGAAGGAGTAAAAATGCACAGGAGATATTTATTCTTTCTATCCCACTCTAGTCATTGCCTTTAAATGTTTAAGCATATCCAGAAGGGAATGGCAGAGTGTGGAACTTGAGCTAGCTGATCCAAAAATGGTAACAACAACAAAAAAGTAAACCTATCATTAGAGAAATCATGTGTTTTGATAGTTCTGTTTAGACAACAGAACAAGTGAAAACATTATCTAGTGTAGTTCAGTAAATGGTTATGGGTCCAGCATGTGATAACATGTTTATTTTTGTCTTGGGTCTTTGATGAGTGAACATAGTGCTTTCTCTCATTTTGTTTTAAAAAAAAAAAAAATCTGTTTTGTGCTTCACTTGTCAAACAGGCCATTGCTCGTGAAAGTCTTGTACTAAGAGGGTTGTGTTTGTTGTTCTTCCTCACCTAGTCTGTGGAAAAATGTATTGGCTGGCCTAAATAGTTACACTATCAGTTGGTTTTATAAGTTTAGTACAAATTCTGCTTTCTCTTCTGCTGTGGAACAGCAGATCTACATCATGGAGAAAAGCAAAGTTATCTCTGCTGGCAGGGGGGCAAATGGGCTGGTGGGGTTTCCGGTGGGGCCTGGGCTGTCTTCTCTGTAGCGTAACCAGGAGCACGCAGGTAGCGTGCTTTCACTTGAAATCACAGGTCAGTGTAGATGAGTATGAGCTTGCTTAGGACTGTAAAGTTCAATAAATTCTTTCCCAAGTTTAACTTAATCATTTGGTTTCAGGTGATGTCTTGTGTGGCTGTGCAGCCTGTCCTGTGAGAGTCTTAACTCCTTGCCATTTAAGATCGGTAACTTATTTTGCCTTAGAGAAATTAAAAAGAACTCCTAAAAGTCCTAAGAAGTAAGTTGTTTCCACTCATGAAGTGCCCTCAGTCTACAGGTATTTCTTTAACAGCTTGGTAACTGCTAAGAGCAGACTAGCTTTCAACAAGTTTTATGAATAAATAGCTAGACTTTGTAATTTCATTATCACCTTTTTGGGTCTAAAGTAAATGGGCTGAATGTATCAGGGAGGAATATCTCCCAAAACACACTAGCTCTGGACTAGGCTTTGAGCACATGAATGTGGTTTAAAAGTACTTTTAAGCCAACTTTCAGGCAGTATTCCTATCTGGAGATGCCTAGTTGAAGAACTAAGTAGGTTGAATGATTTATTTAATGAATTTTTACTTTCATCCTCATACTTAGTTGATTTCTCGCATTAACTGCTTGAAGGTTTATTTAGGATTTTTGCTTGCTCTTTTTAGCAGAGAATTGATTTTAAATATTGATACTATAAAAGACCATAAAACTTAAGAAAGTTGGTTCACAATGAAGAGAACTTTGGGTCCTCTGGGCTTGTCCTCCCCTGAGGAAGCTGGTATGCCTCCTCTCAAAAAAGTACTAAATATATTTATTTCTTTGTTTATCAAAGTTTGTATGACATTGAGCGTCCCGATAGCAGACCTGCACTAGTCCACTCATCTATTTATTTTAAACTGAAGCAGTTCACAAAGACTCTCCTCAAAATTGTTCTCTACAGCCAGCATTGCTGTAAGGGCCTCTCCGCTTACCAGAGCCACCTCCTAGTGCCCGTGCCTGCTGCTGTTTCAGCAGCTCTTTGCTGGAGGGGCCCATGGCTGTCTCATCCCCGTCATATCTGTACCCTCCCAGTGTTAGAAAGGGAAAGAAATGTCACAAGTGTGCTGGTGGGGAGGTGGCCTTAGGGTTTCTTACTTCCTTTCCCTCCTCAGGCCCTCGCACCCCTCCCGGCCTGGGGCCAGGTGGCGGCTGTGGACGCTGTCCCTTGAGAGCCTGCTCATAGGCGACACTGCAGGCCTGCCAGCTCACGAGTGACTTGTGCCCCGGTCTTTCTGAAGCGGATCGCCTTAATCCTTTGGGTCAACTCCAGAACTACCTCAGTTGTCACCAGCATCTCTTCCCACTTTAAAAGAGTAAGTTGCTCTGAAAGTAGCAGTGCTAATTAGGCTCCATTTGCGTCCCAGATTCCCCAACTCCTTTTGTCCCCTGTGACATGATGGCAGAGCGAGAGGCAGCAGGTGCTGACCGAGCAGCCGGCTGCACTTGGGCAGGGTCCACGGCTCTGCCGACATGGGGCTTACACATTCGGGTCTCCCTTCTACCCAACTTTTCACAAAACTTGGAGGATTTTAATCGTATCTGATACTTTCCCTCTTCCCTGTTCAAACATCACTGAAGTTAATCAACAAAATCAGAACTCTGCGAGGTGGACAGGATGGGTACGTCAGCCAGTGCCCTCGCTTAAGCTTTGTTTGCCATGCCTGTTTGAAATAGATCCTTTTCTCCTTGATGCCCTCAGGATTGCTTGCTGGCTGACGAGCCCTGTCTCTGGCTTTTTCAGCCTTCCTTGTCCAGGCCAGCCCAGGCCCTGCTCGCTGAGGAGCAGCCTCCTCTTGGTGCCTGAGGGCAGGCAGCTTCCCGCAGCTTCCTCGCCGCAGGCCTCCCCTGCTGGGAGCCCAGCCTGGGCAGAACCGTAAACCATAGGGCAGCAGACAAATTCACGTATACTCAAGGACAGGACTGTGCGACAGACCGCATACAATATTCCTTCTCCCCGCCCCGTGTTAGTGTTGTCCTGGTTGCTGGCTGTTCTCAGGGCCAGGATATCTGTCTTCATATACTCTTATTCTTACTTAAAAACTGAATTTTCTGTTGGGAAACGTGTTGGAACCCTCTTGTTGGTTGAGAGGAAGAGATTGTGGAGTGGGGTACTCCAGATGGAGTATGTATGTTCTTGGAGGGCAGGGTGGGGATGATGGTAAGGTGGTGAGATGGGGGGGCCTTGGGAGGTTGAAAGGGAGGTGGAAGGTTGGTAGGGTTTATCACCGTAAAGGCGAGTAGTTTGTAATAGCAGGCGTGCTGAAGAAGAAGTATTAAAAGTAGAGGATAAAGTAAAGAAACATTTATGTGAAGCAGTATAGCAGAGAAAGAAGACTGTAGTTAGGAAATTTGAGAACAATTATGTGGATAAATCAGAAAGGCAATCAATTAAGAATGAAACATTCAGTGAAGTGGACAATTTAAGAACAGCTCAGTTATTTAGGCAAGATAACCCAAGGAGGTAGCAATTAATTAAAACAATATGGGTTAAATTATAATCTCAGTTAAGAAGATCAAGTATCAGATGGAAGCAGATCACTTGAGTAAATGGAGGGTCCAGTTTCAATGGCCTGTGTGAGGTATGAGACAGACTATGGAACTGTAATAAGAGAGAGCATTTTCCTGCCACAAGATAGGAGGAATGGGAATCATTTTGCTCTAGAGATGACTGTTAAATTGGTGAGATTTGGAAGTGGAGTGATGAAATATGTGGAGTACAGCCCACTCACTGCTGCTATCTCTGGTACCTGTCCTACTTAAGAGCTGTGGTAGGGAAAATGTCCATATGGTTAGCAATAAGACAGGAAAACAACATTTGCTGCTCTGTTTTTTTTCATTCTGTGATTGCATGTGTCCAACTAGACAATCCACAGACTTGGCATCTAGCAAACTTTATGTTTGCTGAGGTTTAGACTGTCCTCTGGGACACCAGCATCTCATGCTTAGGGATGATGAATTACAATGGGAAATTTTTTGACTTCTTGTATCTAGAACTGGGGTTGGTTGCTACAGTTTTGGGCTGAGACTTGAAAACAAAGGCACTCTTTGTTCTCCCTGGATGCCACCCATAGCATTTCTGCTGAGGTGACTTCTTGCTTGGTGTTCTAATAGGGTCATACACGTGGTTGGCATTAAAATGATGCATAGATAATGTGTATTTAGAAACAGGGACTCAAAACTGCACTGTGTTGAGGATATTCAGCTACTTCAGAATTCCTTGGCCACCCGCACTTGGCTAGTTTTGGTTCCAAACTGTGGAACAGCTGTGGGAAGGTGAAGGATTTGTGGGGGCAGGCATGGAACTTCTATGCTGCTGGTTGTCAAATGCCAGCACCTTCTCCAGACTGATCTGACTGGGTAGGAGGCAGAGTGGAAACTGGTAAAATTCTGTCTCTCAGGTGTTCTCTCCCTCTCTCCCTCTCTCGTTTTGCAACATTTTCGTCATCTAACTTCTGCCCAAATATACCTGCTTTCCAGTGGCTTTCCAGCGGCTGTGAAAATACACCCTTTGGGGATCTGCAGGGCAGATTTGAGAGAAGAGTGCATAAATTGATTGATAACAGGCTTTTATTACCGTGCATAAGAACACATAAATATCTTTAGTAGGACAGGTTACTAGATCAGGTCCATTTAGTTCAGTTTCATATCTCTGTCAAGGGCTGGCACCGAATGTTGCAGAGAAAGTAATGCAATGGATAGGGATATGTAGTATAATCTTCCAAATAAATCAATGTCTCAGGTTCTTATAGTTATGAGGCTTACTCTTCAGTAACTTAATTTAATACCTCATTCAAAATTCCTGTTGTTAATTATAACAACCTTTCATATTCTTGGTGCATACATAAACAATCAATCTCTTCTTAACCTTCATTATGCTTAATTTACGAAATACAGGTGTTCTCAAAATGGTTAGTTCTTAAATATATATGTCTCATTCTTAGGTTGCTGTTTAATGTCTTTAAAAAATATATTTCCTTTTTACCTGCTATACCCTTTTTGTGCTAATTTGCTTATTTTTCTGGTTTATTTTTAGATTGTAACATTGTACCAGAAAACAAAATGTCATCATGCTGTTGAAAACCAGATAGTTCATCTTCAGCCCCTGTAGTAAACAGTTTAATTACTGTGGAAATTGAATTATTGCTCTTTAAAATTGTTCAGTTATTACTTCTGAAATATGATTCTTCTTTTGAAATAATTAACTGCTTGAATTTCTTGAGGTGAGTAGCACAGACCAACTGAAGGACATTCCCATGATTTAATATAGCTCTATAACTTGTCATGCATTATTGAGCTGCAAGGTGAATTTTCAAGATGAGTTTGAGATCTAAAAAGCTGGCCGTTGGACTGCCCAGTTGCTGAATGCTCTCAAATGCTGCGTGGATTTTCACCAGATAGTTTCAGGCGTGGAAGCTCTGAATGTAATGAAAGGCTCAGTCAAAAGCATTCGTAGAGAGCAAGTGTTGTGTTAACTTTTGTGCAGTACACATCCTGTGAGTGTGAACATGAAAGTCTTGTCAGGCTGGTCACGGAGACGCAACATTTATCTGCCTGACAGGACACAGTTCTCATGTTCTCGCAGTAGCAGGAAGAAAAAACACAAACCGAGCAACCGCATTGGAGCCTATTGTCCATTCATCATGAAATCAGTCCAGCGTTGCCCCGGCAAGCTGGGGGAAAGGGGGTCAGAAAGAGAGAGTGTCCTGGGTCATGATCTCTTTGGGCCAGGAACTGCCTCTGCTATGGGACCCTTGATTTTGACATGTAGTTTCTGCAATACTCATAAATGATTACGAGCCACAGTTCAAACTGATGAGTTCAAGATCAATCAGTAAATTATGGAATCTGCTACTCTCCTCCCTCACTCCCTTAAGGATCTTGAATGCCACTGTTTCATGGGCCAAGGTTTCTATTGATTATCACATCCCCAACCAGTGCTTCCTTGTTGGTGAACAGTAGATCCAGCTGTAAGTTGACCCATCAATACCTGTATCAAAAATTATCCCTGGCACACTCCAGAAATTTCCCAGGTTGCTTGCATCACTCTGTGTTGCCCTTCCTATAGATGTCAAGGAGATGTAAGTCTCCTAGTGGACCCAGAGTTTGTGATCTAGAGACTTCCTTGAGTTGATTAGAGGAGTTTGCTGTTACCAGCACTATGCCTCACTCTTCTGGAGCTGACAATGTGGATGCCTGGGTACAAGTAAACTCAAATTACCGATCTGTCTGTAGGAGAGATGGGGAGTTCCTCAAGACCACCTGCAGCTGGACGTGAAGCAATAGAGTGTGAGAGGCAGAAGGGAAACAAGAAGATCATTCCTCCCTTGGGCAGACAAGTGCTACTTGACAGTGGTTAAAGGATGTCTCTGCTGTCTTGAATATTTTGTTCCCCATGGTGATTACCTAGCGTGAGATGAAGGTAGGAGGTCTGAGCAGATGCAGTACACTTCAGCTTGCTGCCTATTTGCTATGGAGAACGGCCCTGGTTGCTGGATCTCCAGCTGTGCAGATTTTGCGTAATTCTTTAGGAGCGGTACAGCTTCTCTTCCCCTTTCCTGTTTGGTGGGATTGCTTGGACATGCTAGCCTGAAAGACTTTGCATGGCAGTGAGTTTTATGTCTCGTTCATAACTGCTGGTTTATAAATTCCCCTTTCAGCTCTTTTCAGAACCTAATTCCAGTATTTTTTATTGTTTAGGTTTTTTTGGATTACGCGTAGTCTGTGAAAACCAGAGCGCGGCAGCTAATTAAATGTAGGATTTCAACAGTCCTCCAAGCAAAAATAGTTTCCTGTGATATGTGTGGCTGTATATGTCAAATGTTTCAGGTTTCATTTTTATTTAGAATTTCACAATGTTGCACTATATATAATTCTTGCAGGCATTACAAAGTAGCATGTTTTGCCTTGCTGTAGTACACCAGGCAGCTATCTAAACAGCAACAGTTCACCTATTTACTACCTTAACTTTACTGGATCCTGTAACTGGGCTTTTGGGAATAAGAAATCTAAGGCAGCTGGAAAACTCTCAACCAGTGGAGCAGAAAGAGGAGGGAAAGTAAAACCCCAGACTTGAATTCTGACAGGAACACTTCCCGTAGCTATAGGGAGGCTGTTTTGCAGCACTGAAACCCTACAGTTTCCCAAAACCGCCCACCTGGCGCACGTGCCTGTGCAGAGGAGGTGTGACTGGTATAGCTGGGGGCAGGTCTGGCAGATGGCAGAGGCAGGAGAGGTAGATGGAAAATAAACATATTGGCAAAGTTAGGTAGGAGTCATAGCATGTAGTAATCTCTGCAGTTTTGCGTTTGACAGGCTTTTAGGAATTCTCTCACAGTTAGTGTTAACTTGTTAAAGGCAACCAGTTTAGACAGAGGGGTGAAGTTGGATATGTTGTTTTTTCTGCCAGGTCTTCAGGCCTAAAAGAGTTTAGTACATAAATCATGTTTGTCCCCAAGGAGGCTGATTGCTCCAGGTAATGGGGTTTGTGCATTCCTGACTTATTCCCAGCAGCACAGAGCATAGCACAGCAAGCTAGTTAGGTTGTATAGACTCGAACATGGTTCCTGTCTCCCTCTCGCTGCTGCTTTTTCACTGCCAAGTGACTACCTGCTTTCTACTTGTGCTGCTTCTTCTATGTCTGTTTAGGCAACCTCGCCACCCCCAAGCCCCCAAACTGCTAAGCATTGTGGTGTGTTGTGAAACTCCGTGTTTGCAGCGAGTGCTGCCAAATATCAGTTGTTTAATGGTAATGGCAAAATAGCATGCAATGAGTTGGAAGCTGGAGTTGTAAATATGTGATGAACTTGATGGCTGAAACTGTTTGGATTATGCTAAGGGCTGTGTCAGAGCCCTGACAAGGTACAGAGATGTGCCAGTGAAATTCTGGCAACTTTGGAAATGTGAGTTTGGGAAACTGCTTTCAGCACCGTGTGAATATTTGTCCTGAAAGGCCAGGTTTATGTTCCCTGATTACACTGGCAAATTCTTTCTAGCTGGTTGGGTGAATGTTCGGGGTGGGGGGAATCCTGCTAGCTCCTCTTACAGTCCGGAATAGCTCAGGTGATAAGCCTCTGCATGTCCTTTGAAAGCAGCAGTTGACTAATAGAAGTGCTGAGTACCTGTTTAGAGGAAACACCGAATGCTTAGGTTTCTGCTACTTAAGTCTGACCCAGGAAATTCCTGATGTTTTATACACCCTGGAATCAAAGTGTATAGTTGTGGTGGTGAACAGTGAGTTGGTGCTGTGACTCTAGCCAAAGGGCAGCTATTTTATATTTGTCATCTAGACTTGCCACAGTCAACAGAGGGATATCTATAAAGTAGATGGCTAACTGTGCGGTGGCTGGGCTTTGGTGGCTGAGGGTCTTAGGAAGAACACTGAGACCTGAAGCAATGCCAGTAGACTGTTGCATGAATGCAAAATGCGGCTTCAACCACGAAGTGCTCCTGCATTGCAAATCAATTAATAAAACACATAGCTGTCACTCAGCCACCGAGAATGGAAGTAGAAGAGTTGCAAAAAGAAATTCTGTGGTCCAGCAACAGGCTTAGCGTTTGCTTTTGCTTTATCATACCAGAGTCCCAGTTCTGCAGTATACCCTGATGATCATCAATAAACTTGATTTTTTTGCTGGGCCTACAGGAGAGCAAGCTGTGAAGACAGAGATGTTGCCTCTTGTTCCTGGGACAGGTATTTGGGAGATGACTAGTGAAAGCATCTCAGCTGACCTTCCCTGTAAGAACAGACTCATTTCAACTCAGAGCTGGTGAGATCCGTTCTGATTTCAGTAAGTCTGTAAAATAGGCAATAGCCAGAATTCAAATATGATGGAGTTAAAGATTAGTGCAAGATGATTGCCATTTAAATATTTTTCTGTGGCTTCACCAGAGGGAGAGAGACTTAAAAAGACTTCAAATTGGCGCTTCTAATGAAAAGACATTCCAAATTGGATGTACCTTTTCTTTATTTTAATCCACTTACTGCATTTAGCAAAGTATTTGCATCAATGAAACTGATTTTATAGCACCTAGTACTCAGGCAGGATTTAAAACATGTTAGCAAAACTGCTTAAAAAATGAAGCCTGCAACCATACACAAACAGCAGAAATGCAGGTTCAAGGTATGTTTCAGGGCAAGTGGCTCTGATTTAATCTGTGATAGTTTTACTGTTCATTTTCATCTATTAGAAGCCATCTGTCAGCACATAGAAGGATCACTGAACTCAGTTCAGAAATATCTCCGGATACTTGGCCAACTGATCATCAGCTGTTTTCAAAAGTGATGTTGATGGTTGCAGCAACACAGGCTGTAAGTGAAGTCCAGTGTCAGTGCTTGACGGTGCATTAAATCATGGCTTTCATCCAAAATCAGACTATTACAGCTTAACTGGTGTATAATTCTGGGCATACGGGGCAACAAAGAACACACAGTTTTGTCAATGTCCTTTTCAAGAAAGCTAAAGCAAGGCATTATTTGGCATTTATTGGATTTCCCCCCCCAGCCAGTAGGAAATGTTATACATATTACTCGAATATGAATCATAATCCAGCCCCTTTATGAAATTTGTCTCACTGGCTAATTTCATCCCAGTTAGACAGAATAGCAGCAGTCTTAAAGGCAGTTAGTTCCTACAAGTTTCATTAAAAACAGCAGCTGGGTAGAGAAGAGAGAGATCAAACCCAAAGTTTCCTATTTTGTTTGGCTTTCTATTTGGCCGATCAGCTTGTCCTGCTAGCTGGCAGGGCATTGGGTGCATGCTTCCCCACTAGGCAAAACTTGCTCTGTCTCCTAAACAACTGATAGTTATAAGATGTGGGAAGCAGTTTCTGAAAAGAGAGAGGAAATATATTGCTCTTTCATGCCTGTTCATGTGATGCTTTTACATATTCTTGTCTCTATCACATGTGTAGGCAATGGCTGCCTGGTTACCTACAGTTATTTCATCAAAAAGCACTCAGAGTGACCAGTGGAGGATTATTCCTCTCCACTTCTGTGGTCTCTGTAGGCATTTCAAGATGTTTAAATCTGTGTAATGGAGGATTTTTTTTTTTTTTTTTCTGGACAGTTCACCTTCTACAGAGGGGCATGACTTTAACTGATCAAATTAGTAAAAAGCTCCCTATGGACTTCCTCGGATTGGAGTGTGGGGGGCACTTTTGTGAAGAGCGTTATATAATACTTCCAGGGCTTTTATCTGGGTCGCAGAAGCTAGTGGAGAAGTCACTGTAGTATGATAATTCACTGCTTAGGTCTAGGTGGTATGGTATCATCACTCTAGATATTACAAGCTCAAATGTAAGATTAGAACTGCTCGATTTATTTTTAGTGAATCTCCTTCTCCTGGAAGAATACAGCCTTTGAATATGTGCCCTTGTCAAAGCTGAATATTTCTTTGTGCTTGCTGCAGTGCAAAGAAAGCTGCAATTCTGGTAAAAGGAATGAGGGAAGTGGTAAGAGCAACTCTTTTTTTGCCCCTGCAGCAGCACCATCATGTATGGTAACTTTTCTGTTTCAGGTGATGGTTCTACTATTTTGCAAGGCAACAATTCATTAATTTCACCTGATCTCTGTGAAAGCTGCTGTCCTCCTGCCAGGTTTATAAGATTAAAAAAAAGAAGAATAGCGCATGAAGCAATTAATCTATTACCCCTGACCCGCTCTCCTTTGCCTCTGAATTCTCTCTGACAGAACTACCAGTTCATGCAGTTGTGACATGTCATCTTTCTGACAACCCACTGTGAGGGCTGTATGAACAGAGCTGGAAGATCATCAGATGAAGCTGCTGGGAAATAGTATCCTTCTGTGAGATGCTGCAGACGGGCAGAAGACCTACAGTTCCTCCCTTCCAGCTTGTGTTAACTGCAGAAGCTTTGATAGGTGTTCTAGGGTCTGGAGCAGCAGGTCTGGCTTTGTGTATTGGAATTAAACTACCAAACGTAAATGTTTCCATCTAAGGTAGTTGGTTTCTTTATGGTCACTGGAGAAGAAATAGGTGTCTGTTTAGGTTGAGAAGAATCACACCATAAAAGAAGCTATCTCAGCTACAAAGAAGCCCCAGAGTGTCTTGGATAGAGGTGTTTACATTTCAAATACTGTAAATGAAGTGAGATGAACCCTATGTCTTCCCTGGGATGGGCCCTCAGACACGGTTGTTTTATTTAGGGGCTGGTGGTGGTGGCATTGGCAAAGCAAAGGAGCAATCTGGTGTGGTGCCAGTGAATTCCAGTATCATGCGAGGTCATTTCTCTTGAGCTGCTGGACGCTGCCCAGAAACCATCAGCTCATGCTCAAATTCATCACTTCTCAAGGGAATGTGGCTGTTCGTCACAGTTCCTAGGTGAGATGGCAAGTCACTGCTGCTGTCTCTCCTAAATGTGGTTGGGTTTTCACTGGGAACAATACAGACAACCGTCCGAGAGGGTGCCTAGGGTGAGTCAACCAGCCCCACCTGCTGCTCTCTCTCCTAAATGTGGTTGGGTTTTCACTGGGAACAATACAGACAACCGTCCGAGAGGGTGCCTAGGGTGAGTCAACCAGCCCCACGCATCAAGACGTCCTTAGTTAAGAAAAAGAAGAGGGTGATTGTTGTAGGTGACTCCCTCCTAAGGGGTACAGAGGGCCCAATATGTCGACCAGACCCAACTCACAGGGAAGTCTGCTGCCTCCCTGGGGCCTGGGTGAGAGACATCACCAGAAAACTCCCTGATCTGGTTCGGCCCACTGATTACTACCCGCTGTTGGTCATGCAGGTTGGCGACGATGAGGTTGCGCTAAGAAGCCCGAAGGCAGTCAAAAAGGACTTGAGAGCACTGGGGCGACTGGTCAATGGAGCGGGAGCACAGGTAGTGTTTTCGTCAATCCCTTCAGTGACGGGGAAGAACGCTGAAAGGAACAGGAAAGCACACCTCATCAACACATGGCTCAGGGGCTGGTGCCGTCGTCAGAATTTTGGGGTTTTTGACCACGGGGCGGTTTACACGGCACCAGGTCTCCTCGCAAATGATGGAGTGCAACTGACGCCGAGGGGAAAAAGGATTCTTGCTCATGAGCTGGCAGGCCTCATTGAGAGGGCTTTAAACTAGAATTGGAGAGGGGAGGGGCTAAAACTGGGCTCACTAGAGTTGAACCTAGGGGTAGGTTCAACGTGCCAGAGTTGAAATCTATAGCCCGGCTCAGGTGCATCTACACCAATGCACGCAGCATGGGCACCAAACAGGAGGAGCTGGAAGCCATTGTGCAGCGCGACAGCTATGACGTAGTTGCCATCACAGAAACATGGTGGGATGCTTCTCATGACTGGAGTGCTGCAATGGATGGCTATAAGCTCTTCCGAAGGGATAGAATGGGAAGGAGAGGTGGTGGGGTGGCTCTGTATGTTAGGGAGTGTTTTGATTGCATAGAAATCGAAGATTGTGAAGACCAAGTAGAGTGCTTGTGGGTAAGGATGAGGGGGAAGGCCAATGAGGCAGACATCCTGCTGGGAGTCTGTTACAGACCACCCAACCAGGACGAAGAGACAGATGAGACATTCTATAAGCGACTGGCGGAGGTCTCGCATTCGCTGGCCCTTGTTCTTGTGGGGGACTTCAACCTACCGGACATCTGCTGGAAGTATAACACGGCAGAGAGGAAACAGTCTAGGAGGTTCCTGGAGTGTGTGGAGGATAACTTCCTGATGCAGCTGGTGAGTGAGCCCACCAGGGGAGGTGCCTTGTTTGACCTGCTGTTTACAAACAGAGAAGGACTGGTCAGAGATGTGGTGGTCGGAGGCCATCTTGGGCTTAGTGACCATGACATGATAGAATTCTTGATTGTGAGGGAAGTAAGGAGAGGGGTCAGCAAAACTGCTATCATGGACTTCCGGAGGGCAGACTTTGGCCTGTTCAGGTCACTGGTTGAGAGAGTCCCTTGGGAGACAGTCCTGAAGGACAAAGGGGTCCAGGAAGGCTGGACAGTCTTCAAGAAGGAAATCTTAAAGGCGCAGGAGCAGGCGGTCCCCATGTGCCGTAAGAAGAGCTGGCGGGGAAGGCGACCGGCCTGGCTGAACAGGGAGATTTTGCTGGGACTCAGGGAAAAGAGGAGAGTTTATCACCTCTGGAAGAAGGGACAGGCAACTCATGAAGAGTACAAAGATCTCGTTAGGTCAAGCAGGGACAAAATTAGAAAGGCAAAAGCCCAGCTAGAGCTCAGTCTGGCCACAGTCGTAAAGGATAATAAAAAATGTTTTTACAAATATATTAACAACAAAAAGAGAGGCAAGGAGAATCTCCATCCCCTACTGGATATGGCGGGGAACATTGTCTCCAAGGACGAGGACAAGGCTGAGGTACTTAATGCCTTCTTCGCCTCAGTCTTTAATAGCCACTCCAGGTATCCACAGGATATTCAGCGCCCTGAGCTGGAAGACGGGGATGGAGAGCACAATGTACTCCTCATAATCCAGGAGGAAGCAGTCAAGGACATGCTAAGCCACCTGGACACCCACAAGTCTATGGGGCCTGATGGGATCCACCCAAGAGTACTGAGAGAGCTGGCGGAGGAGCTTGCCAAGCCACTCTCCATGGTTTATCAGCAGTCCTGGTTAACAGGGGAGGTCCCAGAAGACTGGAGGCTTGCCAATGTGACGCCCGTCTACAAGAAAGGCCGGAAGGAGGATCCTGGGAACTACAGGCCTGTCAGCCTGACCTCTGTTCCAGGGAAGATTATGGAGCGGTTGGTTTTGAGAGTGCTCACAGGGCATCTGCAGAACAGCCAAAGGATCAGGCCCAGCCAGCATGGGTTCATGAAAGGCAGGTCCTGCTTGACCAACCTGATCTCCTTCTATGACCAGGTGACCCGCCTAGTGGATGAGGGAAAGGCTGTGGATGTTGTCTACCTGGACTTTAGTAAAGCCTTTGCCAGCGTCTCCCACAGCATTCTCCTGGAGAAACTGGCGGCTCGTGGCTTAGACGGGTTTACTCTTCGCTGGGTGAGGAACTGGCTGGATGGCCGAGCCCAGAGAGTTGTGGTGAATGGCGTTAAATCCGGCTGGCGGCCGGTCACGAGTGGTGTTCCCCGGGGCTCGGTTCTGGGGCCAATCTTGTTCAATATCTTTATAGATGATCTGGATGAGGGAATTGAGTGCTCCCTCAGTAAGTTTGCAGATGACACCAAGCTGGGTGGGAGTGTTGATCTGCTGGAGGGTAGGAGGGCTCTGCAGAGGGATCTGGACAGGCTGGATCGATGGGCAGAGGCCAACTGTATGAGGTTTAATAAGGCCAAGTGCAGGGTCCTGCACTTTGGCCACAACAACCCCATGCAATGCTACAGGCTTGGGGAGGAGTGGCTGGAGAGCAGCCCGGCGGAAAGGGACCTGGGGGTGCTGGTTGACAGCCGGCTGAATATGAGCCGGCAGTGTGCCCAGGTGGCCAAGAAGGCCAACAGCGTCCTGGCCTGTATCAGGAATAGTGTGGCCAGCAGGAGTAGGGAAGTGATTGTGCCCCTGTACTCGGCACTGGTGAGGCTGCACCTTGAATACTGTGTTCAGTTTTGGGCCCCTCACTACAAGAAGGATGTTGAGGTGCTGGAGCGTGTCCAGAGAAGGGCAACGAAGCTGGTGAGGGGTCTGGAGCACATGTCTTATGAGGAGCGGCTGAGGGAACTGGGGTTGTTTAGTCTGGAGAAGAGGAGGCTGAGGGGAGACCTTATCGCTCTCTACAACTACCTGAAAGGGGGTTGTGGCGATGAGGGTGTTGGTCTCTTCTCCCAAGTAACTAGTGATAGGACGAGAGGAAATGGCCTCAAGTTGCGCCAGGGGAGGTTTAGATTGGATATTAGGAAAAATTTCTTCACTGAGAGGGTGGTCAGGCATTGGAACAGGCTGCCCAGGGAGGTGGTGGAGTCGCCATCCCTGGAAGTGTTCAAAAAACGTGTGGATGTGGCGCTTCAGGACATGGTTTAGGGGACATGGTGGTTCTGGATTAATGGTTGGACTTGATGATCTTAAAGGTCCTTTCCAACCTAGTGATTCTGTGATTCCAGTAGATTTTACTGCATGAGTAGTAAAGCAGCGCTACGGTGCTGTTTTTGCTATTGCAAGTCACAACTTGTGGTTGTTTCCTTATATATAGCTCTTCATGCATCTGGTATGTGAGTCTTAGAAAAACCTCATCTGACCGAATACTAGAATTCATACTCTATAATTCATACATTATAATTTGTCTATCAAAACTTACAAGCAGGCTTTGTGCATAGCAGTTTTAGCAAATTTCCATGAATCTAAATGTATTTTCTCTGAAAAGAGGTTAACAACTACTGTTTTAGTAGCTTTCCAGCTCAAATCTACTGTTCGTAAGTAAAAGAATTAGCAGGAGGAAGGGTAAACTTCAGGCTTGTCAGATGTTCAGGTAGACTTCTATTCACTGAGAAATATCGTGGTTTCTTCTAGTTCATGGACATTGTTCAATAACAAAGATAGTCCACAGCAGATTTTGGCCTCATCTCTACTTCTGCAATCTTAATGTTGCACACTTCAGTCCTCCTTTGCACTTGCAATATTAATGAAACTATGGAATAAATGGATGTGATGCTATTAAAAGAATCATGTCTGTTTATAGTGGTAGAAAAGTATATTCTTTCGATTACTTTTCTTAAAATGTAGGATTTTGATCAAAGAGAGAATGCATGATCAACTAAAGTAACTGCATATCTTTATCACACTGTCTGACATTTGAGTTTAAATTCAAAGGAGAATCTGATAAAGATTAACTAATTTGAAATCATCCAAAGATTCAGAGATTGAGCTGAGCCACAGCTCATTTTTGAGAGAACAGAATTTAGGCAAGTTTGGGGAATTACAAGGTGTGCCATGTAATACTGTTGCTCCTGCTACCTTCTGAAAATGGATAAAAGATTTAAGATCCTTGAAACTTTAAGCAGTAAGTCTGTCTTTGTTTGTTTGGAAGGAGGTTAGAGGGGGAAAAAACCACATTTCCGTGATACTCTGAACATTTCTGGAAGAAAAGATAAAAAGAGTTTAACAAAGTCAGTTACAGATTAGGATGATATGCTGTAATGGTTGACGGCTCAGATTTTGCCTACTGCAAGGCAGCAGGGTTTGTTTGTACCGGGCCAGGGTAGCAAGGATAGGATAGCCCAACACACAGGAGGAAAAAACAGTTTTGTATTTCTTTTGCAGTCTGGAAAACAGAACTGCTAACTGTACTGTGTGGGTGGCACCAAATATTTTGTTCAGTGACTTTAAAATAAATAGTGAAAACTCAGAGATATAATATTCTCAGGGTAAATAAAATACTTGTTTCTCTTTTGGGCACCTCCAAAAAGACCTGGAAGAAAGTTTAAAAGGAAAAGATACTGATGATGCAGAAAAGATGGAAGTGCTTGATTTCATAATTCCCACTCCCCCCCCACCCCCCAACTATTAATTTGGCAATTTGTAGCAAATTATCCAACAGTTTATAGTTAAAATTTCTCTACTCACTTTAAAAAGTCTCATACAGGTCTACTGCCAAGTTAATGAAACTGGTTTTCATGAACCGTGCTTATTTTGAGAAGTATCTATGGTGTCTGCAACCACTTTCCTTTCATGCAGGTTACAGTGCCAGGCAGTTCAGTGCATTGATTTGCTTCTGCCTGTGACCTTTTTATTGTCCTGATATCTTTCCTCTCTTGAGGAAAATGGGGGTAATATTACATGATCCTTGTACAGTCCAGACAACAGGAATTGCTGCAGGGAGCATTGAAATAGGCTGAATGTTTCATAACAAGTAATAATATAGTAACAAATGTGAGGAAGAAAAACTGTCATGACATTAGTCTTCATAAAATCTTATCATATTGCAGAAAGCTGGGCTGGGAAGTAGATCAGATTATCTCTCTGTCCTGCTCTGTGCTGCCCATTCTTTTTCGTATTTCTTTTTCATTGCCTTTAAACCTATTTTTCAAACGTGTGTAACTGGGGGATTTTCAGAAATGAACCTGAGCAGAGCAGTTTATTCTTGATTTAGAAGTTGTTTTTGGCAAAGGTCTTAATTTTAGTTAGAGCTTAAATTAGTACTGCTTTCCCAAAAAAACAATTTGATATGCTTTTGTGAATATCAAGAGCATTTGCATTGGCTGTTCTCTTATTCTTTTGGTACTTGTCCATGATGTCCTCAGGAGGATCATATTCCTGAAGAGTTGTGCTGAAGGTAGTTTTAAATTTCTTTGCAGGTGGGGTGGAGTCTGCTGTAGAGAGGAGTGGTGCCAAAATACTTGACAAGGCTGTAGCCAGTTTTGTTTCTGATGTGAAGGAGAAAGACCATGTGTCTCTGTGTTGTGTGACTTTGAGCTCATTCAGTGTGTCCCTTAGCATCTGGTGGTAGCAGAAAGGTGAGAGCCTCATCCCTCCATCTCCTTAGTAAATTCATAGCAGTTACTCATGTTCTACCCACAGCTTTGGTACAGGGGCAGTTAAGTGTTTGAAGCAAGAGTTTGATGTGCATGACATCTGCCCTGACAAGAGAAGAACATTACATTCCACTTTCAGTTTCCTTATAGTTGCTATATAGCCTAAGGTGCAGGCTAGCTGCCTTGAACCCTGTTGTGGTGTAACCTCAGCTGACAACTAAGCACCACGCAGCCTCTCGCTCACTCCCCCCACCTCCAGTGAGATGGGGGAGAGAACTCAGAAGAAAAAGTAAAACTCATGGATTGAGATAAAGACAGTTTAATAGACAGAAAGGGAACATAATAATATTAATAATGATAAAAGAATATACAAAACAAGTGATGCACAATACAATTGGTCACCACCCACTGACTGATGCCCAGCCAATAACTGAGCCATGGGTCCCTGGCCAACTCCCCCCAGTTTATATATTGAGCATGACATTATATGGTATGGAGTATCCCTTTGGCCAGTTTGGGTCAGCTGTCCTGGCTGTGCCCCCTCCCAGCTTGTCACTGGCAGGGCATGAGAAGCTGGAAAGTCCTTGACTAGTGTAAACACTTCTTAGCAACAACTAAAACATCAGCATGTTATCAACATTATTCTCATCCTAAATCCAAAACACAGCACTATACCAGCTACTAGGAAGAAAATCAACTCTATCCCAGCTGAAACCAGGAGAAACCCCTTGAATAGTAAGGTCCTTTAAACACCATGAAAACCTGAAAGCCTCAGTGACTTCTTAAGCGAACCTCCAGGAACAAGTATTATATTGAATTCTTTGGGAAAGAGAAATTGAATGTGTGTGACCAAACCCAACTAACAATGTTTTCACAGAATATTCAGAAGCCAAATGGCAACTGCAGCTGCAAGCTCATGCGACCACACTGATTGTAATTGAATCAGTGATTTTACTGTTATTAAATGGCTTCTGTAGCCTTCTGTAGAGCTATAAAATTCTCAGGCTGCCAGCTAGGAGCAAAAAATGGCCACAGGCATAGCCATTATGTACCTATATGGTAGGACTCTCTTATAGCTGTAAGCATTAGCTACTACCTACTGTTGGAGATGGGATATGGGGCTAGGTTTTGGGTTTGTTTTTTTTTAATGTTCTTGGATGGTGTTGGTCATTGGATGGATGAATTCAGGATGTGTCCAGATGTGAACTTGCTCAGGTTAATTCTTGATCCTCTGCATTTCTTTTAATTGGTGATCTGCGAGACAACATTAAAATATTGTTGATAAATTTTTCAGATGAGAAAAGGAGCAGGGCAGCAGCCGATTCAGGGGACAGGCCTGGAGGACAGAGCAGCCTGGGTTTCCTGCTAAGCTTCCTAATTTTCAATAGAGCCATATGTGAAATCTCTTGTTTAGGAAACCAGAGTGTGGGTTGCAGTTACAGATGGATGTCCCCATCCGAGGAAGCATTGGCAGTGAAAAGAGTGCTAAATAGTTAATCAGTTGTGTGCTTTGGCCTTGGAATGCCTAGGTAATAACAGAGAGGTAATTTTGTCTGTGTAGTTGGCAGGGGGTGATTACCCTAGAAATACTGTTTGCAGGCTTGGAATATTTAGAGGTGGGTTTTGAAAACCAGAGAATAGCCGCAGGAATGATGGAAGGAGTAAAAAACTTTATTCAAAGCAAGAAATACAGGCAACTCCAGCTTTTCCACTCATAAGAGGGGAGGTTGAAATTTGAGAAGCCAGGGTTCTCTTAAGGAGTAGGGGGGAATAATTAAAAAAATCAGCTAAAACCTGAAGTGCCAAAAACTCAAATTCTAAACTGGGTGCAAATTTGTTAAAGGCAAGATTTTAACCATTAGGCAACGGTTGTGGTTTCTCCCCTGCCACCAAAACTTCTTACAAGAACACGTAGATGTATTATTCTTAGGGAAACATTATGCTGAAACTAATTTAGAGAATTTTAGGATTGGATTTTGAGAGTCATAGTGTTGGAGGTGGTCAAACCAGTTGTGTTTCAGAGCCACTGTTGATACTAATCCCTGAAGTGCTTCTGATAGGGATGTTAGGCCAGGGTCCCTTAAAGTGTGCATGTGCTGGGAAACAGGTTGGTTTAGTTGAAGAGTCCACAAAGCTGTCAGTAGGTCCTCCTGCCCCTATGGGGGATATGTAGGTGGAAGGAATTAAGCAATTGCACTGAAATGGAGCTGTGCAAATCTTCCCTAATGAACCCAAACAACCACTCATATGCTGGATTTCAGCAGCACCACAAATCCTTGGTTGTGAGCGAAGGCCTGATGATTTTGGCTAGACACCAGCTGAAACTCCAACATTTTTCTTCTCTGGGTGTTGGGAGTCATTTGATCTCAAAGCAAAACATGGGAAGTTGAAGTGAATGTCGACTGTAATGTAAAGAAAAGGAGGTTTATGTCAGACCAAATGCTGCAGTCTTGTGCTGTCAGCTCCTGTCTCCATTTTGTAGTCACCGGACGTGGGCTAGCATGATACCAGCTAAATCCAGGCAGCTGAGCAGAGTCTGACTAAAGAAATTGGTCTGACCAATTGTTTTTGTCTCAGACTTGAACCTGAACCTCAGTCATTATTTTAATGCTGTTGTTAAAGCCAAACTGTAATGAAACAGTAATAATAAGTTTTGTGTTACCGTTTTTGACCAATGGTTGAATCAATGCCCTTGTTCAGCGTGGAGACTGTTGGCACTTGCTGGGACCTGCAGAGCAGCATCAAGCTGTAGCTCTTCTTGTCCTCTCGCCCTCCTGTGCATGCAGCATTGTCCTTCATGGGGCACTGTTCCGCAGACCTGGATGGGGTCTTGTGCAGTGCAAGGTTCAGCAAGCGTGTGTGTGTGATTTGCTATAACACTGCTATCCCCTTGGGGCAGAAAAAGGAGTGTTGGTAGTGTTACCAATGTCAGGGCACATATAGGCCTTAACAGCCCTGACTAGCCTTACCTGGGACCCTTACCCCTGCACCTCATGCACCGGGCTGTGCCATGTACTGTGTCACATACCATCTGCCCATTGCTCCATTTAAGATCAGGCTTAAGCCTTCAGTCCTTCTTCATGAAGCCACCTGCCTGACAAGTGGCTCCGCAACCACCTGATCTTTTCCTCACTGATGTACTGCCTCCCCCTTGCATGGATTTTAAAGGACAAATTTGAAAGGAAGAATTTTGCTCCCCCCCCTTTGCACAGTGCTGTCAGCGCTTACGTGCTTCATGTAGCGCAGCATCACAAGGGCAGGCGTGGCAAAGAGGGTTGGAGAAGTGGTGGTGTGCTGAGGTGGCAGGACCTGCTCTACCTGTGGAGAAGAGAGCACTAAGGGGCTGCAACCTCCTGGCTGACAACCGATGCTGTGGAATTGCCCATTTTTGCTTTTAGATGTTATATTTGCTGGTTTTAAGCCGTTCGGGATGTTTGAACTAGCTACTGAGTCGTTGGCTGGGACTCGAGTCAAACCAGGCTGTGAGTAAGCATTAACTGGCTGCAAACTGAAATCAAACTGAAAAGTTCATTCACTTAAGATGAAGAATAAGTAGTTTGGGATTTTTATGCAATCTCTTTCACTGACTTCACGTATGAATTTAGGTTTAGACTTTTCAAGGAGGTCTGGCTTCCTCTCTGCTTTTAGGTGGAGGAGGGTGCACCTGTAATTAGCCCTTTGGTCAGAAATGAACTTCTGAGGCAAATGCCCTGATTGTCCCCAGTTACTGCTCTTCAGTAGTGCACTCAGTGTGCTACAGCCACTCACAGGCTCTTTGTGGAATCAGACCAGAGTGTGCAGAAAACCCCATGAAAATAAGGTAATGTGGATGTAGGATCCTTGGCACAAACTATTTCACTCTGCTGCTTTCAGTGTGCAATGGCTGCTGGTATAACCTCAGCAAAGTATGCCGCGGGGATACGGCTAACATCTCAAAACTGCTGCTCAGCTCTTGCCTTGTGCACAGGTTGCTGCTTGAGTTGACATGCAGAGCCACTTCGGTGCTGATGCTGCCTTGTAGTTAATGACCTGCTTGGTGCCCAATTCTGGCTCAAATCTTAGAGGCCTGAAGTTGGGATTTGTCCCATCAGCGCCCTCAGATCTGAGGGCTCACAGTGCCTTTTCAATACCAATGTTCAAGTTTTGTTTAATTCCTCTGATACACAGGTCTCCTCCAAACTGGAGATAACTTTGAGTCAAAGTATGTCCTGTGAGTGAAGGAATGCTTGCAGTGAATTGAAATCCTTGGCTAAAAGCTGCAGTTTTGCAAATTCTACCATAACATTTTAGCTGTATATTTTAATCAAGTTCAGCAAATCAGTTCAGAATCCCTGGTACTGCAAAGTACCCTGCTTTAGGTTTGCCTTTGAATCCGTTCTGCTTTTTAATGCACATTTTCCTATGGAGCTTTTCTCTCAGAAAGAGAGACTGAATAATGTGAGAATTTTAATAATTATTCTTTTCTGACAGAAAGCACATGTGAGTGCACAGGATTTTTGTGCTAATACATACAGATGTGTACTTGCACTAGTGACCTGCCTATCTGTGGACCTTCCAGGAGGCACCTACTGCTTTTCATAATAGGTTTATTAATGAAAGATTCCATGGGAACTGGAAGAATGCATTTTTGGGGAGGGGAAAGAGGAGGTACATCTATCTAGTCTAATAGATGGGGGGGAGGAGGGAATTGTACAAAGAGCTGTTCCTTAGCTTATCAGTTTACCCTGTCTAAGGAAAGATTCATTAATATAAAACATTCCCTAGATACTTCTTCACTGAGTTATCTGTTATTTTTGTGCTTCTTGCTCAGACCAGACTTCCAGAGCAGATGTGAGTCACAGGATTTAACTTGGAAATTTTCATTTTGTTATACAGTGGTCCAACAAACAACTGTATGTAGAAGTTGAGGCTTCAGCTGATCTTGGATTACCTTATGCTTTGTTGAAAAAGTTGCCTTGGGGATAGAAAATACAAAGAAAAGGAGGGGAAAGATAGGCAAAAATTATTTTCTTTCCACTTGACAGAGAGACAATAATTTTCAAAAGGCTGCAAACTGGAGTCTGTGGACAGCCAGAAGAATCTCCACTCTGAAGTCTTTTATTTGGAACAATATTCCATGCCTGTCTTAAACTGTTTTGCAAAGATTATTTGGCGAGAGAGTTCAAATTTCTTTTAGTTTGATTTTCACAGTTCTGTGATGAAGACTTTATTTGGGCATCAGCAGGAAGATGATGTGAAGCCTCTCTTTGGCGAGTATAGGTAGACCCATTGGTGTTTCTAGGAATGGAAATTACCGCTCTGGCTAACAAATTGCTCTATTCTACTCAGAGGGAGACAAACCAGTTCTGCAGTGGGCAGCCTAAGGGAAAACAGTTCCAGAATCACAGAACCACCGAAGTGGGAGGGGAGCTCGAATGATAACCTGGTCCAACCTTTCGTGGAAAATGGAGCCTAGATGAGATTATCTAGCACCTTGTCCCATTGCATCTTGAAAATCTCCAGTTATGGGGACTCCACCACATCCCTGGGGAAGTTGTTCCACGGAATGATTGTTCTCACTGTAAAAAATTTCTTTCTTACATCAAAATGAAACTTCTACCAGTGCAACTTGTACACATTGCCCCTTGTCTTCTTCATGTGGCTTCTTGTGAAGAGAGAGCCTCCAGCCTCTTTGTAACTGCCCTTCAAGTACTGGAAAACTGTGATGAGGTCCCCCGAGTCTTGTCTTCTTTGGGGAGAAGAGACCTAACAACTTAAGTCCTTCTTCACTGGGCAGGTTTTCTAGCCCTTTGATCATCATCGTGGCCCTCCTTTGGACCCTTTCCAGTCTGTCTGCGTCTTTCTTGAATTGTGGGGTCTAGAACTAGACACAGTTTTTGTCCTAGACTTTATTAATTTGGGGTTGACTTACGCACCTGAGCACAGCGATTTACATCTTTTCTGAAATATTTATACAGCTGGAGGAGTTCAGGTGTGTATGGAGAAAACACACAGAAACAAGTTAGTGCTCATCGCACTTCAGTCTGAGCAGCAGCATGCTCTGTGGTCGTGAGCCCTGTACCCTCACACTGTAAGGTCTGGATATGTGGTGGAGCCTCGTGCTCTGCAGTGCAGTGCTGTGGAGTCAAATGGACAAAACATTGAAATTTTGAGCCATGAAGCACCCTGTCATAAGCTTCTGATTGAGCCTTTGTAAAAATCACTCACCTCTTTGGCTGCCTGTGAGGACAGAGGGGCTGCTCAGCCTTTTTCAGGGTGGGAGCTTACCCTTGCAGCTCTTTGTGGAAGCTTATGTTTGACTCACAACAAAATGTGATATCCAGTTACCTTGTGTAATTTTCTTCCTTTTAACAGCTTAATTTGTCTGCACGTCACATTTAAAGGCTATTCTCAGGTACCTGTTTTAGGAGAGGAGTGGACCTCCTGCTCTCAGTCCAGCTTCCCCATGCTTGCATCTTTGCTGTCCCGTGAGAGCCTTCCTCCATGCGAGGAAGTGTCCCAGGGGCCAGGGGTATCAGTGGGGGCAGTGCTACCCTGGAGCTGAACCAGAGCAAATCCCTGAACTTCCCCAGCGGGGAAAGCTAACAAATAGCACTGACACCCCTAGGTTTTCTCTTTGCCATGCAACATTTTCAAGCTGTTTCCTCTTCTGCTAAGATTACAACAAATCCACTCTACAGTTTTCATCAAATTTTCAGTTGAAGTATGTATGGAAGGTAATTCTCACACATTTGCAGAAAACTCTTAACTTATGGCAAAATAAATTTTTGATAGGGGAAAATACTGATAAAAAAATTTTAGAGAAAAAAGTAGCTATAGAACTTTACCTTTTTTTAAACATTTTTGTGAATGACTTCATGGTTTTGAATAAAATCTCTTGTTTCACAGAGGAGAAGAGCTATATCAAGCATTTTAGTAGTCAATTAATTGATTTTTTTTTTTCTGCCTGCCACTTAACTCTTAGCAGCCACTGGAAATGGTGTCAATCTCTTTAGGGTTCCCTTTAAAATAAATGAGAAATGTATACAATAATATATTAATATACTGTAATGGCATAATTCTGCAGTGTATATTTTACATATATCTGTTACATATAAAAACTAATATGAGCATCATCCTTACTATAGAGAGCTACTCCCATGCGGGCTTTGGAAAGATAGGATATTCTGCCATGCAGATATCTAGAGCTTTTCATCATTCTGTAGTTTAGGATATTAATTGCTGAGTTTGCTGTGATACAGAATTTTTGCTCTAAACAACCTTCAACCACCTCACCAGCTCTCAAATTTTGACTCAAGCTGAGTAATAAGTATTTTGGGGAAATGAATGTGTAAGAGGATATGCAGTTTTGGCAAGGAAACAAGAAGTATTATATCCACTATATCTCTCTCTATATCTGTCTATCTCTTACTGAGGTGACTCAGGTTAGAAGGCAGGCTCTAATACTGCTGTGAATGTACAACAAGGATATTTAGTAACTGGAGAGAGATGCCAAATTTTTCCATACTTAGGTTATGTAACTGTGGGGTTTTAGGAGGCCTGCTCTTCATGAATAAGGTTTGGTACTGATTTTTCATATACCTCGGATTTAATTTTCAAAGGAGCTTTTCTGATTTCTTATGTGTTGGAGACCAGTTTTTTATCCATTAGAATGGGTTATATAGGATGGTGTTTATTTTGCTGAATCTTGGTTCTAATTCTATGCCACTCAAAAGTGAACGGAGGTTTAAAATTTTTACTGTCTATTTCTAAGATTTTTCTGAAATAAAGCCAGGTTTTCTGGCCTTTCTGTATGTAAAAAAGAGTCACTCGTGGTTCATCCGCTGGCTGGGAAGATGAAGGGCTTAATTTGGAGCATCTGAGAGCAGCAGGATCTTAGAAGTGAGGGGTGGTGGTTAGAGAAGGCGTGCCAAGGCTCTAATTAGTATGACTCTTTCTCTTTTGGTTGCCTTCACTAGGAAACTGCTGGAAGAATGCTGTGACCCTGGGCAGCTCTTTGCTATGACAAAGCTGAATTCTCCGATGGGAAAGAACCTCTGGTTTGATGGGGAATTTTTATATTCTTTCACTATTGACAATGCAACTTACTCTCTCTTCCCACAGGTTAGTAACCTTTTATTTTCTTTTCACTTGAAGTATTAATATACTAAATGATAACATGGTAAAAATGAGTATAAATAGAGTAAATGCTCATCAAGAAATTCTATTTTCATTTCTTGATACAAAACAGTCTCCTATGCTTTTTTACTTCTATATTCTGAAAATTATAAAATGTTGTATTGTATGCGTGTTAGTATTTCCCTGGCTACTTTTCAGGTGTGTGGATGTATGCAAGGGATGAAACTGGGACACCTGTCTTGATTTTGAAAATGCTAAGTTCTGGCTATTTTAAGAAGATGATTTCTGCATTTCAGTCAGTGTTTGTGCTCACTGGGAGCACGATCCCTCATCTGGGATTGCTTCGGTTCAGATGTGTTTAGCTAAGATGTGACAGCGCTTTGTGTGAAAGTGTCCAAGTTACTTCCAAGTTAATGAAATTTATTGATGGCAAGCAATGTGAGCCCAATAACAAGCCAACAGCTTGACTTTGTCGATTCTTGCTGTGTTTTGAATATTAGAAGTGGGTTGTTGTTGTTGTTCAGCAAAGGTGTTTTGGGTTAAGTGCAGGGTTTATGAGCACTGGGAACTCGTAATACTGATCTCTGCTTTCTTTATTTTTAATTAATGTATGAACTGATGTTAAATAATGAGTTTATTGTATTGAATTTTGTATGTGGAAGGAGAGATGTTCTAGTGTGACTTTCTATTTAAGGTGTGTAGCCACAATCTAGACATATTAATCGATTTACGTGTTACTTCAATTTCTCAAATTAAAGGCATAAGTATTTATTAAGCCTCCCAGTCAATGTTGAGTCATTCACACTAGACTTTTCATTTGTTGCTGTTTCAGTGAAACATGTAGCAGAGTTCGTTCTTGTTAAACTCATCCTGAAAATAAAACAACAAAAAGGTTATTTATTTTTTTTAAAAAGAGCAGTTTCCAGATGTCAACGTCAGAGTTATGACTTCGAATGAGTTTCTTGTAGTGGAGAAGGAGTGAGGGGAAACTGCAGTGTAGGGAAGAGGAGGTGGGAACAGCCACTTTCTGTGTTCAGATATCATCTGGAGGAGCAGCATTACAGCTGTGTCTTGTTTTAGGCTGCCAGTCCGCTGTCTTTGTCACTTGGCTGTGCCTGTTGCAGCGAACCTGTTAATGGATCCCTGCCTCCTTCAGGCTGCTCCCCAGCTGCTGTGTCCCTGCAAGTTCAACAAAACAAGTAGATGCTGAAATGTGCACGGCGAGTGTTTTGTCCTGCAGTACAGCTGGGAAGGGGCTGCCTGGCTGGAGTGACTGTCTCTCCCTGCCTTTGACACTGGTACAAAGTTTATGGTGCGGCGCAGGGTAGCAGCTTTAAATCTATTTTATGATGATTAGTATGATTTGTTGCTACAATATTGCACCATTTATTGGAGAAAACTGAAATCCTTGGCAGAGCTGTGAACTTTGTACCACACACGGATATTGGCAGCAACCGCTCAAAATGTGTACGTCCTTTCCAATGTTTCAGAAAAGCCTCACCTGGTCTGGCACAGAGAGGTTGCCATTTGTGATGGATTTGGGATTTCAGATTTGGTTTTCTTTGGATTAAAACTGCCTGGCCACAGTGGTGTCCCACCTCCTCTCACAGAAAAGAGCAGAGTACTGGATGGACTCCTTCAGAGAGGTAAATGCTGGTTAGAGAGGAATCATGGTCTTGGGAACTCCAGTGGTTCCCAGGGTCCCAAGCCCTATCCTCAAAGTTTATCAGTTGGCCAGATTGAGAACAAGGATTTGGGAAGCCCTGGTGAGATAAACTGCTGAGGGAGAACATGAGCTAAGGGCTTGGGACTTCAGTGTCCCTTAGGCTTGCCAAGCAGGCTGCGAAGAGGCTGGCTAGATGCTGTTGTAGGGATGGTGGTGGAAAAGGTGAATTCTGATGATGTTCCAACCCTAAAACAATGCTAGAAAGCAGCTCTAGGACTGGTGCCAGAAATGCTGTTCCTTTAATGAATTGATGGGCAGTTCATTTCTGACAAGTGCTACTCACTGCTACTCCCTCTTTTCCTGCAAGTACCTCTGCCTCTAACTTGATGTTTTATTCCTATGTATTTTACCCAGAAGAATTTTGTAAACCTTGATCAGATGAAATCCTGCTAGGCTTAAAATCTTAGGAAGATTTATTTGCAGTAAATTCTTAAACGAAGTATTTTTCTACCTCTCTCTTTGTTTCAAGAAAAATACTTGCCTAAATTTTTCAGGCTTCTACTTTAAAGAATGGTGTCTGTTAGCTTGCTAACAACAGGCAAGAGATTTTTGTGAAGATGAACATTCCTTTCAAAAGTATCCAGAAGCTTAAAACCACTCATAAAATATGGGTAGTACTCTGAAATGCTCAGGGGATGTAACAGGAATGTAAAGGGCCGCAGCTATGTTGATATAATCGAAAAAATATTTCCGCCGGAATAAATAAAAAAGGTTCCATCCACATCCATCTGCTGGGCTTAAGCCATTTTGTGCTTGCAGAATATTTCTTAGTCCTGAACTGGTTATTAACTTAAAGGGTAAAGTAACTGAAAACTAAATAGGAAACTTGCTATATTTTATGACATGGAATAAACTGGCTATGCATCGATGGAGACTTCTGCAGAAATAATGGAAGTATGTCAGAACTTAATCTATAAAATGTCACTTATTTTTGAATGTGAACAATACAAAACGGAATATTTTTTCTTCTGAGTAGTCTGTAGATAAAGTTCTTACAGCTGGTTCAACAATTTCTGATGGAGTGCTGTTCCAATAAAAATGCTATCTCACCAAAATATAAATTTAGTATTAGCTCATTGGTTTTTCAATTTTTCTTTGAAGTGAAAAGTTTAAAAGGTTTTGGTGATGTTATGACATTCCATTTTACCATTTTTTGAATGTAATATTCAACTTTTTTTTAATCAGCTCTATTGCTAGCTGCTTTGATTATATTCCTCCTTTTATTTTTTAAAGTTTTTGATTGGCCAAGGGAGAAGTTTGCAAAAGAAAGCAGCTATTATGTGGAAGTAGTCATCCAGTGTTTCATTTCAAAGTTTGTCCTCATAAACTGAAGTTGCAGAGTTTTGCACGAACCAACAATTCCAGCTGCTGGAAGTGGCTCCTCTTTTACTCTTCCCCTCTCTGTGTCAATTTCCCGCGCAGTTTCTAGAATTAAATTTTTTTGAAACAGAAATGAAATATTACAGAGACTGTACCATCTTTCCCATCCTGGAGAGAAACTGCTAGTGGCTCATTGTCAATCGCTGATGGTCAGGAGAAGATGCAGGGCAGGATGTGGCTCATCACAGAAGGTGGCCTAGTGTGCAGTGAGGGTGGGCATCCCAGCTGCATTTCATCTCCCGACATGTGCTATGGTGGTATTGCCTGGAGCTGTTGGATAATGGAGTATCATTTCAATTAAAATCAGATGTTTCTTGACAGCAGCTTTGTTGTATTACTTGCTGTGATCTACAGCATTATTTCCCACTCTTAGGAGACAAAAAGTGTAGAGTCTGCTTAGAACTGCAGGTGTCGTTTAATCTTAACAACAAGAGGTTGTTCCTACTGCATACCTACCACTTTTCTACAGCTTTTCATGTAGACTTGAAGTTTCAATATTAGCCAGTAATTTTGACATCTATTTGGGGGCACTTGAGAGTTCAGAGATGCAGGCGACACTACTACAGTCGAGATCAGCGGAATGGTTGGATAAACCTCTGAGTAGCTGGGCTGCCATGTCTCAGGTAGGCCACTAAAGGCCTTGGGTAACTTGTAAATGTATTTCCACTCCATTGTGGTCCAACTATCATATAGAAAATGGACCTGTGTGTTGGTGAGTGTTCAGGAGTCCTGTCCCTGACAGGACGGAGACATGCACCCTCCTTGCCCTTCAGCATGCAACTCTGGTCCTCTTGCGTTCTATTGAGGCACAACAGAAGGCATGACTAGCATTTTCCACCCTTTACTGTCTGACTAGAATGGAAGAAACCAGGTTTCCACATATTCCTGCAGTAATTTTTAGGTGCCGTGAGTAAACGTGATGTAACCGCAGGAGTAGCTGGGATGTAACTCAAAACCATGTGAGAGAAACGTGGACTAACACTCATCTGCTTTTGAGTTAGATAATAAAGCAAGCCCCAGTTTCAAATGTTTTCTGAAATGCTTTTGCACTCCTTCTTGTCTTTTTCTTACTCAGAGTTTCAAAAGCAAATTTCAGGCTATTTTTACCACTAGAGGAAAAAACACCCTCATCCCAGTATTTATCTGTTTATGCAAAAAATTGATTTTTGTTGCTTGTTGGCAAAAGCTTATTGCAAAGAAGAACTGAGGTGACTTTCTGAGGTCTCCTTTACCCTTTCCCCAAAAGGTTAAAGAAATAGTTAAATCAAATGCAGCTTTTCACTCTGCCATGTAAAGTATTATTTTGGAGGGTAGAAGAGTGAACAGATTTCAAAAGAAATTTCAAATGTTAAGCTTCAACTTTTTAATTTGACAAAATAAAGTAACTAATTGAAAAATTTTCTGGCTTCACTGTATTTCACCTGAAGCAGACATATTTGGTACCAGTAAATGATTTCAAATTACTAAAATATGATTCCCCAGCTGCTCAAATCCCTTCTAAAGTTTCACTTGCAAAATGCTGTCAGCTAGGAGAATGGCTACCTGCAATGAGCTTCTCATGAATAGCTTGCCCCTCATCACAAATGGTGTTTGAGAAATAGCTTCAAGCCACAAATAAATTTGGGAAAGCTGGCAGCTGTTTTTGGATACCTTGTGATCAAGAGAAAGGCAGTATTTTTCCAATTACTAACTAGAGTTTAAATTCCTGTCTTTATATTAAAGGTAGGGAAAAAGTTAATCACTCTTATTTGTAAGTGTAAGATAGAGACATTCTCTGACATTTTCTGGGTTATCTGGGTGAATGTTTTATTGAGTAACAGTGAATGTTTTTATGGTTGTGCCTGTTCAATTCTGGGAGCTTGGAGGCTGTGCTGCCATTCAATGGGATCTGGACAGACTGGAGAGTTGGGTGGAGGGGAAGCTCATGAAATTTAACAAGGACAAGTGTAGAGTTCTGCACCTGGGGAGGAACAGCCCCATGCACCAGTACAAGTTAGGGGTTGACCTGCTGGTAGGCAGCTCCATGGAGAAGGACCTTGAAGTCCTGGTAGACAATAAGTTATCCATGGGACATCAATGTGCCCTGGTGGCCAAGAGGGCCAATGGTCTCCTGGGGTGCATTAAGAAGAGTGTGACCAGCAGGTCGAGAGAGGTTATCCTCCCCCTCTATTCTGCGCTGGTGAGGCCTCATCTGGAGTATTGCATCCAGTTCTGGGCTCCCCAGTTCAAGAGAGACAGGGAACTTTTGGAGAGAGTCCAACGGAGGGCTACAAGGATGATTAAGGGACTGGAACATCTGTCGTATGAGGAAAGGCTGAGAGACCTGGGACTGTTTAATCTGGTGAAGAGAAGGCTGAGAGGGGACCTTATCAATGTCTATAAACATAGGAAGGGTGGCCGTCAGGAGGATGGAGCCAGTCTCTTTTCAGTAGAGCCCAGCGATAGGACGAGGGGCAATGGGCACAAACTGCAGCACAGGAAGTTCCACCTCAACACGAGTAAAAACTTCTTTACTGTGAGGGTGATATAACACTGGAACAGGCTGCCCAGAGAGGTTGTGGGGTGTCCTTCTCTGGAGACCTTCAAAACCCGACTGGACGTGTTCCTGTGCAACCTGCCCTAGGTGATCCTGCCTTGGCAGGGGGGTTGGACCAGATGATCTTCAGAGGTCCCTTCCGACCACTACCATTCTGTGGTTCTTCGTTGCTCACAACATTCATCATTTGGCCCAAGATTTTATTGTGTCCTTCTCTGGTGCTGGTACTTGTACTGTGTCAAAGCAAATTCCAAGATCTTACAGTTATAGCCCAGAGCTAGAAGAATAATTTGTAATTATTTCAGGGAAATAAGTCAGATTTGGAAAGGGAGTTTGGTGTAGAGTCTGCAGACTTTTCCCCTTTTTGCATGACAAAGATTACAGGAAAAACATACTCATCCTGAGGAAGAAAATGTCAGTTTGATTCAAGTAAAAGATGAGGTCTAGGAGCAGCAAGTACTGGGAAGGGTTAGGTGGGAATGCAGCTGCTGCACAGGCGCAGGGTGGAAGGTGAACCCTATTACGAGGATAATGTTAACTTGCTTAGGGAAGACGCTGTGTGTTGTTTGGACTGATTTTTAGACCTAGGAGATCCAAAAATTGTGTATAAAATGGAAAATAACCTGAGGTAAAGTGGGTTAGGATGTGATGGACTGCAGTGTTGCCAAGAGGTGTGAATTATTGCCTTTGGTGTTGACTTTGGAAGTGGTCTGATAATTTTTGATACCAATCTAACTTACCAAAGTACTTTGTTCTCAGTAAAGCTCTGTAATTAATAGCTGCTTGGAGAAGTATTGGCTGTCATATGCGTCCTGATATTTTTCTTGATGTCTTGGGTGGGGGCATGAAGTGCCTGCAGACTTAACATTTATTGAGCAACTCCTATATTTACTTCCGTTAATTCTACTATCTAAATAGTACCTCCCTGACTACTTTTGAGTAGTAATTAGGATTTGGGGGAATTTCTTGCTGCTCTTGCTTTTCTACCTTTTTTCCTCTTTTTTTTTTTTTTTTTTTTTCTTTCCAAGCATAGTGTAATGCAAACTATATTCTTGATTGGGGCTACATATATTCATTAAAAATGAAAATGTAATAAACATTAATCTGCATGTTAGGAATGCAATTAAAAAGAGATCTTCTGAATTATTCAAGCAGTTGTATCATATAGTGCCTTTCATAAACTGGGATATGAAATACTATCTGTAAAGACCTGACAAATTGTATTCTTTTGGAGCATGAGTCTTCCCTTCAGTCCTAGATAATCTCTAGCTGTTGGCATTAGGGTGATTAAAATAAAAAATCTGACTTAATATTTAGGTAAGTGAAACCCCTACCTGCACTTTGATTGCATACTGACTAATTAAGAACTGTGTAATTGGACCAATTTGTGCAGCCTGTTAGCAAAACTGGAATAGGGCATCATTTGTTCTATCTGGTCAGTTAAGCGAAAGCTGTAGTCCATCTGAAGCCACTCCATATAGACAAGATGCAAACATGCCTGATAGTGAAAATCAAATTTATGCTAAAAAGGTACAAGGTGTAGAGTTTTAAGTAATTAACTAGAGAATGGGCAACATGCTCTTGTTGAAGGGAGTTAAAACAGACCAAAGAGTGGCTTTCTGTCCCTGTTGATTATCGGATGTGTGCTTTGGTCTCTCTGGGCTTGCTGAAATGTCTTCAGCCAAGGTGTTTAGCCAGGCTGTCTTTGGTGAGTCTGATTTTCTGGAGTTTATCTGCAATAACGCACATGCCAAATTGTCTTTATCTCAGTTAGTGCAAATACATAAATAGATGCTGACCTTTCCAAATGTAACAAAGAGGAAGGGAAGGACTAGATCTGGCTGCCAAGTGTCAGTTTGGTCCACAGGCACAGAAAGAGGAATGGCTGCCCTAACTCAACATTTCTATTTCAAACACAAAGTGACTGAACATCAATCACTCTCTTTCCTAGGTAACACAAGAGCTGATCTGAGTGCACACCAGACCCTTTGCCAGTCAGATCCTCGTGCCCTTGGGCATTAAAAAAACCTCAAAGATCAATCCCACCTCTGTTTGGGATTTTGGGAATATGAAGATGTGGAAAAGAAAATGTGGTCCAGCTTCTGTGTTGTTACAGACACTGAGCAGTACAAAAAACAGTGTAAAACCCTGTGGGATTATTGTGAACCGCCCCCTAAGACAGGAGCTACATGGGGTATTTTCAAGAGGATAATTCAGCCAAGGGGGTATGCAGCTTGGAGTGATCTTATATTTGGAAAACACTTCAAAGAGCATATTTATTCATTTCTGTTGGTACCCATGTCTGTACAGTTACTAACTGCTAAAATGCAAGCCTGTGCATGGAGCAGCCACTGAGCGTGAAGAGGCCACGGCAGGGCTGGAAACATGAGCAAGGCTGAGCAATGGGGTGGTGGTGTGCAGTCCCAGGGTGGGGACACATTGGAAGGGCCTTTGCTGGCAGAGGCAAGGAGGATCTTACAGCACTGCGCGCTAGTGCGCGTTTCTACCCATTAGCTGCACAGCTGAAATTTTCTACCTCAAGTAGCGTTTTTGATGGTACCTAGAAGTCACAACTACAGATGTTATGCTGTGGGATTGTAAAGAACAGAGCAAAAAGACTGTTCTGAACCCAAAGAGGAAGTGGGCAGTGCGGGCAAAGATGGCCAGAGAGGCTGTACTACTGCCCTGGGAATTTTATGGGCTTTTTAGTCGATGTTTGTGTGCTTTACGGGGAACATAAAATTGCTGCTTTATAAGCAAGAAATGTTGTAAGCAGAATAATTAAAGGAAGTGGTCACAGATGCGAAGCTACAGGAAAAGCAAACTTCTGATGGCTATGAGCAACTACAGGGCATACAAGCTGCCTGGCTGAGGGTATAAAAATAGAAATAAGAGTTGGTTCTAATCTGCCCAAAGGCAACACAATTAGATTTGTTTTATGGTAGCTTTATATAACTGATAACATGCTAAAAGGAGGTTATTTCTCCATGCGGGGTTTTTTCTGGCTTTGAATTTGTTCATATGCCAAGACTTCCACCTACAGGTGCAGTGAGCCCTTTGTTTCTTTGGAAGTCAGTGTCTAAACCTTGAGTAATCTTTATCCTTTATATCCTGGCCACCTGTTAGGCTTTCTTATTATTTATTAATTTTATTTTAAAAAGTAATCTTGTTCACTTTATAGACTTTTTACTGTGTATGTGACTATGTATTTAAATTTTTCAGTGATCAAATTGCATTACATTGATTTGTTGCATTCAGTAGTTAGCTTTTTGTGGTGAAATACTAATAAAATAGGCTTAATACCAGTACTGGCTTATTTGAGGCTTACGTTTCGTTGCATTTCATGCCCAGCACTTTACCACCTGGCAGAAGAATAAGTAGAAATTGATGAAATATGTAATATTTCTATTTTTCATACAGTTGATGAATTTCTTGATAAGACTCATGTAAATCGTACTGGAGTGTGGCAGGATATCAGATTATGTACAGAAAGTATTTCACCTACGGCAAAGACATAGCCCCCTTCTTCTTCTAGGTGTTCCTAAATATGGGTGGAAATGTGGCTTAGGAGAGTCTGCAGGCTTGAAGAAAGTCAGGGAAGGTTACACCACTGCAGAAGTTATTAAGGAGTAGCATGGTTACAAATCTTGTAGGAGGATTATATAGTGACTTTCAAAAGATCCTTTATGTCTTCCTGCTTAGGGGGGAGTGTAAGCCCAGCTTTACATTTAATGAGAAATGTGCTGCATTACAGTTCAGGAATTGACTTACGTAGCCAGGCATGGTTGACTTACAACCTGATATGGCATGGAGGGGAAGGGCTGTGGTTCTCTTCTGGAATGACTTTTGTTATCTGAATGGCTCCTGTGAGGCAGGCATTGGCTTCCAAATGACATTTTGGATGTTGGAAAAATAACACAGTAGTGATTTTCTTACATCAGGATGTACCAGATAAATCCCGTGATGCTGGATGTGTAGGTGAAGTACCGTTTAACTTGCTCAGATAAAAAATTCAGACTGTTGTTTTTTTTTTCTTCTTGATCAACAGAGCTTGATGCTTTTCAGAGTTTTTAATTAAATCTGTGCTGCTGATTGTCTGCTGGCCCATCTGAGGTGACTGTTTTGTGTTTGGTGACTAAAAGGGTAGTCTGTAGTGGGAGGGAAGGGCAAGATAACTGAAGGCCCTGGTGTCTTTCCAGCTGAAATGAGTCAGGATATGACATTTAACAGCCTTGTGAATCTGGACTTGGGTAATATAACTGTGAATCCCAAATGCAGAAAGAAACAGGTATTTCCAGTGCGGAGGTGGTGTCTTTTTTTTTTTTTTTTCCTTCTTTTTTTTTAATTTAATTTTTAGAGACTGTCTTAGACACTTCTGTGAACCATGGGCATTTGAGGCTGGTGACAATTGGCAGTGCTAGTCTAGGTATATTTTGGAGAAGAGCAACTTGCCTATATGCATACCTGGCTTTGCAGGTGATTTGAAGGAGAAATACTTAAGCCAAAACCTTAATACTTAAGCCTGGCTTAGGCTCGCTTGGCTTTAGCCCAGTCCAGGAAGACTGCTGCAGGCATTCACAGGATATTTTCATGTGAGGTACGTTATTGCCAGCATGATTCTGCACCCTGTCCTAGGTGAGCCCTTGACATATAAGCTGAAGATCAATTATAAAATCCTAGGAGCTGGGTTAGGATGGAGGTTTGGGGTTCCTGCATGCCACCATGGTGGCTGCAGTAGAGCTACCTTAATATTGCCTCATGGAAGCTCAGTCTCCAATGGCTGTGTTTTTCTCAGTGTAAAATGTACTGGACTAAAGGTCTCCAATTTCAGAAGGTTCAGAGGAAAGGCACTGGATTCTAGGTGATCATTTGATCAGGAGGAAATTACCTGAGTTTCATCCCAAATACTAGCTCAGTGAGACCTGTAATGTCTTGTAGGAACTCCAAGCCATGCAGGTGCATTTGGGTACCTTCATTCTCTGTCATGGGAATTGCATGACAGGCGAAGAACAAAAATCATACATGAAAGGGGGCCTGGCTTTTCCTTTTGCCCTGAGAATGTGCCTTTATTAGGAAGGGGACAGAGAAGTTTTCTTTATGAGTAAATTATCCTTAATGTGGAAGAGTAAAGGTTGTGATCTGAATAAGTCTGATGTGAAACAGCTCTTGGAAGTCAATTGTTTTGATAATAGCATAGCACCCTTGTCCACCTACTACGGCCCTAACTAGTCCTCCTAGCACAAGACCTGTATGGCTCTGTGTGAACGGATGAAGTGCATAATTCCTCACATTCTGTTCTTGAAAAGTGTGGCCTTAGGGTTTTGTTTTAAGACAACGTTTAGGTTCATAGAACAGTTTAAGCAAAGGTGTATCCCACTGAAATGTGAGTGTGTTGCTGTCTCATGCTGATGGGGCGATCTAGTCAGCCATTCAGTCAGATAGGGATAAATGTGCTATGTAGTGCCGACAGACCAATTTCTCATGTGCATAACATCTCCTTACTTATGGATTTATGGGGTGTGGCCAAAGTCACACCTATTTAAGTCCCATGGTAATGAGGCTTTCCTACAGTGACCAAAGGAAAGAAGTCAGTGTGGTGAAGGTGATAGTTGGTGACACTTACATTACTGCAACCATCGGTGGTATGCATGAGCAGGCAGCTGTCTCGGACATTTCCTCCTCACTCACCTTTACTGTATCATCTCACTAGTTTTGCTGTGTCTGGTTAAGTACATGTCATAGCTGGCTACAAATGTAGGTCGGGGAATACCTGGCAACCACGTGTGATGATTGGGAGTATGCTTGTTAACTCCATCTTCTACCTGTTGTGCTTCAGTGAGGAGCACCAGTTTAGAAAAGAGCAAGGGCTTCAGTTATTTCCCATCAATTTAACGACACCAAACCAAAATCAGCAAGACCAAGACTATTTTCACACAGTCCTCTTTGCATTCAGAAGACAGCATGAAGAAATGCATTCAATCACAGCACATAATCCAGAGGTACAGCACTATTTATGATTTTACTTCTAAAAAGCCAGACTTTTAGGGGAACAAGCCTTGCATCTTCACACAGGGATTCACTAGGCAATGCTACACCAAAACACAGGGGCACTGTCAGTTCGTTCTGATGATATCATAGTGAAACCTGTGCAAAGTCATTGTCTGAAGGGGATACTCAGTGGTCTCTGCCCCATGGCAGACAGCTCTACCCAGATATTTATCTAATAATTTTTTTTACAGCTTCCAGTAATGGAAATTCCATAGTCTACTAGGTGGTCCCTTCCAGTACTTTGCTGTCACTATGTGTAGGATGTATTTCCTGACGTCTAACTTAAAATTCCACCTTGGCTATAATTTAAGAAATTTTTTTTCTTATCTTTTCCACAAATGACTGTTGCCAAGTCTCCCCACAGTCTTTTTCTCTAGGCTTAAACAACCACGACTCTCTTAATCAGACCTTTTTTTTTCTAAACCTTAGAGTGTTTTTGTTTTTCTGATACTCTATAAAGAAGATATGTGACAATTTACTGTGTGATGCCCTCAGAAATGTATCCTCAGACTTTCCCTTTGGAGATGGTACACAACATCAGTGCCATATCCTCTGACTGGCAGAGTTCAATGGCACCATTCTGCTTGAACAAGCTTGTATTTAGTGTTGGTGGTTATTCTTGTAGCCAGGAGATCACTGGATGTTGCTAATAATGGGATGAACCTAGCATCCCAACATACATGCTCATTTTTTCTCCCCGGTAATGTGCATCAAGGACTGAACAGAAGACGGAGCTCAGGTATCCTCGCCTTTCCGGGGTAAGATCTCTGTGTGCTGCAGTCACAGCTCTGACAGAGTGTCAGCTCATCTCGCCCATCTTTCCGCCTCAGTAAACTGAATCACAGAATCACAGAATCATTAAGGTTGGAAAAGACCTTGAAGACCATCAAGTCCAACCATCAACCCAACACCACCAAGCCCACTAAACCATATCCTGAAGTGCTATGTCTACACGTTTTTTGAACACTTCCAGTGATGGTGACTCCACCACCTCCCTGGGCAGCCTGTTCCAGTGCTTGACCAATATACTTTATGTAGCTGGAGACAGACAGACAGCTGCCAGCGGCAAGTCCCCTCTCCAGGGGGCACAGTAAAGATTGCATGGAGCTCCTATTGTATGTCTGCACAGTTACATCTATGCCTAGAAATCTCTGGAGGCAATTAAAATGAGGGTTTCTGCATGGGGAGTATGTGGGGAAGAAATACTGCAAAACCCTCTTTTCCTGTACAATAAACAGATATAGATGCTGAACCACTATGCCTTTTACTTCACAGACATACCGAGGAGAATCCCTGTGATGTTCTGGGCAGTGTATGAAAATAGCAGGCAGGACCTCTTCTCTACTCTGGGTTTAAGCAAGGCCTTTGAAAAGCAGGACTACCTCAGTTTAAACTTGCCAGCACTGCTTTCCTGGCTCCTTTCCTCTTGGCAGACTTTTTGTGGTTCCAATTCCCTAGTTTAGGGTCTGTCCTCCAAATGCTACCCAGGGTCGGCACCCCCTCATCTTAGCATGACTGTGACTGTGGTCAGCATGGTGGTTGCATTTGTCTTTTCAAGGCAGTCACTAAGAAGGGAAGTGGGGTGCTGGACTATTAAGCATCAAAATAAGTATGGTGGGGAAATGGGTAACAACCTATGTTGCAAAATAGCTCAAGTGAAGCGTGGTTACACCAAAGTCAACAGCAGTGTTCCAGTTGACTTCAGCATGGCCAGGATTTAGCCCACAGTACCCTCTTGCTGAGCACAGTTCTGCTAGGGACACGTAAATTTGGTTTTGTGGCTTCTTCCCGGTTAACAAAGAGTGACCTTTTTTTCAGTTCTTGGCCTTTATGAGTCTTTGTTTTCATGTAGTGAAAAAGTGAGTTATCATCATCATCTAGACTGGCTGAAAAATACTTGTTTATACCCCTTAAGACATACCCTGAGTGAAAAGGCAAGGCAAATCTGAAACAGCCACTCAGAAGAGCTAAAATGGAGCTTTTTGTCACTGCTTTTCCTTGCCCCCGTCCCACTGACAACATCCTTTCTGTTGCTTGTGCCAATAAGCAGGGAACCATCCTTGACTTGGTGCTTCACTGAGTCCTTGCAAGAAGGCTTTGTGTCTTTCAGAATCCTTGCACTCTTTTCTACTTCTCTGGCTCTCTCAATGGGCTAAGCTTACTCGAAGACTGTTACTTTGGCAGGGCAAATGCAGCCTTTTTTGTATGCTTGTCTGAGTCTGTGTATGAGGATGGTGCATGCAATGGTATGCCAACAGTGATCAACATCACCATGTTAAAGTGGGGTCATCCATAATTCTATTGACTTTTCTTTTTTGTTTAGTTTTTAAGTGGTGCAAAGATCCTTGGCACGTGAGCCAATAAAAGAAGTGAAATCATTGGTGTCCTGATGCAGTACTGGGAACGTTATTTTCTGCAGATTTTTCTTGAGAGAGGATCAGATACTATTCTCTTCAGGTATGAATTTGTCAGAAATTGTTATCAGGATGTCTGGATAATCCCTGTGCTTTTGGATTTTCAAACTGAATATCTGGTTACTCGAGAGTAGACTGAGAGGTGAGGAAGTTGTAGAGAGAACCTATGTAGTGGTAATTGGCAATGGTGGTTTCTCTTTGAAGTTTGATATCTGGTCCCACTGGGCACTCGTAAGACTGAATACTTTTTTGAAACCTGCTGTTGCATGAAGCCTACAAAATAAATAACATTTCCAATGAAGATCAGAAACTTGCTTTTTGTGATTTCAAAGGGTCTTCTTTCATCAGAGGCGAAAAACAAAGTTAGAAAGTGTTTGGAGTGGTTCCATTCCAATGTAAATTAGATTCTTCCTGATAGCTTCATTGCTAACATTTTGATCCTACAAGTAGCATAGGTGTAGAACTCCTTATTCACAGTAGTCAGGTATGCAAGAGAGAATTTCTGGTTTTATTCTTTTAAATATAAGATTTCATTCAGCCTTTCTTTCCATTTTTCCAAGCACTCCAAAGTTTGATATGCCAATCCCCTCCATCCAATATTACTCTTGTTAACCATGTAAACTTGATTTTCACAGTGATTTGGTTTGTACAATGCATGTTAATAACTATGTCCCTGTTCTCCTTCCTCTTTTCTTTCCCCTACTTGTGAGTACTGCTGGGTCTGCACTTTATATGAATTTGCACTTTATTCCCTTTGCCAACTTTAGTTGAGGATAATATTTATCTGGAGTAAGGTAGCCTGAAAGGCCAACTTGACCTGACAGGGACCTTAGTGTTACCGACTCAGGTTTGGTCGTTCCAGTAAAGTGCTGAGGGGAGCAGGAGAGAAGGGGATTTAGTGTAACACACTCTCTGTGAGTTTAGCTCTATCAAGTCATTTAAGTGTATGTTTACAGAAGTGTGAGCTTGTAGAAATGGCACCTTTTTACTCAGTGGAGTCCCTTCTTTCATATCCTCAAGATTTATCTTCCTCCTGATGAAATAAAATTTTCATTCCCATCATTCCTTAAGAGCACATTCAACTGCAGAAAAGCAAGTTGGATTGTATGTTGCCTTGCTCCTAAGTAGTGTTGCCGGCTTAATAGAGTTTTTATCATACGTTTGTCAGGTGCTAAATTTTTACGTGACTGTTACCCTTGCTTCTCCATGGTACATGCTGACAATGTACAAGGCAGATGAAAATCAAACCTGATTTACTAAGAGACCTAACAGAGGTTTTGATTTCAGAAATTACATGTTCTTATAATAGGTGCTTTCTCTTTAAGCCTGTAAAAGCAAAAATCCAGCTTGTCAGCTGAGACAGGATCTTTCCATGCCTAAGCTGAAATTTGAGCTGCTGTCTGACTGAGAGCGGCAAAAAATGTAAAACCATGCTAAATATACCTTTTGTCTGATAGCAGCAGAAATTTTGGTAATATAAACGTAAGGTGAAGTAGTACATAGACTATACTATAGATTTATCTGTAGTTAATCCTATTACAGGTAAGAGGGTGATAGTAAATCAATATTTTTCAAAACTCACTCATTCTAGTGTACTTTTATGTTGGCTCTTGTCAAAGACATCTGCTATCTACAGCGTCCCTTTGGATCAGTGTCCCCTTCTCCGATAAAGACGACCTTTGTCATCTTTCCTGCTACACAGCACAAAGAAAGTTACCCCCAGACACAAGAAGCTGAGCCTTACATTTGAGACTGTTCAGAGGGAGCCTAGTTCATGACTTCTTAATATCCAAGTATCTCAGCCTGTATTTCTCCTGGGTTCCAGCCCAAGCACCCTGTACCAAGCCATTGCTGACAGCTCCTTGGTCTGCTGTGTCAGTTCTTTACCCTGCTTTCCTCACCTCTTTTTTGGCTGTGGCTCCGAGATCTCTCCTAGGTAGTCTCCAGCCCTCTCCGCCTGCTGCTACTATTCTTCAGTCTTTATTAGTGCCTCTTTCTAGTTGGCCTTTTAATCACAGCTGGTGAGGGGTCAACTGACTCCCCTATTAATGCTTTCTGGGCTGCTGCCATGTTGTGTGGAGTTCACATAGCTTATTGTAGACGTTACAGACAGAGAGTCATTGCAGCGATAAAGACAAGGAGCATGAATCTCATTTTGCAACTGTATCACAGCAGTGTAACTCTTCTGGCTTCTCTGCTTTATCCTGCTGTGGGAATTTGAACCCTGCGTAAAGATGAGACAACCCCCTTCCACATAAGTGCTACTCCATTAGTCTGATACTGGGGTAATTTGCACACCTGGAGTGAAATTCAAAGTGTTTTAGAAATTAATTACAGGTTTTCATGGTCAATTTTTCAACTGTAAAATGATTTGCTCATGACTGGTGTCAGACAGGAGTTGCAGTTGCTTTGCTGTTGCCTATTCCTTTGTTGTCTAGATGCCTTTTTTCCCAGTAGTGATACTGAGTAATAATGTTCTCCTGTTATTCCAATAGCCTTGTTGTGGCTTTGAAGGTATAAGAACACAGATAAAACAAACTTTGTAAAGGAGAGGTAATATTTTTTTATTAAAGCAAGATAAGCTTAGCTCTCTTAGGGCACTCTTTCTCTGCAGACCCCACAATACAAATTTTACCCTTCTCTCTTTTATGGATGAGGAAACAAGTAGTTACCTAAGGTGATTAGGTAATTAGAAGAACCTAGAGCAGAATTCCAGTTTAATGAACATATAGATTATATGTTTGGCTTGCCATGTCCAATTATGCACTGGATAATTCTTAATAATTGTGCATAATTCTTAGAGGTTTTTAATGCTTGTATGAGGTTTTGGTACATTCTATATTTGCCTGATCTAAGCCACTGAGCTTCCAGTCTTGCCCAGTATAACTCAGTGGTGAAAGAGGACTTCAGAAGGTTCAACTGTCCTGAAAAAGTTTTTTTTTTCCTTTCAGATTGGTGACCTTGAAGCTCATATCCTATGCTTGATGCACTAACTTCTGAAATTTAACTGGCTAGTTGCTAAATTTCATCAAGCAACGTAAAGTCAAAACAGGCAGGGTACTTACTAATCACAGGCAATGTAAGGCGAAATGATGGTTCTGCAGAAAGACTACACATGCAGTCAGGAGTTTTGATTAGTTGGGGTTTACCTAACTTCAGTTGAATTACGGTTTTCTTTAATCCTCCATAATTAGAATCTTGTTGCTCATACTTACTTTCTGAATTTTTCTGCAGTGGGAAGTTCTCCATTATGGCATTGTAGTACTTTTGTAATCATGTTTTTCTTACATGTCTGAACATGCAGTATCCCCTCTTGTTAGCCCTCTCCCGCACCCATTATTTAAGAGTATAGGCACATTAGCAATTTCTTTCTTTTGCTCTCTCCATTTGTTTCTATATGTTTTTTCGATCTTTTTAGATCACAAAACTACCTTGATTCCATCCACTATCAACATGTTGTGATGACATTTGTCCCTGGCATTTTAAAGTTAATTTGATATAATTTTAATGCTCTACAGATCAGATTTGTGGAAACTGTATAAAATTATTATGTTAAATATCTCATTAGCAGGCCAGGTATGGCTCATTTTTGAAATCTTGTTAAAACTTGAGTAAATAGAGAAAATCTAAGATTTGCAGCATACCTAATTCTGACAGCAGTCCAAATCAGTCACTTAACAGCCTTTTACCTGTAAATTTAAGAAGTGTCTTCTATCTTCTGGCAAATAGGTCAACATCCCATTTACAGCTGTACTTTCAAGGAGGCTAAATACAGTGTAACTTGCAAAAATGTGACAGGTATGTGTGTGGCTTTGATGAGTAGCCTTTCTGCCAGAGTTCATGGCAATTGTCTTTCAAAAAGCATTTTCTCTGAAATTATGCTTTCAGGGTCTTTTTCATTTCATTAATGTATGCCTAACTACCATTTTCTGGCAGTGCACTCCAAATTTCTGTCAGAAGGAGTAAATTTAAAAAACATGGTTTTATACTTTAAAAGTTGTCTTTTGATTGCCATAGCTTTATGTTTTACCTTCAACAGACGTCTAGCTACTTAGTTGAGGGAGAAAAAAAGCTGTCTCTGCAAAAATGATGAGCTGAGTGAAAATGATTTTTTACTTTGGCAATGTGTTAAGAGTAATGTACACGGTGCGTTGATATTCTTCCCACTCCTTTGGGACTTGTCTGGAATAATTTGTGATAGTTTCATTTGAATGGGGAAGAGGAACTTTAATTGGATGGAAGGAACAGAAAATAAATCAGTTACAATAGAGGCTACATTACAGCTTATAGGTTCTCTGGGAGTCTCTTGGAATCCCCATTGCCTGTGTTTGGAGTGCCATGGAAAGGCTGCTTGCAGATCAGATTGCAAGCGCAGGTATGATGATTGTTCTTCTACTGGCCACACTTACTTAACACCTTTCTTCAGATGCTTTGACACCTGCAGGTGCAAAGTGCTCAGTGTCATTATCTCCAGCGCAGCAGGCTTAAAGGCAGAGGAACCCTTATGAGCCAGCCTGACCTCCAGAGCAACTCAAGCTGTAGGGTTGCACCTGGTGATCTCTCAGTCTTAGTAGAGTAGCGGTGCTTCAGCAGCAGCATGTTAGTGCTACGAGACTGCAGTTACCGTGCTACGGTGCAGTTATTGCTTCTGGATACAAAAGACTCCTCATGACTTAGCATTTACCATACCCCAGTAATAAGTTCCAGTAACTCATTGTTGCCTCCAAAAGTCTATGTCTTATTTCCATTATCCCCCAAAGTCTAAATGTGGGAATAGTGCTTGTTGACTTCACCTGTCAAACTGTGCAATACCAAAATGTATCACTTAAAACATTGATTTTTAGAAAGTTTGCTACCTAGATCTACCATGCAGACAAGAAATAAAGTATATTACCTTACCAAGTCATTGAAATGCATGAACAATCAAAACAAAAAAGAAATACAGCTTGCATCTGACTGTGATCAGAATACTGAGAAATGCTAGCCATTATCCTGAATTTAAAATTCATTGTAGAAAAATACAGATTTTATGGAGAAAATATTTTAATTTCTATCCCCACAGCTGCTTGGGCTGTTAATTGAATGACTGAGCTTTACCTTTGTGGTTTAGGTTCCTTAAAGCACTACTCTGGCTGTGCAAATGGATATAAATTACATCAGTGTTTAGAGACAATGAAAGTTGGGATCTCTTGGGTGTACAGTCAGCTGTGTAGGACATTACCTCATCTGCTGGGTCAACAATGAGAACTTGCTCTTCTGTTACATTTGTTGCAAAATCATTGCACTGTTTTTTTCATTCACTTATGAAGTATGTTGTTTTGGCTTGATTCATCATATTTTTCCCTATTTAATGCTTATTCCCAGCCATTACAGTCTCTAATTGCATTTTTGTTGCTATACTCTCTCTGTATGGACATGTGTGTGATATATATGAATATAAAATTACATAATGCAGCACTTTGGAAGTAACTGACAGTATTATATCTACCAATGAAATATCTGTTAAAAACTCTCCGTGTTATGGCTTGATATTTCTCCTTATGTACACATGCTTCTGGTTAGGAATTACAGATTTTTTTAGCTAGGGTGTGACCTTTTGCATTAGAGGTCTGTTCTTCATATTAGCCAGATTGTCAGGCCTCAGCTAAAACCTTTCTTTCTGTCTGTCTGCCTGTTTGTTTTCATTTCAGAATACTTTCTTGTGCATGGCAGCAGAGAGAAAGGGAAAAATGCTGAGTGCCAGCTGCCTGAAATCTTGCATCCTGCTATGCGATGCTCTTGGAAAGGCTATCTCTTCATCTTTTACTCACCCAGTATATGAAACTCGGTGGAGCTATTCCTTGGGCCACTCAGTGGGAAGAGGCTGAGGTGTACTTGTGGAGAAGTTAGCTATACCGTGAGATAGTGGATGTGACTGTGTGCGATATTAGTAAGAGGTTTCTGGGAGGTGAGGCTGGAGCCCTGTGTGAAATCGCATTTCATGGGGTTTCTGTGGGCGTGAGACTGTGGAGGGAGTCACACTGCAGTTTCTTTCTCTCTTTAACAACCTATGTGCCTATCGGGCAAGTGCACTTGTGATAAAAAGTCCTAAAGCAGGTGAGAATGACTAATGTGTATATTGATGGCACATGGTGGGGAATGTGATGTTGAGGATGGGCCTCACTCATGATATCTGAGGCTTGAGAGGTATGAGGAAGTGCTTCATCTCAACCCCTGGATGACCTGACAGAGTATGGCTGCTACCCTGAAGCACGTGGGTTTTGTTCTTGTTCTGTTGTGGGTTGAGATTTCTGGGTATGCAGTGAGCTCTTAGTTCTGTGTAGAGTCTCATTAAGTATCAATTGCTGCAAGTTCAGTGGAGCTGCAGCATTTCTTTGATGTAGTGCATTTGGATGTCTGAATTTTAAATAGGAGTGGGAGAAGTGATTTAAACAAAATACTGTAGCCTGTGACCCACTGCTTTGCCAAAATCAATGTGAAAGACTAGCCCATTTTGAATTCTTAATGTAGAGTCATTGCTGATTTATCTTTAGCGTGGTGTTATAAAACAACCTCCACTTCACTGCAATATTTGGAGTGCACTATCTGCCAGTCAGTTGTATCTACAAGTATCCTCTTCAGGTCTAATGAAACCTTGGTGAAAATTTTCACTGATGAAATAGAAGCTGCGCAACTAGACTTCTCAGTGAACAAAAAACGCAGGCCATTAATTCATTAATATCCATAAACTTTTCAGCTGAATCCTGATTTAGTTTATGAAAGGTTATGAATTTCAAAGGCCTCCAAGATTTTAATGCAAAAACTAAATGAAACTCAGTAGTTCTGGTAAGGTTTCACTTTGGGATTTAAATCTAAAATGAATCAATGTGATTTTGAAAGGAAAGAAAATGAGATGTTACAAATGTGAACTTCTATACAGTAAAGCTGATCGCTATTATCAGACTCATTAGGCAATTTTATGTAGTGGTGTTACTCTGCTAGACTTCCAAGGGGCCGAGGGACTTCCAGTCTTGTGCTGGAGCATTATCTTTATTTCCAGGTCACCTTTTCTATCATCAAAGCCGGGAGGTCTTTCACTCCAAGAAGGACCATTACATTTTGTAGGCTTTTTACCATCCTCCCCACAAAAAGCCTCTGATTTAGTAAACTTATTACAGACATCCACGTTATCTCTACTGTAGCCTTTAACAAAGATGACAGTCCAACTGATCTTACATCATACCAGACAAGTGGTATTCATCCAGGGGACAAGCATAGTTGATAACAGAGGTAAAGTTTGGTGATATCAGTACTGTTTTTGACAGGAGATAGCAAAAGAGCCCTTCTCTTCGCCTCCTCTTTTGCTTGCTCTTAGACTCCTGCCCTCAAAACAAGTGCAATTTGTCTTTGGTGAAGCATACTCTCAGAAAGTACTCTTCTCAATGTGACAGCGTGAGGCAGGTCAGAGATGTGGTGATCTTCTGTGTTGGCCTGTTATGTTTTGGCAAGTAGCTTCCTTCTGCAGGTGGCTATACAAAGAACTCTTGGTACTCCTGGTATGGTTAAACCAACCATAGCTTTCAACCACATACCTTGGAGATGTATGAGACAGATGAGCTTTATTATGGGGGTTTTCCATACGCTAGACTAACTTGTCTGTGTTTGTGGTAGAAACAGTGAAGGTAAATACCCAAAATGTGCCGTGCCTTGCTACAGCGAAGGATAAGCTGAGTAAAAAAAGATGAGAAAATGTAGGTTATGGCCATCCAAGACAAGCAGAGTCACATTTGCTCCCAGTAAAAAGAGTACATATATATGTTGAGAGGCATGAAAATGTAATTAGGAGTAGAAGAGGGATACTGTAAAAAAGAATCTATTAAATCTACTTGTTCTCTGCATATGCTGAAGTCATTACATGCTTATTTACTGGAAAAAAGCACAGTATTGTTGTTAACTTGGTTGTTACAGTGGAACGGTCTAATAGACTTCTGTTTCCAGGTATCATGAATGGCATTGTCAGGAGACCAGCACAAAAATGCGGTATCTAAGTGGTCCACTTGTGCTTACTCTGCGCAGAATCTGTACTAGTGAAGGTAAAAATACAGAAAGATAAAAGAACCTCATCTTTCTAATCACAGGTCATATTCTGAGAGGTTATATCCCTAGGAGAAAAAGCATCTTTTTTTAAGTGTGACATTTTTTAGCTGAATACAATTGAGAAGGAATATAATGTACAACATTCACAATGTCATTTTACAATCATTTTTTTTTCTAAGTCTGCCCTTTAAAGGCTATCCAGACATGAGTGGAGAGCAACACCACTTGAATATCTCTCTTTAATTGACTGTCTGAGAGAGCTCTAAAAATAAACTTTGAGATACTGTGGGAAGATGAAACTAGAGGACACGGTTACATGTCTTCTCAAAAGCCAACAGTGAGGCTGTGCTGTCTTTTTCCATGAGATTTCTCACGTGAATAGAGAAAGCTAAAGGAAAAGTTAGAAGATTAAGTTTGGGGAGTATGAAAATCAGGTAAGTCAGTTTTCAAAGGATGGAAGATCATGGCAGTTTTTGTATGACCTCTGTCTTTGTGAAAGGATGAAAACTAAAGCAGTACAATGAGTGTAAGAGGCAGAGTGGAGTCGTTTCCTTATCCAGAGAAACAGGCCTGGCAAGGATATGTGTTTAAGAATGCTGTATGGCAGTGTTAGTGTTACATGCTAGCAAGTACTGAGAGTGGGTTCAGCATGAGGCTAATCAATGACCTATCATCCTTATTGGGGACCCAGATACTCTTCACTGGTAAACTCCAAGTCCTTTGCTCTTTTACCGTTGTCATCTTCCAGGTCACAAGGCTCAAATGTTCACCATTGGGAAACTTCTCCCCACAGCCTAGCGTTTGAAAGGGGCTGAAGCAGGCCCCAAAAACTAAACAGAGGGAAAGCCCTCCAGACCTTGAGTAGCTTGCTGGTTTGTAGTGCTTAGCACTTGGAGTTATCAGTCCAGTGCATTCTTGTTATGTTAATAGCTTCCTGCTGAGTGAGTCATCTTGACTTCTGTTAGTTTGTCTTGGATTTGCTTTTGGTTTGGGAATAGCTTTTAGTGAAAAATAAAGTTAGTTTTAGCTTAATAGAAAGGTGAAAAACTATTTGTCAGGTCTGAAAATATCTTAAAAAAAAAAAAAAGAATATGAAGTCTTAGTGGCTACTCAGATTTCCATGGTGATTTGTTCAGCTGGCTGATGAGAGTTGCAGCTTATTAAAACTTTTGACATTGTCTTCTCCAAATTGCAACCTCTAACAGAGGACAACACATTATTTTTCCAACTTTTCTGCTCAGTGGATGTAATTAAACCTCTAAGAGATTATTTTTTTTTTTTTTTTACCTGACCAAATGGAATGGAAAGTAGCACGTGAATGAGCTGGCAGGCCTCATTGAGAGGGCTTTAAACTAGAATTGGAGGGGGGAGGGGCTAAAACCGGGCTCACTAGAGTTGAACCTAGGGGTAGGTTCAACGTGCCAGAGTTGAAATCGATAGCCCGGCTCAGGTGCATCTACACCAATGCACGCAGCATGGGCACCAAACAGGAGGAGCTGGAAGCCATTGTGCAGCGGGACAGCTATGACGTAGTTGCCATCACAGAAACATGGTGGGATGCTTCTCATGACTGGAGTGCTGCAATGGATGGCTATAAGCTCTTCCGAAGGGATAGAATGGGAAGGAGAGGCGGTGGGGTGGCTCTGTATGTTAGGGAGTGTTTTGATTGCATAGAAATTGAAGATTGTGAAGACCAAGTAGAGTGCTTGTGGGTAAGGATGAGGGGGAAGGCCAATGAGGCAGACATCCTGCTGGGAGTCTGTTACAGACCACCCAACCAGGACGAAGAGACAGATGAGACATTCTATAAGCGACTGGCAGAAGTCTCGCATTTGCTGGCCCTTGTTCTTGTAGGGGACTTCAATCTACAAGACATCTGTTGGAAGTATAACACGGCAGAGAGGAAACAATCTGGGAGGTTCCTGGAGTGTGTGGAGGATAACTTCCTGACACAGCTGGTGAGTGAGCCCACCAGGGGAGGTGCCTTGCTGGACCTGCTGTTTACAAACAGAGAAGGACTGGTGAGAGATGTGGTGGTCGGAGGCCGTCTTGGGCTTAGCGACCATGACATGATAGAATTCTCAGTTGTGAGTGAAGTAAGGAGACGACTCAGCAAAACTGCTATCATGGACTTCCGGAGGGCAGACTTTGGCCTGTTCAGGTCACTGGTTGAGAGAGTCCCTTGGGAGACAGTCCTGAAGGACAAAGGGGTCCAGGAAGGCTGGACAGTCTTCAAGAAGGAAATCTTAAAGGCGCAGGAGCAGGCGGTCCCCATGTGCTGTAAGAAGAGCTGGCGGGGAAGGCGACCGGCCTGGCTGAACAGGGAGATTTTGCTGGGACTCAGGGAAAAGAGGAGAGTTTATCACCTCTGGAAGAAGGGACAGGCAACTCATGAAGAGTACAAAGATCTCGTTAGGTCAAGCAGGGACAAAATTAGAAAGGCAAAAGCCCAGCTAGAGCTCAGTCTGGCCACAGTCGTAAAGGATAATAAAAAATGTTTTTACAAATATATTAACAACAAAAAGAGAGGCAAGGAGAATCTCCATCCCCTACTGGATATGGCGGGGAACATTGTCTCCAAGGACGAGGACAAGGCTGAGGTACTTAATGCCTTCTTCGCCTCAGTCTTTAATAGCCACTCCAGGTATCCACAGGATATTCAGCGCCCTGAGCTGGAAGACGGGGATGGAGAGCACAATGTACTCCTCATAATCCAGGAGGAAGCAGTCAAGGACCTGTTAAGCCACCTGGACATCCACAAGTCTATGGGGCCTGATGGGATCCACCCAAGAGTACTGAGAGAGCTGGCGGAGGAGCTTGCCAAGCCACTCTCCATCGTTTATCAGCAGTCCTGGTTAACAGGGGAGGTCCCAGAAGACTGGAGGCTTGCCAATGTGACACCCGTCTACAAGAAAGGCCGGAAGGAGGATCCTGGGAACTACAGGCCTGTCAGCCTGACCTCTGTTCCAGGGAAGATTATGGAGCGGTTGGTTTTGAGAGTGCTCACAGGGCATCTGCAGAACAGCCAAAGGATCAGGCCCAGCCAGCATGGGTTCATGAAAGGCAGGTCCTGCCTGACCAACCTGATCTCCTTCTATGACCAGGTGACCCGCCTAGTGGATGAGGGAAAGGCTGTGGACGTTGTCTACCTGGACTTTAGTAAAGCCTTTGACAGCGTCTCCCACAGCATTCTCCTGGAGAAACTGGCGGCTCGAGGCTTAGACGGGTTTACTCTTCGCTGGGTGAGGAACTGGCTGGATGGCCGAGCCCAGAGAGTTGTGGTGAATGGCGTTGTGACCGGCCGCCAGCCGGATTTGAGTGGTGTTCCCCAGGGCTCGGTTCTGGGACCAGTCTTGTTCAATATCTTTATAGATGATCTGGATGAGGGAATTGAGTGCTCCCTCAGTAAGTTTGCAGATGACACCAAGCTGAGTGGGAGTGTTGATCTGCTGGAGGGTAGGAGGGCTCTGCAGAGGGATCTGGACAGGCTGGATCGATGGGCAGAGGCCAACTGTATGAGGTTTAATAAGGCCAAGTGCAGGGTCCTGCACTTTGGCCACAACAACCCCATGCAATGCTACAGGCTTGGGGAGGAGTGGCTGGAGAGCAGCCCGGCGGAAAGGGACCTGGGGGTGCTGGTTGACAGCCGGCTGAATATGAGCCGGCAGTGTGCCCAGGTGGCCAAGAAGGCCAACAGCGTCCTGGCCTGTATCAGGAATAGTGTGGCCAGCAGGAGTAGGGAAGTGATTGTGCCCCTGTACTCGGCACTGGTGAGGCCGCACCTTGAATACTGTGTTCTGTTTTGGGCCCCTCACTACAAGAAGGATGTTGAGGTGCTGGAGCGTGTCCAGAGAAGGGCAACGAAGCTGGTGAGGGGTCTGGAGCACATGTCTTATGAGGAGCGGCTGAGGGAACTGGGGTTGTTTAGTCTGGAGAAGAGGAGGCTGAGGGGAGACCTTATCGCTCTCTACAACTACCTGAAAGGGGGTTGTGGCGATGAGGGTGTTGGTCTCTTCTCCCAAGTAACTAGTGATAGGACAAGAGGAAATGGCCTCAAGTTGCGCCAGGGGAGGTTTAGATTGGATATTAGGAAAAATTTCTTCACTGAGAGGGTGGTCAGGCATTGGAACAGGCTGCCCAGGGAGGTGGTGGAGTCGCCATCCCTGGAAGTGTTCAAAAAACGTGTGGATGTGGCTCTTCAGGACATGGTTTAGGGGACATGGTGGTTCTGGATTAATGGTTGGACTTGATGATCTTAAAGGTCCTTTCCAACCTAGTGATTGTGTGATTCTGTGATTCTGTGACATGAAAAAGATGTGTCGAAAACGGGCCATCAAGAATACAGGGGCTGTATTTGCTCAGAGCACGAGGATAACGGAAGGATGGAAAAAGTTACCGAATGCTGCCTCGGAGAGGCACACAGTGCGTTATATTACTGTGCTTCTTCACGTGAAAGCCGGACCCCAAAGGCGAGCGCATCCCACGGCGTCAATTGACGCCATCCCGGCGGGCGCGGGGGCCCAGAGCCGCCGGCGGGGGCGCTAGAGCAGCGCGGGGACCGGGGGGCGGTGCCGGCGCCCGGAGCTGACCAGGGTCCTGGCCCGCACCGCGCTGCTGCACTGCAAGTGCGGCCAGCGAAACAATCCAGCAAGTGACAGTCAAAGGCAGCCTGACTGATGCAGAGAACCTGAAGCACGTAAGAGACAGCATATATTGATCAATTTTCACGGGTGGCCCTGCCTGGAGCAGGAAGTTGGACTAGATTACCTGAATTATATGATGCTAAAACCAAGGGAAGCACCAAGTCAGTGAAAAAAGGTGTTCCTTCATGTAAAATTAATTTTGTTCTGTATTGCCTTTCAGAACGTTTGCAGTTGCCTCAGTGTGCACAATTTAACTTCTAATTTTCAGACTGTGATGTGTATGCTGCACTTCTGAGACTTCAGTCTTTGGTTGGGTTTGGTCCCTGAAGTCTAGCCTCCATGGCTTGCTGTGCTCTCAGTAGGAGACCTAGCCCCAAACAAACTGTTGCATAGGCTTGCAATAAATGACACTTTCTGTTTGCTTTTTGGTGAACCTACACCCTTATATAATGAAATGACAATTTTCCCCATTTTAATCTTGTATTACTAAGTATTTTATTATTGATATAGAAATGGTCAATGTTTATTCAAATCAGTTTATAATAAGTTATTCAAACAAGTTCATTAATTACTTTCATGCCTCTGTGTGAAATACTGTTCATTTTAGGGACTTTTGTTTTCATCACCAGAAAAAACAAATAGCTTATGGAAGCTTCATTGATTCTGTAACCGTAACAGCTTTTCCCCTCTGCCTCCTTGGACTTCTAAACTTCTGTTTTCATGACCTTTAGACATGACATTACATGGCACTGGACTGTCCTCTAATTGCTTTCTTCTTTGGTAAACATTCCTTTTTAAACAATTTGGTAATCACTCATGTGTAAATCCAATTATGCTGCTAACCACCTTTTTTACTTTCAGCAAGGTCTTTTAGCCTTGGCTCTACTTTTCTACAGAAGGACTGCCTTAAAGAAAGATGGTACTCTAAATGATGACCTATACACTTGCTTTACATGCAGTCCTTAGAATTCTTTGTGTTATTTTCTTTGCATACTATTACTTGCTTTTCACCTCCTATGGGTCAGCTTTTCTTGTGGTGTTAGTTACATGAGCCAACTTAGATGCTGTCTAGGTTTGTGGACGAAGGACAGGCTAAAGATGCAAGATACAGATTAATGCAGGCTCTGACCTGTCCCAGATATAACGACTCTTTAGAGATGTGTACATTTATTGATTCCTTAACCTGTTTCTTATTTCTCAGTGTATTTTATGTATTTGGTTTGACAGAGTGCTATGGGAGCCTTGCACAACAGGTATGGGGCTCTGGAACTTGAGGGACAGGAACATGAGGACCCTGACGAAGGTCAGGACAAAGGTCCATCCAAGGGGGTGCCTAGGGTGAGTCAGCCAGCCCCACTCATCAAGACATCCTCTGTTAAGAAAAAAAGGAGGGTAACTGTCATAGGCAACTCCCTTCTGAGGGGTACAGAGGGCCCAATATGTCGACCAGACTCAACCCACAGGGAAGTCTGCTGCCTCCCTGGGGCCCGGGTGAGAGAGATCACCAGGAAACTCCCTGGTCTGGTTTGGCCCACTGATTACTACACACTGTTGGTCCTACAGATTGGCAACGATGAGGTTGCACTAAGAAGCCCAAAGGCAGTCTAAAAGGACTTGAGAGCACTGGGGCGACTGGTCGATGGAGTGGGAGCACAGGTAGTGTTTTCATCAATCCCTTCAATGACAGGGAGGAATGCTGAAAAGAATAGGAAAGCACACCTGATCAACACATGGCTCAGGGGCTGGTGCCATCATCAGAATTTTGGGTTTTCTGACCACGAGGTGGTTTACACGGCACCGGGCCTCCTCACAGCAGATGGAGTACAACTGTCTCCAAGGGGCAAAAGGATTCTTGCTTATGAGCTGGCAGGCCTCATCGAGAGGGCTTTAAACTAGATTTGAAGGGAGGAGGGGATAAAACCAGGCTCACTAGAGTTGAACCTAGGGGTGGCGTGCCAGAGTTGAAATCGATAGCCCAGCTCAAGTGCATCTACACCAAGGCATGTAGCATGGGCACCAGACAGGAGGAGCTGGAAGCCATTGTGCAGCGGGACAGCTATGATGTAGTTGCCATCACAGAAACATGGTGGGATGCTTCTCATGACTGGAGTGCTGCAATGGCTATAAGCTCTTTCAAAGGGATAGGCAAGGAAGGAGAGGTGGTGGGGTGGCTCTGTATGTTAGGGGGTGTTTTGATTGTATAGAAATCAATGATTGTGAAGACCAAGTAGAGTGCTTATGGGTAAGGATGAGGGGGAAGGCCAATGAGGCCGATATCCTGCTGGGAGTCTGTTACAGACCACCCAACCAGGACGAAGAGACAGATGAGACATTCTATAAGCGACTGGCAGAAGTCTCGCATTTGCTGGCCCTTGTTCTTGTAGGGGACTTCAATCTACAAGACATCTGTTGGAAGTATAACACGGCAGAGAGGAAACAATCTGGGAGGTTCCTGGAGTGTGTGGAGGATAACTTCCTGACACAGCTGGTGAGTGAGCCCACCAGGGGAGGTGCCTTGTTTGACCTGCTGTTTACAAACAGAGAAGGACTGGTGAGAGATGTGGTGGTTGGAGGCCGTCTTGGGCTTAGTGACCATGACATGATAGAATTCTCAATTCTGAGTGAAGTAAGGAGGGGAGTCAGCAAAACTGCTACCGTGGACTTCCGGAGGGCAGACTTTGGCCTGTTCAGGTCACTGGTTGAGAGAGTCCCTTGGGAGACAGTCCTGAAGGACAAAGGGGTCCAGGAAGGCTGGACAGTCTTCAAGAAGGAAATCTTAAAGGCGCAGGAGCAGGCGGTCCCCCTGTGCCATAAGAAGAGCCGGCGAGGAAGGCAACAGGCCTGGCTGAACAGGGAGATTTTGCTGGGACTCGGGAGAAAAAGGAGAGTTTATCATCTCTGGAAGAAAGGGAAGGCAACTCATGAAGAGTACAAGGATCTTGTTAGGTCAAGCAGGGACAAAATTAGAAAGGCAAAAGCCCAGCTAGAACTCAGTCTGGCCACAGTTCCAAAGGATAATAAAAAATGTTTTTACAAATATATTAACAACAAAAAGAGAGGCAAGGAGAATCTCCATCCCTTACGGGATATGGCAGGAAACATCGTCTCCAAGGACGAGGACAAGGTTGAGGTACTTAATGCCTTCTTTGCCTCAGTCTTTAATAGCCAGTCCAGGTATCCGCAGGATATTCAGCCCCCTGAGCTGGAAGATGGGGATGGAGAGCACAATAACCTGCCTATAATCCAGGAGGAGGAAGCAGTAAAGGACCTGTTAAGCCACCTGGACACCCACAAGTCTATGGGGCCTGATGGGATCCACCCGAGAGTACTGAGAGGGCTGGCAGAGGAGCTTGCCAAGCCACTCTCCATCATTTATCAGCAGTCCTGGTTAACAGGGGAGGTTCCAGATGACTGGGGGCTTGCCAGTGTGACACCCATCTACAAAAAAGGCCGGCAGGAGGGTCCTGGGAACTGATGACCTGGATGAGGGGTTTGAGTGCTCCCTCAGTAAGTTGGCAGATGACACCAAGTTGGGTGGGAGTGTTGATCTGCTGGAGGGGAAGAGGGCTCTGCAGAGGGATCTGGACAGGCTGGATCGATGGGCTGAGGTCAATTGTATGAGGTTTAACAAGGCCAAGTGCCGGGTCCTGCACTTCGGCCACAACAACCCCATGCAACGCTCCAGGCTTGGGGAGGAGTGGCTGGAGAGCAGCCCGGCGGAAAGGGACCTGGGGGTGCTGGTTGACAGCCGGCTGAACATGAGCCGGCAGTGTGCCCGGGTGGCCAAGAAGGCCAACAGCGTCCTGGCCTGTATCAGGAATAGTGTGGCCAGCAGGAGTAGGGAAGTGACTGTGCCCCTGTACTCGGCACTGGTGAGGCCGCACCTTGAATACTGTGTTCAGTTTTGGGCCCCTCACTACAAGAAGTATGCTGAGGTGCTCAAGCGTGTCCAAAGAAGGGCAACGAAGCTGGTGAGGAGTCTGGAGCACAAGTCTTATGAGGAGCAGCTGAGGGAACTGGGGTTGTTTAGTCTGGAGAAGAGGAGGCTGAGGGGAGACCTTATTGCTCTCTACAACTATCTGAAAGGGGGTTGTGGTGACGAGGGTGTTGGTCTCTTCTCCCAACTAACTAGTGATAGGACGAGAGGAAATGGCCTCAAGTTGCTCCAGGAGAGATTTAGATTGGATATTAGGAAAAATTTCTTCACCGAGAGAGTGGCCAAGCATTGGAACAGGCTGCCCAGGGAGGTGGTGGAGTCGCCATCTCTGGAAGTGTTCAAAAAACATGTGGATGTGGCGCTTCAGGACATGGTTTAGGGGACACGGTGGTGCTGGATTAATGGTTGGACTTGATGATCTTGAAGGTCCTTTCCAACCTTAGTGATTCTGTGATTCTGGGAGAGAAAGAAAGTGATTGCTCACTTCTGTGGATTCATGCCATTGTTTCATCCAGTTCAGTAGTCCATTTAAGTAAACCCACTGTATCTGTAAGATGATATTACATGTTGTATTTTTTAGAATTTTTTCTGGGCAGCCCAATATCATAAGGCTTTTTCATCCAGTCACTACCCACAAGCTATTCTAAACACCTGAAACACCAGAGCCCCTAAAATGTTTCTTCACTAACCTTTCTCTGTTGCAGTTCCCTTTGCTGTTTATCTGCATTTAACTAATTGGAGTCAGAGGGAATTGTTTGGTTTTTACCAGAAGAAAGATTGGTAAATAAATCTGCATCTGTATTGTAGAATTTGGAATTTTCATAATCTAAAATTTGTCTTAAAATAGTTATTTCTTCCTTCTCTGTAAGTGAAGCTTTCTTAAGAGGCTTAATTTTTTCTCATTAATAGAGAAGAAAAAAGAAAGTATCTGTGAGTTTTAAAGAAAGTCAACAGTTCTTCCATGCTGCTAGAAACCAATCTCCGTATTTAAACTCCACTCAAACTCTAATTGCAAATTTCCTAGAGAGATCAATCCTTGCTAGTTGTGTTTGATGTCTTTTTAACTAGTGATGCTCAATAAATGTCATCTGAACTGTTTAGAGGTAAAGCAGAGGCAAGAAACCTTTTTTGATTAGTGGATCTTTTCCTTGTAGAAGCTTATTGTTTCATATTGTAGCTAAATGGAAGTGTATTGCTTTCAAGACACCCTAAAAAATAAAAGCCAAAGCTTTACACTTCAGTATCTATCACATGATAACTAAATCCATATTTTGGTGCTTGTTTAAGTTGATTAATTTCCTTTGCTGCAGCTCCTTATGCTTAGCAGTGGGATCAGAGGGTCCTCAGGGATTAGAGCCATTCCTGTGTTTAAGTGTTACTGTCTTTTATACAAGTAGAATTGTAAGCCCTTTATACTTTTTATGAGCCGAAACTAACCTTATTTATTGCATAAACTGTGTACTACTAAAAAGATTTTAGAGAACTTCATGTTTCTATAGCTGGATGATCTTTTTAGTAAATCAACTGCATACATGCAGATGTGTCTTCTGACACCTTCTTCAGAGTTGTCCTGCGTGTTTTCTTTCCTACTCCCACCCATGTTCAGTGCAGACTATTGTTGCATTTCACAATTACTTGCGTCCAGCTCATGCAATTGCAGAAACATGCATCCTGCATAAGTTATGCAGGGTTAGGTTTGATCTTAAAATGCTTAGGAACTGTGTTTGCTTGTGGGTTGGTCCTGGCAATAACCTCACACACATATGAAACTGTGTTGAGAAATCCTTTGTAAAACTGGGAAAATAAATTGTTCAGTACCCCTTACTGAACAATAGTTGGTCTTACAAAAGTTCCAAATATTTTCCTATCTTTGCTGACTGTGTCTTGTCCCATGCTCTCACAAGAGACTAATTCGATATGAGAGTTCATTTTCTACGTATTGTTACACAGACATACATAAGCAGATACCCTGCAATTTTCCCTCTTCTGTTTTGGTTGCAGCTTGTTGCTGTTCTTCCATCCTAAAATTGCTGAGAAAGAAAGTACAGTCAGAGTTGGAGGACATTATCACTGGACTATCATATTATTTGTTTTTCTCTAACTGAAATATAGTAGTTATTTGCTTGAACAGAAATTTCTGTGCATGAAAGTTAAAATGTGCATCTATATACAGTAAACTCCTCAGCTAGGATATTGTATGCTGCAGTGCAGGAGATTAATTCAAAAGTTCATACTGCATTTTCCCAGGCCTGCAGAATAACTCATTAAACTCTCATAAAATAGTAACAGGTTTTGTTGTTTAATAGACATGCATGACGTTAAAAAAGTAGTTTTTCCCCCCTGAAGTGATGATTTGTGCTTATCCTTGTTTCAATGAAATGTCTAGTCAAAATTAAAAAATGTTTCAAGGCACTTTTTTTGATTTAAGCTTAGAGCATTGTATCCATGCTACCCTGGAGTATACAGTTTGATATACTTAGCTTTTTCTCTTCTGCTCAGACTTGAAGCGGATTAAGAAAGGGGCAGGGAAAAAGTGGAGGATGGGCAAAACTTTCAGAAGCAGCAGCTGAAAGTTAGGTCTCTAAGCCCAAAAGATAAGGGGTTGCCGCTAAGCGTTCAGCGTAGTGCAGTCTTAAATAACCACTGAAATACCTGGGGTATCTGAATGTCTGCCATAGAGTGCCACCGCCCCAGAACCGGGAGGTGAATTGCTGCCTGTAAGTGCTGTACAGTGTGAGCATTTAAGTCTGAATTAGTTGAAATCTAAGTGGGAAAGTGTTGTATACTTACTCTGGAGGTGCTGGCAAAGCAGAGCAGGGCTCAGAATCCCACACAATGGATGTTGTTTTCCTGTAAGCTCAGTATGGCTAAGATGATGTCAGATGGTGAAGTAAAAGGAAGGATTTACTGAGTGGCTGTAGGCAGAGTTTAGTGATTTGACCTATGAATCGAAGTTTATCCTTGTTACCACAGAGAATAAAAACAAAATAAAAATCAAGTGGGTCATTCAAGTGTACAAGAAGGTGTTTAGGGAAGCCAACAGAGGCAGTTATTCACAAATTCTGGTCAAGCTGTTTTTCAAGAACTTTGTACATTATTTTTCATTTTGTACAATTTACATGGGACTGCGTTGCTCCGTGGAACATCTGAATGTGGCTATTTGGAAGGAAGCTTAAGTCCTTCTTGAGGCCTCCCAGTTCTGGAAATGTTGGAAGCTACAACATCTTCCAGAATGAGAGACACCCTCCTCACCCCCAGTAGGCTGAGTTCCTTGTTCTAATTAATCATGAAACAGTATTTCCTTTTTCTTATTTTTAATCCAAAATTTGGGATCCTAGTACATTGCAGGCCATGAAGTTTGGATCCAGAAATCTTCCAGAACTTCGGAATTTTCCAAACATTAATGTATCCTTGTCTTATATGTCACATAAAATAGAAGCATTCCTTTCACATTCCCAGAGCATTCATTGTTTAAAATACTGTTTATGATATACCATCAATAGTCTACTTTCTAAAATAAACTGTTACACTCTCCAAATGTCAGGTTTTCTTCATAATCCCCACACTGTGCTATCCTGGCTGTGTGAAGGCTGATTCCATTGAATTAAATGCCACAGCAGCAATTTGAAATGTTCTTTTAATTCACGGCAATTACTTGCTTGCAGTGACTTCATGCTGGGTGGAAAGCTATTAGAGAGCACACTGTTTTGAAGTTCCTACTTGAAGTACAGCTTGAACTAAAAGTGACTGCCAGCTAGTTACTGGTACTCCGTGGTTTTTGTGAATATGCAGGTATGTTGCAAAGCGTTCTCTCTTTTGTGTGTGGTTGCTCTGCAGTGACTATCCCAGGTATCCTTTTGGATATAAGAGACCCTGAAGCTGCAGAGCAATGCTTTCAGTCTCCTAAGTGGTCTTTTGCAGTCCTGTGTGTCCGTATAAATATTTCATGAGATATTAATCCCACTTCAGTCCTTAGTAAAGACACTGCTGTCATGACTGAGACATGCTTGCATGGTACTACAGAGAAGCTTGCCCCACCTGGACCACTTCTCTTTCGTGCAAGCAGTGAGCTTCAGGTTTCAAAATTTGTTAGTTGGCAGTGCCTCTGTGGAGCAAGGAAACTATAAAAAAAAAAGAAACTGAAGAAAGTAGCTGGAGGTTCATTTTAAGACCTCTTACTTACCTCTTGGAGGGATTTCGTAGTCACTGTCACAGTTTCTTCCTGTAATAATTGCTTTGTAATTAAATGTTGGGGTTTGGTAGTGTGAGAGTCCAGAATTAAAAATAACATGCTCAGCTTATTTATTGATATTCATAATTGGTGTACACAAAGATGTGCTGTGCTACGTACCTGGGATCAGTCTGGCAGGGGCTCCAGTCTGATCTGTTCCACAAAATCTATGTACTGTAAGACTGTAAGTACGCTTATACTTACCTCTCTGTTTTCTGACAGCGTTACCATAGAGGCAAGGTTTTTGGCTTGCTTCTTGCTTAACATTTCACACATTATTTCACATATTAGTGGAATATAGAGAATTTTGTATGAGTTATAGCTAATGCACACATTTAGCAAGTCTCAGTGGAACATATATTGTGATTCTGACAGATTTTGCACATGCGGAATATAGCTTTCAACAGTTTCACTAATGTTCTTTTGTAATACAGCTTTGCTGTGAACACAAAAAAATTTAGGAATTACATGGCATTCAGTAAATCTGCCAGTGAAGTATCAATGTGGTTTCTTAATATGTTAAAATACATGTATCTTCCAGCCCACAACACTCGCTCAAGATTTATGATATGGAAAAAATTTTTCTCCCTTTCCAACACATACACAGACGCTTTTGTTCTAATGTGTGTTTTTTTTGTTTTTATATACAAAATTCTAAATTATTGTTAAAATTTTAGATGCATTTCAAACTTTGTGCAGTTATTTCAATCAGTAACTACAAACAGAAAGGCCAGGCTGAAAATAGGTGTATTATAGAAAGTGTCTGAAGTTATGAATTACTACATGCAAGACCTTTTAGATAACAGTGCACCCAATTTTAAAGGAAATCTTCCTGGAAAAAAAAGTCCTTCTCTTCCTTTTCAAAATTTTCAGTTTTCACTAAAAAAATTCCAAACCCTAACTGTAAGCATTTTTTGGTGAAAACAGTTATTTTCCTGAGAAAATAACAATTACTTCTAAAGGATTGAAAGAAGAATGTCAGCTGTCTCACTGTAGTGGCATAGTGTGGGAGGTGGGCTGAAAAGTCCTCTCTCCTTTAGGAGGAGCAGCTCCTCCTGACCTCAGTCATGTTCATTATCTTGCCATCAGTAGTTTCTCCTAGCTCTGGGCTCCTGTGCCCGCGTCAGGGCAGGACTGGAGCAGTTTGGTGGAGAGGAGCGAGTGAAATGCAGGGAACCACAGCCACCCTCCACGTTCCCCCATAGAGAATACGCCATCCCTGACATTGATGTTTTTTGGAGCCGGTTGCTGTCAAGCTGTCATGTCTTGACAGCTCTGTAGGAGGAACAAAAGGCCTATCAGACCAAAGATGGATTTGTAAACAATGAAGAAGGAGCATTTGCTACTCTGCCATGTCTGACAGTATAAAAACCAACACCACATTACCTGTGGCTGACACACAGAGAGTTATCCTTCAAAGTGTCAGCTGCTTCCTTATGCAAAGATGCAAGAAAACATTTTATTAAGAGCTGAATTTGGCTTCTCGTTATCTCTTGGGGTTTTGCTGTCTTCTTAGGAAAATTAGTAGAACAACGCCCTTCTTGTCAGGATGCTGCCTTCTCAAAAGGGACAGTAAAATCACAGCATCTCTTGCAAATTCAAAATGCTCATTTAAAAACCCATTTTATTCTAATTTATGTTTTCAGTGTTTTCAATGTTTTTGACATCTTCAGCATTAAATGAGATGCTGAATACTGCTATTTTTCCTGTTTTCCCCGTAAGAACTTGGTTGCTGATTAAAGTCGTTGGCAGGCAGTGGGCAAAAATTAATGCATTAACAACCTAACAATAAAATCAAAGTGAATTAGAGTAGCATTATCTAAAATAAATTATATTTTGTTAGTACTGTGTAATGTTCTTTTAACTGATGACAATGATTTATTTTTGCTTAGATGAATGATGAAACTCATCAGTGAATTGCTGGATAGATCCTTTGGTAAATTAGTCCCATATTCAATTGTGAGTCTTTAATCTATTGCTTTGTGTGCTTATTTGTCATTGAATTCACAAGGGGATGTGCAGGTTCTTCTTTCATTTACATGAATATGAACTAGCACATCTTCACTGATTATCAGTGGAGTTTCATTGTATTAAACCAGGGAAAATGAGACAGTGGGGCCTTTCCGTCTGGTTTTCTTTGGAGATGCCTTTTAAAAACCACCTTATAAAATCCTTTTAAAAATTATTTAAAACTTAGTTTTAAAGGGAATTCATCCCGCTTACTTCCAATATGCATGGTGGTTTTAGTTAACAGTATTTGCAAATCCTATGGTAATGATTGCTTAAAAATGGAGGTGAGTTGGTCACTTATTTTTACATTTTCTCTGTTACAGTAGATGAACTGATGCTGCGCTGCTTTTCTTTCTAGTCCACCCACAAGACTCCGGCTGTTCATTAAAATTTTATGAATGAATAAAATAACAGATGTGTTGACAATGAAAATAACAGAGTTTCAGGAAGCTAATATTAATGGAAATGCTTTTCTTACAACTTTACAGTCCAAAGCCAGCTTTTCTCAGGCCAGCTTACAATTCTAAGGAGAAAAACAATCAAGTTTTTTGTGAGCTTTTAGCATAAATGACAGCTGGGTCCCTACAATGTGAGAACTCATATGCTGTTAACTATGAACTGAGAATTTGCCTAGCAAGGAGTTACATTGTGGGAGGTAAAGAAGGAAAGTATGAGAAGGTTTTTATAAGTCCTGTGAAACATATTTTGCCAGTAATAGAAACCTAGGAGCAAACTTGGGTTTACTATATAGTATTATCTCCAAATAGCACCATCGCCTTAAAAATACAACACTCTTCATTGAAAATTGCCTCTTACTGAAATTATAAGTAATGCCCAAGTCTATTTTACAAAAAAGTGAAACTTGTTTAATTCTGGAGCAAGTTGTAGCATTTTTCTAACCCTTCAACCCCAAAATAACATTCAAAAAATCTGAAGGCAGATCACCCACACCATGAAGATAGCATAAGATCACTTGGCATGAGGAAACAAATCATTATTAGAGTCCATGTTCAATGTTTTTTACCTGTAGAGGAAAAAAGTAACTCCAGGTTTTGGTAATTAATTAAATATTAAATTCGGCCTTAAATCCAGAGTGCATACCCTGACAAGCCAGCAGTAGGAAGGGCTAGAGGATGCAGGGAAACATCTTGAAAGCCCAGCAGTGATGTGGAAAGCTAGTAACAAGTTGAGTAATTCTACTCCGTGTTAGGGCTGGAGCTACCTTTTGGTTAATTGTCTTACAATTTTGCGTAAGCTGTTTGCACATGCTATTTTGGGCAGCCCAAAGGAAGGAATGAGCTGAATGCTTATGGGAAGTCACAGAATGAAGCCCACAGCTTTTTAGCTTTGAAAAGCCTCTTAAGTGCCTTTATCTATGCTATCTGTCCTGTAAGCATCTTTTGGATGTGGAGGGGAGGGAAGTGTGTCATCAAACTAATGTCCTGCAGCAGGTTGGGTATGCTGCTGCTAACTAGATTACAGGATGGTGATTTCCTAACAATTTCAAAGCCCAAGAGCCTGTTCCTTTGAAAGAGAGGAAAGAGAAATGCCTTTTGTAGAGAGAAAAAGGAGCCATATGTTTCATAGTTGCTTACAGGCAACACTTGAATTTGACTTTTATGATTTGTGTGTGACCAGGCTGTTTGTTTGGACAAAGAGGCTCAGGGCAGAGTTCCTGGAATGCCCTCGCAGCCTCAGCAATAATACAGAACTGTGATCTAAATATTTGCAGAAAAGTCATGTGCAGTATAACAAATGCAGGTTTCTCCCAGGTCGTCCCAAGCAATTGCTCTTCATTAAGCTCAAAGCAGCTGAAAGCCCACCAAGTAGCAGGGACACTTACTCCTTAGGCCTTTACAACCCCCCTGCCCCACTCTTATGGTACTGGAGCTAGGTCTTTTGCATAATGTTTGTAAAAGTTTGTAAGTATGGTCTTCTGGAAAATGCATCTGTTGAACATTTTAAGCTAAATGGTGGTGTGTAGAGACTGTCCAATGTCTGTGCCATCTCCTGAATTTTCAGTACTTTGCTGGGAGAGGCAAAAGCTTCTGTAGGCTCTTGTGGGCGTGGTGGCTTTTCACACAGGGCTGTGTTCAGCCTCGTTTTCCTCCTGTGTCCACAGAGCGAGTGGATTTATTTGCAGGTTAGGCAGAGGGACAACCACCATGGTGATTTTATCTGCCCCTTCTACTTTCTTTGGCTCCCTCAAATCACCCTGGCAGCCTTGATCTTGTTCTTTTGTTTCTTGGATTCTCTGCAGGATAAGAGTTTCAAAGCCCCCCGTGCTTTTGGAAACAAAAGTATGTATGCAAATGACAACTAATATTATAATCTTTGAGCATAACAGGTTATAAGCCTCCCTTGAAGGACAGTAAGTCATCTCAAGTAATATCAAAGGCTGTTTGGAACTCACAGAATTTTGAAGCGTTTAGTAACTCCTAAATGTTTGGTTTTGGGGTCTAAAGCCACTCAGCATGTACTAAAGCCACAGAATTTATGTGACGGAGTGTCCATAATTCTTAAAAGCAAGAGTTAATGGCTGCTGCCATTGTCTGATTTGTCACAGCCTCGCCTTTGTATAACTAGCTGTCTTGGAAGGAGCTTTGATATACCTTGAATAAGCAAGGTACTGTTATTTATAAAACATATCTCTTCTACATTTCCTCTGATTCTCACCCCCACCCACCCTCCTTTACTGAGTATGTGAGCTCTCATTTGGTCAGGGTCACCTCGGAGATGAGATGTCCTTTGAGTTGCAAGATATGCTCCTAGTTCAATAACTGTGTAAATTAAAAAATATTTCTTGGGAAGGCAGATGCAGGACAAGAATGCAACTGCATACTTAGTATTGCTCTGCTGTGTCACTGGGTTCCTAACAGTGGCTGGGCCTCAGGAAACTTAACTTTATTTTTCTGCTTTAGCATATCTTAATCCAGAGTTAGGATAAGCAAAATGCTTTAATGTCTTTCATTAGAAAGCAGGTTGTGGCTTTATACTAGCTGAATGGAATCTATTTTTCTGAGAAAAGAAGATAAAGCAAATAAATCTGAGGAAGAAAAGAAATATACAGTAGAAAGCAGTTCTAACAATACAGAGTTTGTGCTATAACGCTGTGTCTGTTTTCTGGACCATATACACTATTGTAATGCCTGCTGAATACATGATGCAATGTTAGACATTGCTCTGTACATGTAAGTGAGAACAAATGCTGCCACTGTTCTACCTTGTCCTCCTGGAGAGGAGAATTGTTTTGCAATGCTGCATCCTCTCGCTGTGGCATCTGCATTCTCGGAGGTCTGTGCAGTAACTTCTGTCTCTACTGCAAAGTCAGGTTTTGACAGGTTTGATAAATAAAAAATTCCTGCACAACTTTTTTCATGAGGAGAATATTAACTCTTGTAGACAAATTCCATTCTGTAACTAAATCACACTCCTTTAAATTCACGTCTGTTCACCACCTTTTTTTTTTTTTGTATGTTGTGCTGCACTGATGCACTGTGCAGTTCAAATGACTGTCCTGACTTCACTAAAGGTGAATGACTTGGGTCTGACAGGAAGATGTCCCACTGATAGTTTTGAGAACCTCTGGAATGAAGATGACTATAGAGATGTAATTTACTACTGTTTTTGATGCATAGGATAGCATGACAATTTGACCTTGTACTTTTATGACCTGCTATGCAGCTAGAAGAGCTCCTTAGTGAAAGTGGTGCCTTTCTAATTTTAATTCATGCTGTGTCTGGGCAGCTGAGTGTTTAAGGAGCTGCTGTCAAGCTCTAAATATCTTTGCCTAAGGCTTCAGAGTGACCCATTCCAGCGACACAACCATGGAGGGAGCTGGAGTGACTCCTGATTCCCAGTGCCCTTCTGTCATCACCTCGTTCCCTGTTCCTTCCTTCCTTTCTTCCCCAGAGCTGTCTTTTGTATATCAGCTCAGGAAGGTCACTTTCATGGATTTTTTTGTTTCTTTTTTTTTTTCTTCCCGGTTGTCTTATTTCCCCCATGTCTTTGCAGCTTGGCTAGAAGGCTCGTTCTGACCTGACTGCCTGGTTTGGTCAGTATCTGCATCAGAACTTTAGGCATTTTTGGGTTTGCAGAGATGTTATGTTCTTTATCACATTTCTTGCGTCCTGGTTTAGGCAGCGGGGATAAGAACTACCCTACATCAACTTACCCAGCTAATTTCTGTACTTCCCCCCCCTACCCCCAGCTCCTAATTCTCCCTTTTCTTTCATCACTTTGAGCCTTGCCAGCTCCCCGGGTTCTCCAGGAGCAGCTGCTACAAAGATGCATGTGTTCTCCTCTGTAAAACCGGTCCTTGTTTTGTGTTGCTAGGCTACTCCCTTCCAGCTGCCACTGAAGAAATGCTCCGTGGTGGGAAACGGTGGGATCCTGAAAAAGAGCGGCTGCGGCAAACAAATAGATCAAGCAGATTTTGTCATGCGGTAAGACAGAAACCTCAATGACACATTGTCTCCCCTTCCCCCTTCTAAGTCTTGGACTTTTCAAAGCTATTCAGTTGAGATTAATCATTTATAATTTGCCTGGTTTCCCCTCACCCCCCACCCTTTTGCAGGGTGCTTTACCCAAGTGATTTGGGTGAAAGTGTGAGGAGAGGCAAAAACGAGAGTTTTGGCTGGCTTCTGCAAATGCGTGTGTAGTGTGGGGGCAGTCTGCAGATGGATGGGTTAAGGTTGTGACAGATTGTGCAGTGTCGCAGAGAAGTACTGAAGAGCTGCTTTTCTCTTTAATTATGTAGTGTTAGGCTGGGTCTCATCCTGCACTGTACTCTGTCCTCTGCAACTCTAAACGGCATCATATGCAACCCATTGAACTCAAGATGAGTAGGTACTGATTTATGGGGCAAGGCTCAATAAGTAAGTTGGAATAAGCGGAAATGTTCCTGTGTTTTTCTTCCCTCAAGATTGATTTCTGGCTGACTGGCTAAGGAAAGGCTAAACCTCTTTCCTTGATGCCGTATTTTTGGGATGCTTCTCATTTTCTTTCCCTCCAGCCCTCCTGAAGTTGTAAGAACCTGTCAGGAGGGATGTTGAACCAGCTACTGCTTTTGTGATTAAATTTGGCACTTTCTAGGTCTGCATTCTTTAAGGAAGAAAGACAGAAATTAGTTCTTCCCTGTTAAACATGAACAAGAAAAACATTGCGGGGGAGAAACTGGAGGAACGCTCCCAAAGAGATGAGAAATGGAGTTTCTTTGGATTTTGAGATGGGTGCATAATGAACACCCACTTTAGCAAGTCTCCTTATTAGATCCTGATGGCTTATTATAAAGCCTTACAAATTTGCTGTGAAGCAAACAGTGTTACTGTAATTTCTGGTTTGCATCTCGATGACTAAAAATGCCTTCAGTGTTAAAGCAAAGAAATACAACAGACTAAAGGCAAAAGGAAATGTATAGGTGGAGCATTCACAGAAGAGAAGATGGAAGGCTCAAGGGGAAAGAGGCAGTGTGCTGATTGCCATTACTGCAAAACTCCTTAGGTGTTCCAGACTAAATAGAAGAAACTGCAGGGTGTATGCCATGGTAATATTACCTAGATGCAATGGGAAATTGAAATGACGTAAGAGCAATCAGTTCCAAAAACAATAGAAACTTTTTAAAAAACCCCAGCAGTTGTAGCTTTATCAGAAAAATGTTTTTCTGTCCAGGGGAAGGTAAAGCAACCACTGAATTAAAAATAAGTCATAGGGAAGCTCCTGCAAAAATCTCAGTAACTGTCTGCAGGCTGTATTGTATTAGTGATGTGCAGCCATATTTATGGAAAGCATTTCAGTACTTTTGGGTTAGAAGCTTATATACCACTAGGAGAAAATATTTTTATAGCAGGTGGAAGATAGGATTGAGTTGATCTTTTCTAAATCTGGTATCTATAATCTGAGAGCTGAGGGAGAAAGAGCACAACAGTGACTTGCATAACATGTATCATTTTATTTAAAAGAAATTTGTGTAATATCTTTAAAAATTTCCGCAATGTGAATTGTCATGCCAGCTTTTGCCCTTGTTCTTTTCTTCTATTCACATGGTTTTTGATTTCACTTAAGTGTATTTCTATAAGCTCTGTCACATGACTGCAGCCATCTTCTCTGATCTATTGTAATCATTAAGGTTAATTAATGGGTTTAAACTCGTCTAGTTGCTGAGCATTTTCTACAAACACAGTTGTACCAACATAAAGATTAAAAGAGCAGAAATTTTCAGCCCCTAAGGCATAGCACACTGCATCTATAATGAAAAAGGTGCATGGCATATGGTCTACATGTTTAGGTAGTGTGGTTTTAATAGACTTTCCTTCTGATAACTGGCTTGTTTTAAAGTTTATAACCCTTATTTCTAAGAAAAATTTTGATTTGCTCTCTTCCTTCCTGCTGACGCTTACTTTAAGAGAGAAGTGGTGGGTACAAAACCCTAAGCCATGCTTTTGTCTGTATTTTGACAGAAGAGACACATTTTCTTGGCTTTAGATTTTGAAGAAATATTTCAACATCTCCCATTTCTCCCTTTCCCCCAACCACCTTCCATGGCTCTGTTGTGGTTTGTACATCTCCCAGAGAGAGGGTATCTCTATAAAATAGCAGGGGATTGCACGGAGCTCTCCGAGCTGTTTGCTAGTGAATTTATTACAAAACTAGAAGCAATTTGTCACGATTTCAAGTTGACTAGTGGCTGTCCTGGTTTGGGGAGGCCAAGCTGTTATCTCTTAATCACATTGTGCCATGCCGTCTAGCCGTACCAGCCCAGGTGGAGGTGGGGAGGTTAAATGTGGTAGCACTTTGGGACTTGTAGACAAGTCTTGTGAAACATGGCTTTCAGCTGCCTTACGCAGTTACTGTCTTGACATTGGCCAAGGCGCCACTAAGGAATAAAAATTAATGTTTGCAATTACGTATTAAATTCATATTAGTCCCTAGTATTTTATATATGTGCATATATATAACATTCTAAAGTAGCTAGATAGTCACATAGCATCTAGCAAATGCACATGCATCAGCCAAGTTGCCTGGATTCTCTGCATCTGCGAGACATGGACTTCTGTCTGCGCCAAACCTAGAAGAGCCATTTCTGCCCAGTGAGGGTTGAAGGATCCCTCTCATTTTACCCTTGCAGCTCTTTGTATCTGTTGAGTTGGAAGGTCTCAGATGTGGAAAAGGCACACACGGACTGCTGTGCGTGTTGATGATTTCTGCCCCCACCCCCCCAAAGGCTGCAACTAAGTCATGTTGGTCTTCTATATAGAAGACCAATGTGTTCCACTCTTCCAGTTAGGCTCATGTCAAAAATGCTGGCCTGAAACACTGTCCCAGTACTTCTTTCTTTCCTGCACATTCAAGTATTTACTCCTCAGTACCACGACCAAGAGTAAGATAATTAAAAAGACCTTTCTTGGGATAAATCTTTTGTTTCTTGTTGTGTTTCTCACCTGCACAATACTTGGCACTCTGCTGACCTATTAAAAATATAAAATGTGAAAGGCCAGTTGATTTCTTACTGAGTTTCCTCTGGATACTCAGGCCATTTCTTAATATTTCATGCAGAACAAGCTGGGAATGAGACTTACTGATGAAAGGAATTAGATGTATTTAAATAATGCATCTGAGACTCTCTTGTGAAAGAAGTTTCATTATTGAGATGTTAAGAAGATAAAATCTAGGGAGAGATCTTGGTCCTTCATAGTGCTTTTAAATAAACTTCAATCAAAAATGGCTTCTTAAAAGCTTGCCCTTATGAGTTTGTGTTTATTCAAGACAGAGAGCATTGAACTGTAATCTACCAGAGGTCATTTATGCCATCTCTCTTCTCTGAGGCAAATCACCTATGTATCTTGCTTCGCAAATATTTGTTTAACCTGCTATTGAAAACTGCTGCTGAGAGGGCTTCTACAACCTCTCCAAATGGTATTAATCTGATTAATTGGTGTCCTACCCAGTGCAGGTACAGGATGCAACCCATTGCCACCTTTATTTATCTATTTATCTAGCTATTTAATTTAATTTAATTTATTTTTATGTAAACCTTTCTCAATTTTTAAGGTTTTATCATTCTTTATGACTTGGAATTAAACTTCTCCAATACTCATTCTCTAGTCTTTCTAGTCTTACTTTTTTTTTTTTTTTTTTTTCCCCTTCTCAATTATTGCATGTTCTGAAACCTCTTATTTTGATTCCTCTTTTCTGGCTTCTTTTAAAGTTGTCTAGTTTCTCTTAAATTGTGGTAGACCAAACTAGAAGCTGTTTCCTAACTGAGATCCCAATACATTGTGCAAATCTTAACAAATGTAGTCATGAAAAGGAGAAAACATTCCTGGAAATTTTATTTTTCTTGGTGAATGTGGTTGAATTCATCTATGTTGCATATAGGTGGAACTTTGCTGTCCTTCTTCTTGGCATCTCCTGCTGATGTGAATTTAAAAATACGGTTTGGAGAGCTGGTATTTGTGTGCAGGTATATGCAGATGTAGCACTACTGTGTTTTTTTTTTTTTTTCTTAGGGAATGTGAGATCTTTTGCATTAACAAAAAATTGCAGAGAGTATATGCATGCACACACTAGTGCCCTCTCTGGGCACTGACATGGCACAAAACCATAACTCTTGGAGGTGCAGCCGGGAATTTGTGCAACCTCGTTTCCTGCGCTCTGCTTGCCACAAGCACCTGGATCCCTTCTCCAGACACTGCGGAGGTCAGTGAAAATGCTAATGGAGGCAGCCAGTGCGGTGGAAGTAAGGGCTTTCCATGTGATGAGACTGATTTTCCCAGCGCGGTGGAAGTGTATGGCATCCTGCAATGCGACAACCCAACAGTTTCTGCAGCAGCCCCTGGAAAACTGCCTTAAAAACTGAACCGTAGCTCACTTTCCCAGCTCCCACCTCTCACTAGTGCAGGAAATGGGCCTCTGAATTATTAAGATTAAAAAAAACGGATAAGCAACTCGTCGTTGGACTCAAGGGTTTCATAACTGATGCCAGCTGCCTGGAGGACGCACGCAGAAGTGGGGTGCTACAGAGAGTTTAATGGAGAAGCCAGTGAGAAAAATGATGTAGCTCTTCACAGGCATAAGATGTGCAGCAAAGAATCCTGTGTCTCTCTAGTACTGGGAGGAGAAGTCATGAACATAAAATAACTCCTCTCTACGCCACTGCCTGCCCTTTTCCAGTGCTGTGGTCTCGTCCTCTGTGAGGGTGGTTGTCTGCAGAGCTTAAAGCAACCAGGGGCTGCTTGACCCCCTTCTCTAGGGTCAGCGTTTGCTCAGCATGTGCTCCTGGTGGGAGTAGGAAGAGGCAGGAGCTGGCGCCCAAGTGTGCTGCTCGCCTTTCCTTACCTCGTGTGCTCTGTCTCTGTGCTGCGTTTTTCCAGCGTGCTGCAGGAAAATGAATGAAGCCAGAACGTGCAAATAAGGATGTCTTGATTCGTTGGTTGAAATTAAAAATTGGAGGGTAAATTTGATGATGGTAGAGCCCAAAACTTCTTTTTTTAAAAAACCCCAACAAAACCCCGGAATCTAACAACATAAAAACCTAAAAGTCCTTTTCTGAAAGAAATCCACATTCCAAGTTCTACTTGTCTCTGAGGATCCTGGTTTCATTTTTGCCTTTTATAAGCGTATAAAAATATTGCTTATATCTTTGATTTAAAAAGTTGGACAAATTTGAAATTAGAAATGTTTTAACACCAACTTTTGCTGTAATATCTATGTATTGAGTATGTTTCTCCTGACTGTAATTTTTGTAGCAGTGCATGGGCTTGGATACTGTTTGAATGTATTTTCATCTTTATCTAAGGCACCTTCCTTCTTCTCGTAGGAGCATTTTTTACTGTTTACTATGGAGCATTTAGGCCTGTTAATTGTCTGGATGTTTCTCTCTACTTCTGTTTTTTGGACTCTTGGTGCTCTGCTTTCCAAAGTAAATGTGCTCATTTGCTTTCTCTTTATTACATTGTCATCCTGCCCATGAGAACAAGACTATGAGCAGAACTAAGATGCACGTATTTAAATAGCCACTTAAAATTTTTCTCTGTGTTTTCTTGGTAAATTCTGCACACTGAAGCTACCCCGCAGTGCAATGTTAAAAATGCCAGTTGCCTGTTGTTTACAAGACATGTAATGCTTGTAATACCACAGAATGGTAACAGTCTGGAGCCTGATACTGGTAAACAAGGCAGAGTGAAAAAGAGAACTCTCAAAGAGTTTGGGGAAAAAAAGTCTTTGCTATTATCTATGATAATAACGGCCTCTTCCGTAGCCTTTCAGCCTGTCGAAAATGCCAAGTCTGTGTCTTCCTTTTTGCTTAGTAGTTACATTAGATCAACTCAGCAAAAGGTTTCATTTCTACATTTCCCCACAATCTGGAACAAAAGTGTCCTGTTGTGCTTACAGGTGTGGTACAGTGGGGAATATTTGTAGCTTAGTCATTTTTACAGCACTTTCACATTTTCTGACAGCTTGCCTTTTTTTTTTTTTTTTCAAAGCCACACAAACAAACACCTGCAAATGTGCAGATTAAAAAAGACTGGGGTTGAAGCCTGTCAATCCTGAATGTCATTTTAAAATTTTTATTGTCTTTTCTGTGCACAGGTGCAACCTTCCTCCTCTGTCCAGTGAATACAGCAAGGACGTTGGATCGAAAACCCAGCTGGTGACTGCAAATCCCAGTATAATTCAGAAAAGGTAGAGAGCATATTGTTCCTCCTCTGACCAGGGAGAACAAAAAGAAAAATGCTTCTTCTGTGTTATAGATGTTATGTTCTTAATGATCTTCTGATCCTGGAAAAGGATGTGGAAAAGAGGAAATGGGCAATGGTTTGGCGTTAGGTGAAATAATTCAAGACTAAACCCCTGGTCCTTTCACTGTAAGCAGGGAAACCAAGCGAGGCTGGCATTTGTAGAGTTATTTCTTCTACCATACTCCCTTCAGTGCTTCCAGCTCCCTCCTCTTACTATGCGCTGGTGTCATGGTTTAGCCCCAGTCAGCAACCAAGCACCACACAGCTGCTCACTCACTCCCCCATGGTGGGACGGGGGAGAGAATCAGAAGAGTAAACGTGAGGAAATTCATGGTTTGAGATAAAGACAGTTCAATAGGTAAAGCATAAGCTGCGCATGCAAGCAAAGCAAAACAAGGAATTCATTCACTACTCCCCAGGGGCAGGTGTTCAGCCATCTCCAGGCAAGCAGGGCTCCATCACATGTAATGGTTCCTTGGGAAGACAGACGCCATCACTCTGAACGTCCCTCTACCCCTTCCTTCTTCTTCGTCCCAGCTTTATATACTGAGCATGATGCCATATGGTATGGAATATCCCTTTGGCCAGCCTGGGTCAGCTGTCCCTGCTCTGTCCCCTCTCAGCTTCCCGTGCACCCCAGCCTTGCTAGCAGGCCAGCATGAGAAGCTGGACTGACCTTGACTACTTAGCAACAACTGAAAACATCAGCATGTTATCAACATTTTCTCTTCCCAATCCAAAACACAGTCTCACACTGGCTTCTCTGAAGAAAATTAACTATCCTCTCTGAAACCAGGACAGCTGGGCATGTGTGAGAAGTGCTTTGGCTGCTCCCAAGCCGGGCATGTACTGATGGGTGGCCCAAACTACTCTGCTGGTCAGGCCAGTGGGCTGCTGCATCCCACAGTTAATGAAGATGCTCATTTGGGTTTCTCTTTGCTTCACCACTGATAATCTCTGGGTCCTTACTGTCTTCATATTATTTGTTTGATATTGATTATGGGTAAAAAAATGGTTAGGATGGAATTGATTGGCAGGTTGTGATCATACAAGCCTCACTTTCTTAGGAAACTGGGACAAATGTTTGTTGTTTATTAGAGTTGATTAAAATTTTCCAAATGTCAGTAGCTGATGAGAGAGGGGAAGAAGGAGGGGGGGGGAAAGTCAGTGCCATCTCTCTGATTTTACCTTCCTGAATTTTAATTGCTATGTTATTTGCTTATCACCCGGAACAAGGTAGGCTGTTATCAGGCAGTAACCTGACATGTTCACTGAAAAACACAGAGAGAAGGCATAAACCGGCGGGATGAATATGAAATGATTAGTCATAAAGAAATGTACAGTGTGGGTACTGGGAGGTGAAGGATTGTGAAAGGAGGCAAAACAGGGAAATAAAATGAATAATAGAAAGCCAGGTGTTTTAGAAAGAAGAAAGGCACAGATTTGGAAATGGATGTTTGACGGTATTTAAATGTAATATTTTAACTCTCTATCAGGAATTGAAGGGTTCTTTAGTTTCGTGTGTGGAAAAGATGACAGTCTTTGACAGAGTAGAAAAGAGAGGGTGAGCAAAGAGGGAAATGGAGTAGTAATCAGCTTCAATAGCTGATTCCAGTCAGAGAGTGTCTGAATAGGAGAAGGCACAGAAGTGCCTGTGGGGTGAGATCAAAGCAAACCAAGCAAAATTGGCAGAGGATGGTGCCAGGTGCCTCATGAGAAGAGGGAGCTGCTCAGGGCAGTGGACATGAAGATGGGTAATCTGAAAATCCTGTGGGACTTAGATGGCTCATGAGGTTGATTTAAGAAGTGGGATGAAATGGCCAGAACGTCCCATCAAGGAAAGAAGATCGGTTTGGCCGTGGAATTTTGGATAAAATGAAGAGGAGCAGTGTGAAAAATGAATCTTACAAAGGATTTTACAGTTGTCAAGGCAGAGGATTATTAAACTCATGGATATTTATTTTGCACCCTTCCAACCTCCACCAAAGTCTAGAGTGGAAAGCTTGCTGTACTTAGTATTTCTGAACAGAAGAGGAAGAGGCAAAAGAGTTTTAGTGATGCTACAGGGAGACTATGAGCTACACTAGAGAGACTGTGGAGTTATCCAGCAAGAAGGAAGGAAAAGATGGGAAGGAGCGAGCAGATGGTTGAAGAAGCAGATGGAGAGAGTGAGATGCTACTTTGTGAGAGGGGCATGTCACAAGCAGGAGTGGAGCAGGAGGGAAATGGGAAAAGAGTGAAGGAAGGAAGGAATAGACAAGCAATAGAAAACAGGATTGTGTTCAATGTCAGTTTTCAAAGTGAATGGATGATGACTGCTATGCAAGACCTTTAATGAGAAAGTAATATGGGATGTATATGCATGTGTATTGATTAGGAGAAGATATACAGCCAGTTACTGAGAATTACACACAGAACAAATTCACAGTGCTGAAAATTGGCAGAAGCTTCCTCTGAGGCTTGGAGCTCATGAGAGATCTGACACTTTGCTTCCTCTGCCAGGAAGAGAGGCTTTTTTAAAAATAATATTTTACTGATGTTTCCTGTATGCTGTCCAAACTCATTATTTTACCTCCTGTGTGTTAAGTTAGAGTTTGGAAAAAGAGGTTAAATCTTGGAAGCTGAAATAGAAAAAAAGATGACTACTCTGTCAACAAATAATCAATTTCTGTGTAAAGAAGATTTATAAGAATTAAGACTGCTTATAAGTCCAGACTTTCATGAAATTAATGACATTCAGTTTGGTGACTGATATATATCTGTTTCTAAACTGTAAGTTAACTAGCTTCGTATAATAATATATTATTATTATATTACATATTCACATAATAACAATAATAACTTGTTATCATTCTTCCTCTCTCCTCTTGTCCTTAATTTAAGTAGGTTGGTATTGATGAGGCTTGACATCTAAATTATCTCTCAAGTGTGTTACGGCAGATTTAGTGAATTGGTCCTGCAATACCATTCATGGCTTCTGAAAGATTTATCCTTATCAGATAATTTATGATAAGGCGTGTTGGATAGGGCAGAGTTTTCATACCAGGGATGTGGAGGCAGTTTTCTGTGTTGTCTATTCTAAAACCAGAATTGTTGCCTTTAGAAAACTAAATTGTTGGCAGTAATTATTGCAGAGTGATATCTGAGCTACCACCATTTCCCTCTAGACTTAGAGCCTTAGGATGGGAGAGTCAAGATTTTAATCTGGGAGTACATTGACTTCAGAGATACCTTCTAAACATTGCCTTTTGCAAAACTTAGAGATCAAGTTCCTACTCCGTTTTCAGCAGGAAATGTGACTGTGCAGGTAGTACAGTCTTCACTTGTAAAATATCGTGCTCAGTTTGCATTTGGGTTTGAAAAACTATGAGGAATTGCCTACCCTAACTTTGCTTCATATAATAAGGGAGTACTGGCAATAGACATGTTATGATAGAAATTTCCCCAGCTGACTAAGAGGTTGCACAATGACTGCCCCAGCTTATTTTTTTGGTCTCAAATATTTCACGGGCATCTCCCTTCAATTAATATTGGAACTCACAGTCCTTTGAGCCTGTGTAAAACTCCTTTTTCCATTTTGTATTCAAAATGTACTTCTCTGTCAGACCCTAGTTTGAAGTTGCAGTTGGGATTGAAATGTTGCATAAAGCTACTCCTGGGGCCACCATGACCTCTCCCACTCTCCATCCCCCAATACTGTTTAAAATACTGCAAAAAGATTGGTATCTTTAATGTTTCCAGTTCATTCCCCTACCACCCTAATCAGCTTGGCCTTATCTGTAAGGAACCACTTTGTAGGCAGAAGGTTATTCTATATTTGTCCTGGTTTTTAATTTCTTTCCATGAGTAGCTGCTAGGAAAGAGGCAGTGAGGTAGCAAGACCTGTGATGGGCCTACAGCTGTTACTAGACCCTGGGAAAAATCAACAAGGTTATGTCGTTTACAGTGATTGTTTCTGTAATTCTGAACACTTGTCTACAGCTGTGGAGAGGGACTAGTCAGTGGATCGCATGTGAACATAAAAATGCTTAAATAGGTGGTGATGTTTTTTGACCAGTGGCATAAGATTTTTGACCTAAGAAATGCAAAGAGTTACTAACTGGGATGTGGATATTATGTGTTTCTGAAGTTACGGGCTCTGGGCTGTATGAGAAGCAAATTCTAGAAATTTCTTACCATCTTCAACAACTCTTGCAAATGTCATATAGTAATACTCTTGCCTTTTGTCTAAACGTTTAATTAAATGTGCAAACAAATGCTGTTTGCAGCAAATTACCTTTCTGGTTGCCATGTCTGCTTACTCTGTCTAACCCATGCACGCATATATCATCAGTGATGAGGATATAATCGTCCAAATAGATGGTTTCCCAACATTCAGTAAGTTTCAGGTTGACTGGTGTTTGGTGGTGGCTATTTTCTCCATGAGCTTGTGAGGGTGTTTCTGACGTGTACAGAAATAATCTCATTAGCAAATGGCACGATGACTATGGTAGCATTCTTTTTTCACCATAATTCAGCATCGGTATAACTGATGGAAGCCCCCTGAGGTCTGTAACACACACCTCCCAACACTGTCTTTGAGACGTAATCCGATAATCGGTTGAATTGTGTGAAGCTTTTCCCTCTTCTCCTTTCAGGGTGCTGTATTTTCTCAGCACTGGTGGTACTGGAAGGAAGACGTCTTGCACTTGGGGGAGAGCAGGCAGCCATGCAGCTGCTCTGGCGGCTGCTGCTGCTGCTCTCAGCTTGAGGAGCAGATGGTGAAGGGGGCTGGGGGACACTGCCCTCACAACCCCCGCTGCGTGATGAGTAATTAGAGCTGCTCCTTTCCCTGGAGAAACCCCTCCCTGCCTCCTCCTTGCCTCTGAAGGGAGAGCTCACACTCTTCTGCTACCTCAGCCCTCCATGCAGGAAAGCAGATCAGGCCATGGCTGGTCTAGCAGAAGAGGAGAGCCCTTCTGCTGAAGGGAAGAGCCACGGTGCCCGTCCCCACCTCTGGCTCTCCTCTGGCTGCTTGGGTGCCGTGCAAGTCCCCAAGAGCGGGAGCTTTGTGCGTGCAGAGCCGGGCTCTGAGGCAGAGCTGTGCCACCTCTGTTTGATGTCCTCTACCCTTATCACGTAAATCCACTTGGATGAGGACCAGGTCATTCCTGTATGTGTTTAGGGCTTTGGAGGTTACCATCATTAGATTCATTATGACAATTTCTGTGAAATACCTGCGCCGTCAGAGACAGGGTGAGGGTGTAGGTGATCCATGTTTCTGCTACTACAGCCTTTCTACTAGAGCATGCCTTGTTGCGTTGAATACAGAAATAAGTGAAGGGTTAGTTGTGGTGGTATCACTCTTCATTCTTTGAAACGTGGCTATCTTTCTTTAAGTCTTTATAGTGGAGTCTCTCAACAGTTGTGTAACACTGCCAATTGTCTGGCTGAAACTTGGATAACCAGATTTAGGATCAGCCATTACACTTTAAAGCTCGGTATGAACTTCCATCACTGGATGTGATCGGTTTTTTTAGAGTACATTAATTCACTTTTTTGATCTCTGCAATACTTGACAAGTTTTTGCTGCATCCAGTTTCCTGCACTAAAACAAGATGAAGGAATGAGACTAAAGGCTAACAAATGCAATGATTCTGCCTCTGAGCTTTGAAATGTCAGTTAAATATCGCTGCTGTTTATTAGGTTCCCACGAAATTTGAGTGGGATTAAATTTGTTTTCCAGTTCTCCCTGCATCTTAGAGCCAAGTAATAATCTTTCCTGGATTCAGTCCTGAAGACGTCTTTGAATCCAATTGTCTTAAGCCATTAAGAATAAAAAGATAAAACAGGCAATTATTTAATTTGTGAGAAGCTTCCTTCATCTTTGATTAAACAAATGTACAATATTAAGCCTGATGCTGACACTCATAAAAATGGTACATGAGAATTCCTCTTGACTATGTCTCCATGTAAAAATTATATATTCCATTCCTAGGTAGTTACCTTTTAATTTGATAATTGCAAAAGATCAGAAAAAGAAAGAAAAAACTGCCACCCATCAAACAAGTTATTGAAGGAGAACCCCTCTTGCTCATCTTGACCTTTCTTCAGGAGTCAGGTGGTGAGAAGATCTTTCCTTGTAAAGTCATTTAATCACCAGGTTTTAAATATTTCACATAGAGGTTCTTCTTTCATTCCTGGTATCTGAATATATCTCAGATTATTTCATTGAGAAGTACTCCAAAGTGGTAAGAATCGTTGTTTTCATTCCCATTGCAAAACAGCCCTTTTATGTTCTTCTGCAAGAGTCTGTCAACACTTACGCCAACAGAAAGGGGATAAAATTTCTGGGAAGCACTTCTTTAGAGGCAAGACTATAATAAAACCTTCTGTATATGGAGGTTGCTTGGAGCCCCATTTGTTGGTAATCAGTCTCTTCTCTAATACAAAATTCCTTTTAAAGCTTTAAATTTATTAACAACTGAAGCCTTAGTTTCTCTCTGCGAGGAACACCTATTTTTGTCCTCATTTCAATGGAAAAGGAAGCCAAAGTGCGGTGGTGGAGAGGGCTTGCTGGTGTTATCACCAGGCCAAAGGCAGAGCCAGAAAAAATAAACCAGAATTTCTGACTGGCTTTTGTGATTTATTAGCTGATAAACAGAAATATGTGGAACTGTAATAAAGCCATGCTGTGACTAGGACAGTTTGATGCTATTATAGCCATGCTTTGACCCCATTTAAATCAATGGCTTTTACTCTCTTATCCATCCCCTCTCTCGATAATTTCCGGTGTGGACAGGATTATAATCTATTTTAAAGTAAGAAAAATATATAGAATACATTTTAAAAATGCTAATCTATTTTGTATTTTCCTCTGCTTTTTACAGATGAGATTTAGATGATTTTTCCTTTGAAAAGCTGCAGTTTGGCTGCAGAGTCATACTTTTCAGTGATCTAGAAATCATAACCTATATAGGGAGACTTATGTGGAACAGTCTTTTGCAGTTGAATCCAACATTCCCAAATAATTTAATTAATTTAAATTAAACCCCATATGTACAACTCCAATTTTAAAGTCAGCTTTTGAAATTATAGTAGATCAGTCACACTGAAAAGCATCTATCTTCCCACTACAAATGCAGAGCCGATACCAACTAAAGTGGCATTGCAAGCATTAGTGTTAGAATTCAAAGATATAATGAAAATTTAAACTGAACAGAATGCTACCCAGAAAGAGCAAATATAGAGTCCTCCACGTGGGAACGAATATGTGAAAAACTGGGGGAGTTATTGGCCAGGTGGCAGTTCTGCTTGAAAAGCAGCACGTGGTGTTAGGTCAATGACTGAGCATGAACAGGCAATGTTCTACTATTTAGATAACAGCAAATGCTGTGTTGGGCTATCTAAATAAATGTAATGCATGAAGAGGTATATTTAAGCTCAACTATGGCCTCAGCTGGGGTACTGTACTTGGTTTTGGCACCATGTGTTCAAAAAAGTGCCAAATCCCAAACATGGAACGTCAACTGGAAAGTGCAGTGAAGAGCAGGAAGAGAGATATCTATGAAGCCTAAAGCACGAAGGAACAGACTGTTGGATCTAGAGATGGCTTCAAAGAGAAATGTCAGTTGCTGTTAATGAGATGAAAGACAGTGGGCTGAAATTTTGGGTTAGGAAAATGAGAACTGAGAGGAAAAGTTTGTTTAATCTAGTAGGAGGGAAGAAGGGAGAAGGAAAGACTGAGGAGAGCTGTAACAGTTTCCTGGGGGTACAGTTAGCTAAGGTGGTAGAGGTGAGGGTGATTCCTCATCAGCATAGATGTTAGATATTAGGAAGAATGTCCTAGAGAACCTTATAAAAGTCTCCATGTTACAGTAATTTAAAGGGCTAATTGATAGGGGGATGAAACGTGAAATTATAAAAGAAATGTCATGAAATCATAGTTCGATGCTTTCTCTGAAACAAAAATAAATGTTTTATTAGTAATTAGCATAAAGCAGAAATTGAAGATACGAGGTTTAAAATAATTCATTTGAATTTCTGATTGAAGTGTCCTCAAATTTCAATTCTAATCTGTGTTGCAGAATTGGAGAGGAATAGGATACGTTAACTCACACGCACATTTGTATTTCTCCTACCTTCAGCTGGGATTTTGATGATAACCATAGTTATCTCTATTGTGAATGGCATTTTAATTGCAAATCTTTGCCTTACCAAAATCACCAGTGCTTGCCCATATGTGCTGATATTCATTAGCACATTGTCTCACACGTTTTCATTTGAGTACTGCCATTGCAATAAGACTGTTGCTTTTTAGTTTTGGGGTTTTTGGGGGGGTTTGTTTTGGTTTTTTGTTTCTCCCCCCTGCCCCACCTCCTGGTGTCTTAAGACCACTGTATTGAAGAGTCTGCCAGCAGTACCAAACAGAAAGACAATCATCTGTCTGATTTTCCATTATTAGGTTTGTGAAATGGGAAAGCTATGCAAGTCCTTCAGCAAATAATGCTTTTAATTAAGGTGATTTTTTTTTTCCCCATCCTTATATTGCTGTAGTAGGACTTGATATGAGAGCTTCTAAATCCTACTGCCAGTATGCGGAATAGCGTACCCAAGTACCTCATGTTTCAGTATGTGAGTAATAGGTAACTAATGTTTCTTTGCAGCCTTTGGCTTTAACCCAGGTTTTTCTACCGCTATCCCATCTCGTGGATTTTTTCAGATATTGATTGGAAAACAAATATATTTTTATAAAATGAAGATACAAGGCATCTTGCAATCTGAAAGACTGCAAATAATGAGAACACAGAAAACTACTACTTCTCTGCAGTCTGTCAGATTGTGACATTCCCACTTTTTCTTTTGTTCCTGTCTGTAAAAAATAACTTTCACTGTTAGCAGCGCCTGCAGCCGTGTGATCCCATAAACTTCAAAGAAAGCCTCCAAATTCATCGGATGGTCACAGGAGTGTAAGAATTACCCTTATGGGCTTTAGCCACAGGCCAAAAGCTTTAGGTTAAGCATAGGTGTCAGAGAGGCAGAGGGGTTAATGAGTATCTATTTTCTCATTAAACAGTGAAGGGGATTGCTGGGAATAAGATAAGATTATATGAGAAGACTGGTAGGTTTTATTCCTCTGCTAATCTCTGCTGATTTGTGCAGACTATTGAGATCCCGGTGCTGCTGATCTCAGGCAGGGGCTGACAGGCTGTACAGTAGGTTATTCGGCAGTCTTCAGTCTGGGCAGCAACGTAGGTTGGGAGAGCTTGTGCCTTAGAAGCAGGACAAGATCTGGCCATTTTCAGACAGAATTTGTTATAATGAATGCAAAAGCATTTGAAATGTTTTTTCTGCTGACGTTTTGGTTTTCTTAGACAATATTTCCATTCATATAATGTCTGGAAAGATTTGCTTGTTTGTTACCAAACGCAATTTTTTTCTCAGTAAAAAATTTAGGACATTACTTCAATGTGAATTTCAGTGAGAAGACTAAATCAGTAGGACTTTAGAGTAGACACTGAAGGAAAGGACAAATGGAGTGAGGAACGCCAATGTAGAGTCCTTTAGGGGAACAGATGCTCTCCTGGTGTAAATCACTGTAGCTCCTACTGTAGCACTTTACACCCACCAAAAACCTGACTTGGATTTTTTTTCTCATTAGGGATGGTTGGCTCTTGCACTTACATAGTCTTTGGCTGGACTTGCTTTCCAAGCCAAAAAATCCCAGAGAGTGTGGATGAGACAATCGCTTCTTCCAGGTCTGCTTTGGAGTCTGGGGAGCCTTCTCTGCCCACCCTCAGTGCTGGAAGTATAGCCTGTCCGTTGACAAGGACATGTAGGCAAGTTGATTTGTTGGAAGGCATCAATACTAAGAGGCTGCTAGTAGAGGCAAGGCAGAAGCTGATGCTTCATAGCTAAGCCACTTGGTATAGTTTTTAACTGGAGAATTTTCAGCTCTAGGTACCAGTGCTAGTTCTGTTCTAGCCAGCTGGCATCCTTGGTGCTAGCCAGTGTGGAAATCAGAACACCTTTTTGACCCCAAATTGGTTATTTCTCATGACCGGGTTAGTACTAGCATGTGTAGGTATCTCACATCTTACTGATGTTTGCTGTGTCGACTTGGCAAGTGGCCAAAGTGCACTTCACGAGTCTGAAGATAGTCTCACAGAAACGCCTAAATTACTCCTGAACAGTCCACACCTGAAGAAATTCCTGTTACATCCCTGGGAAATATAAAGATTTCCTGACATTTGTTGTTTTTCAAACTATTAAGGTCCCCCTAAAGCTGGATGTGCAGTTTAAAAATCTAGGAATGTGAGGTTGTGACTCATTAAATGTTTTTTTTATAAGCAAAAACTGAGCTGATTAAAAGGACAATTGTCTTGAGTCAGAATGTTAAAAACCTGTTGTATCTTTCTTACAAGAGGATGCTGTTAAATTGCTAGAAATGAGTCATTGTAAGCATTAGAGAACATTTTTCATGATCAGCCTTTTATGTATAATAACAGAAATAGAATACTTTTCAGTGAAAATACACCTCCAAGTAGAGGTGGGTTTATTTTATTTCATAGTGAAACTGCTATTTTTCTTAACAGAAAAATCCAGTTGTAAAAATTGGCATTTGTATTTTAATGCTTTTAGTTTACTTCTGTAGAAAATTTGGGAAGTTGACAGCTGTCAAATTAGTGTTTTCCTAAACATTTTTAGATGAATGTTTAGCTATAAAGATCCTTGGAGGGTAAGTGATACACTTGCTTCAGATGTGACTGAATTACTGGATCATTTCGTGTATAGGAAGGTTGGTTAATATGATGTGAGAAGGCATAGGATTATCAGCAAAGGTTGGCTGCTCTGGTTGGATAGGCAGACACGGAGCTTTTGGTCAGGTTGCTCTTCAGGGCCTCTTCCTGGTGCTGGTTCCTGCCAATATTTCTTGGTTTCTCAGAGCAGAGAAAAAAATCTGTTGCTGGAAAATTGAAGTCAGCTATAAATGGTGCCTGTTGCTTTCTGCATGACACAGTTTTGGTGTCACTTGGGGTCAGATGAATACTAGCAGCTAACCCTGTCTCTGAGATTTTATGAAGTTCTGATGCTGAGCACTTCTACCCTACCTCTAAAACCATGAGGAAATACGTTATTGGTTCTAAGGGAAATGAGAGTGTAGTGAGGAAACCTTTCTGAACAGCAGTCCTTTGAAGAGGAACTGCTATGAAAAGTTGACTGTAAAGGGATGAAGAGAGAACTAGAAAGAGGAGGCAATGGGAAAAGGTGTCTTTGTCTTAAGGACCTCAGAGTTTTCCCTTTTCAGGAGAGAAGACCAGTTTTAGTTTTTATGATACCATGTTTATTCCCTGTCCATTCTTCTGCACAGAGCAGATCATGAAAGGTGGCTGTGAATAAAGGTAACATGATGGGGGAAGCATCAGCACCTTTGAAAGTACAGCGGGGTGACTGCTCTCCTCTCCCATGCTCATGTCCATCGTTCTGACCAGCTCGTCTGCTGGCAAAGAACAACTGGAAGAAAGATTTTTACTGATAAAACTGTATCGGTTGGGCAGTAAGCTACTCAAGAACATAGGCCTTCCCAATAGCTTCATGCTTATTGCTGCTGACAGAGGCATATGAGGGAAGAAGGGGACAAACTCAACTCTAGATGGACACATCTGTTCTCCAGCAATGCTCCTTGTGTTATATGCATCAAAATCATCATGTTGGGGGTATTGAACTTGATGGCTGCTTTGAGCTAGAGATACAGCAGGGTCCACTGTCAGTTCAGGCACTGCTATTTTGGAGACTGACTCCAAGATCTGATATTTTTTCCAGTGAAGTACTGCTGACAAAGGAGGATGGAGGGACTACCATTTGCCTCTCTTTCATGTACTGTAGTAATATACAAATTCTACATTTTATCTTACTAACTCAGACACTTCTTGTCTTGCTTTCTCTCTGCAGTTTCTTTTGAGGTACAGCTGCTTGCACGTTCTTTTCTGCAGGGCTGATGCTACTTAATACAGCCCCATGCCCTTTCTTTTTTAATGCTTCATATCAGGAGCTGGATGTTGACTCACTATATTATTTGCTTACTCTTTGCCCTTTCTGTTCCTTGGATTTGCTACTCTAAGTACAAGAACTGGTTTTGAAGGAAATGTATTTGAAATGTTAAAAAATTATTTGGAGAGGTAGAAGAGACAGAGCATGAACAGGGGAAGAAACAACCTTTTAAAAGTACCTGTATGCTAATTGAATCTTTTATATTTTATGTTTTTTTATGTTCATTAGTTTCTCTGTGGGATGAAATTTTTTTCAGGAATTTATACGTAGATAGCTAGAGCAGATAGCTATCTAGCTAGATAGTTCCGAACCACTACAGAAGGATCTTTGGCATTGTTTTTTCACATGCTCTCATCAAATGGTAAAAAAGGAAGAGTAGTACCTGTATTAAAAGAGTGGGAAAAATAAAGGACAGAAGGAATTAGTTATTCTGATTTAGTTTAGTACACAGAAAGAGAATAGAAATGGTTAAACACTGAAGTAATTATGTAGATGTTCAGAAGGCCTTTCACAGGAGATAACAAAGAAGTTAAATGGCATCATTATTGAGGAAAAAGTATTATCAGTGGTTAAAACCTATTTTCAAAGCCAAGGTGTGCACGGTATGAAAGTCAGTTTTTCAAGTCTGTCTCAGAAAGTTGTGAGCTGCTTCTGGTACTGATTGATTTATATTCCATAAGAAGTCTTGAAAATTGTAAATAGCTTAATTGTGACAACTCTGGAATGTGTTTTTAAACTTGGAGGCAGGGGGGAGAGGGGGAAGAAAGTGTCAAGCAGCTCTACCCACAGACTCATTACTGTTCATGAAGAGGTCTTTGGAAGAAATGTTCTGATTTTATTGTAGAGATGTCTGTGTTTCACTTGTATGCAGCCTGACAGAATGAACAATTACGTAACAGTGTATATGCAAAATGGGTAGAATATTTATGGAAGCCAACATTTCAAAATGACATAGCAGGCATAAAAAGACAAATGAGTGTTTTTTGCCAGAATGGCCCTGTCTTTGTATTTCTCTTACAAGTTAGTTAAATTTGTGAAGAAACATAAACTCAAAACTGAAGGATTCAGTTAATATATGACCAAGTCGTGGTCTGTTCCTGGAAAATTCTTTGGACACCTTTCAGGAGGAGCAATATGGACAACAAGGGGATGCAGCAGGTAGTTTCCTTTTTATTCATCATGCCTAGAAAGAGTTTTGCTTCCTTTATTGGTCCAGGAGCGTGTCCAGTATCTTCTGAAAAGCGTCAGTTGTTTTCTTGTAGCTGTATTAGTTTAGGGATACAAAAGATAAGATCTGGAGAGAGAATATAAATATATATTTAGAGAATATATAGAGAATAAAAATATAGTCAAGCATTTAAGCACACAGAATTCCTTCCACAAAACATAGACAAGAAAAAGTACCAAATTAAACATCAACAGTTCTGAGAACTGTTTCTGGTTTTTATGATGGATCAGCTGATCTAAGATACTACCGCTCCCTGTAGATCTTTCGTTGTTTATCTTCTGGGGAGGTGAAGGCATAGGTCTTCTTTCAGTTCTCCTCTGCTCCATCCATACCCTGGCAGTGTAGCAACAGTACTCCTCTCAAGTGTTGACCTCAGACCCACAGAAGTCAATGGAGCCATGCCCACATTGCAGTGAAAGAACTGCTTCCAAAGCAGATGGAAGACAGGGTGTTATCTCTGTTCTTCTGGCAGCCATGAGTGTTTTTGGTAATGCAAGCCTGATTTGGTCTAGAGGACACATTTTGGCGACACCTGAAGTTGGACTCACAGATTCATACCGTAGAAGAAAGACAAGCCTGGTTTTGAAGTTGGTCCTGGAAATAGCTAACAAGAGACAGTGAGTCATGGTTACAGAGAGTTCCTTTAAGGGTTTCCTTGGGCTTTGGGGAAGTGATTCTGTGGTGCAGACAGACTTAAAGTATAATGTGTGTCCTACAGTGGCATCAGTTCATCTTCTACCAGAAAGCTTAGCAGCAGAAAGTTCTCTGCAAGAGGGTAAGAAGACCTGAAAAGGTGGATGCTTCCCTTGGACAAGGGAAAGAGTCTAGTGATGAAAGAAGTCTTAGTGGAGCTCCTGGTGTGGTTTTGATTGTCCAAATGTAAATGGAGAAAACACACAGCAGAGGTGTCTGCATTGTGGGATGTGATGTGAGAGACTGTCATGATTATTTGTAAACGTGGAAGTCTGTTTTATGAACTTACAGTTTCCTTTCCTGACTAAGCTGGAAATACCCTACAAGGAGCACATGTCTACTGCTTCGCTGCTTGGGCTCAAATGAATGAGGAGCTGCATTTATTTGGGACCAGTAGAAAAGATAGCGCTAGAGGGGAGCAAGAATATGATTAGGACCAAAGGCTGCAGTGTAAGTAAAACGTTCTGTGAAGTGCTCTGAACACGTGGCATCAGCCATCTGACTGGGCAGGGGTTCCCCTCCTGTGCTCCACCTGCTGCCGTGTCCTTTCCCCATGCAGTGGTGAGCTGAGCTGGGGAATGTACCCATGTGCTTGAACTAAACCACAAAGACCTCCTGTGACTTCCATCAGCACACAGGACATACCAAGGGATAATATGGCAATTTGAGCTCTACCTCCTGTCAGTTTTGTCATCCCTGCAAGATTGAACCTTTTCAGTGCCTTTACTTGCATTAATCAGGGATTCCTGCCCCACAGTGCTAGACTGGTGTCTGAACAAAAGACAAAAAGATGGAGCAGGACAGCTCCAAAGAAGCTGTGGTGGAAATGAAGGACAAAGAATAATGGTACAGAGACACGGAGGAGTTCAACAAAGCCATACGGTTTGGCATGACCAGCAAGCAGCCTCCACATCGCCCAAGTGCTCTTTTTTTTGCTTGGCCAATGCATAGGCTGGATCCAGATTCTTGCCTTTCACTATGCTGTCCTTATGAACAAAACCTGCTTCTCTTCAGACACAAGGAAAGAAATAAGTGTGGCCTCCTTGAATTTGATGCCATTTCTAAAGCAAAAACCTGCCATTTACAGTAACGGAAGCCTTATCATGAGCGCTTCAGAGCAACTTCCGCCAAAGTCCATAGATAACATTGCAGTCTGGCTGGTCTGTACACAGCATTCACTTTTTCTTGTTTGGGATTGCACTTAGCTAGCTAACACCCAGTTACACTGAGTACGCCAATGAAAAGTCATTACATCGTAGTAAAAATTAGGGTTTGAATAGCTGGGGAATAATCATAATGAGCTCAGGCTGGCATGAGTTTAAATTTGGTCAATTAGAATAGAAAGCTAGATCGGAGTGTGTAGACAGCTTGTAATGTTGAACTCTATTATTAATAAAAGATGGAGCTGTAAAGTGTGAGTCTAAAAGGGCTTCAGTAGAGTAATTTTAACACTCTCCCTTGAGTATGTGAATATACAGTTGCAAGATTTGGCATTGCTGATTTTGGCGTGCTGTTTAAGCATTTGAATAATTTGTGTACCTCTCACTGAAGCAGGCAGACTGCTAAAATCAGACCCTTAAGGTTCTGACTCTGAATCAAATTGCACACTAAAATTAAGTGTTCATTTTGCCTGAGTTTTGAAACAGTATGTAAGAGATTTCTCAAGTGACTTAGCTTAAGAAATTTTAGCCACTTTATGAACTTTTTGTATATGAAATCTTATAATTCTTTTTAACTCTATCTGTGCCAGGCTTCTAATTGGCCTTTCTACAGGCCAATTAGAAGGAAATATGGATTCTTTTTGCTTTAAAAAGAAAAGGAAATGCATTTTTTGGACTAGAGTGTTCCACTGTGACTTTCCTACCTTTTTTGCTTTATCTAGAAGGATAGCCAAAAATGTGCAAAAAAACTGTGTTGTTGAATTTCTAATTAATTTATTTTATTACATGCTCTAAGGGTGTTGATTCTTGTATGATAATTATTACTGCTGCTACTGTTGTCAGGGCTTACTTATAAATAAGACAGTGTTTCTGCCTGGGTTTATGTCCAGAGCAATGTTTCAGATCAATAGCAGTGGTGAACATGTACTGTTCTCAGAAATAATCTTGGCTCAATTTTTCAGTGCCATGCCTGTTTCATACAGCAGATTGGCATTCGTGAGTAACGCTGATGTGAAGCACAGTGTAGAACAGAGAGCTAGAATAATCACTGTTTCTATGGCAAGAGTTCATCCTGTGGCTTAAAAGATTGTGGCTCATTTAGAACTTAAATCAAAATTTCCTTCTCGATTCTGGCCAAATTCTGTCAGCTTCATTCTCTGCTATGTTGCACTATCTAGTAATGAAGTACTGTAGTGCTGTGATACAGTGATGTAGACTTACACCAGATGGTTTCACTTACTGTCCAACTATGAAAGACACTAATCTAACATTACCTTTTCCAAACCTACTTCAGGCAAAGACTTGGCTAAATCCTGTGGGCAGATTTTTACATACCCAAGTCTAAGCATGTAATTTTTAATATTCTGCATACTCTCTGGAGAGACTGAATGGATGCAGATTTTCATAGCTAAGGTTACTTGCCCAAGTCTTTGCAATGCTGCAAATATACAATCAAAACAGCCACTATTTTGGCAGGATAGAGCTGAAATCTTTTTTACAGCTAAGCCTGATCAGGACTCACAGAATCACAGAATGGTTGAGGTTGCAAGGGACCCCTAGAGGTCATCTGCTCCAACCCCTAGAACAAGCAGGACCACCTAGAGCTAGCAGCCCAGGACTGTGTCCAGTTGGATTTTGATTGTCTCCAGGAATGGAGACACTACCACCTCTCCAGGCCACCTGTTCCAGTGTTTGATCACCCTGACAGGAAAAAAAAACTTTTCCCTGTGTTTAAACAGAATTTCCTAGTTTCACACACCAGCTACCTGTGTCACTTGAAAGTGTCTGGTTTGATAGGTCTGCTTAGATGTGCATAGCTTAGAATGCTATCAGTAAATTGCTAGAACTTGAGCCGAAGCTCTGTGATATAAGCACATCTTCTGTATAATGAGATTTTAATCTTTTTTTTTCTCTCCAGATACTCCTATCTAGTAGCTCTTTCTTTGTACTTGCTCTTCTATTTTGCATGCAAACACATATTAAGGTGGCATTCTCCTTGTCACTGTAGTGACATGTACTTAGGTCATGTACTCTGTTAGAGATAATTTTTTTTTTAATTGAAATCAAATCTGATGCATGTAGAAACAGTCATCATGCTTCTTTCACCAACTCCTAGTGACAATATTAAAGACTGAGCTGAGCTATCCCGCCCATGGAGCAGCGAGTTGGGTGGCACTGCTCTGCTGTGTCCTAACTGGAGGTAAATCAAAACCAACTGGAAAGAATAACTGCCAAAACGAGTGAAAGACAAAATGTAATATGCAGGATAAAAGGATGAACCATGACTTAGTTATTTTTTCTTTTTATAAAGGTCACTTCAGTAACTGGAAGATCTGCTTACACTGTACAAGGTAAAAGAGGGTGTTTCTTAGATTCCTTAGACTAATTAAACTATTTGGCTTGCTTTTAATATGGTGAAAGGTTGCTTTTCAGATATTTCTGACCAATCTACATCCTACCGCCACTATTTTTATGCTGGACTAACCTTTGAGGGAAACAACACTCAGAGAAGTAGCTAGATTTGTATCCTTACTGCCTGCGCAATAGTCAGGACCAGAAAACAGTAAGAGTTAAGCCCCATTTTTTAAGAAAGCAAGTGAGTTACCAAACAAACAAACAAAACCAAAACAAAAACCCACAAAGACACTATTCTTTAACAGCAGCTGCTGTTTTCAATTTTGTGGGACCTGCGCCTTAACACAGAAGACAGAAATATAGTTAGATATACGTCAGAGATTGCCAACCAAAATACAGTTGGTTTTGTCTGCACCAATCTGCATCAGTACCAGATTTGTTGTAGGCTCCCATTATTCATGGTAGATAGGAAGGATGAATAGCTAGGGGAATAACTTTGTAAATCTGAATTGGATTAGGGGCTGAGGTGGAGTAATACAGAGCTTGTTTACCAGTAAGAAAATGATCACGCTGCGTGTACAGAACCAGACCTTTTCATGGATGTAAAGCACAGCTGTGTGAGCCAGTAAAACTCATTACTCTCCAAATGATTCATTACAGGAGATGGGCAGCTCATAATCTGCTCATGCTCTTCCCATCAGCCTTAAAAGGGTCAGGTAAATTCAGTTTACTCTGGGGGACCCAGCTGGGGCTTCAGCAGGGATGTGCCAAATGGTTGGATATCCCAGGAGTTCTAGTCGTGCTCTGTCCTCAGGTCATGCTCCACGCTCTGTCCAGCTGTACGTCACTCAGTCCAGCCAATTTTCATTGTGCTCTGGTCTAGGCCAGTAGAAGTTAACGTAAGTGCGGAACTGGCTTGAATCACTGGGTGCAAACTGCTTGGAGGTAGAACAAAAATAAAAATGAGTGTTCGTATTGGCACGAAGGTGTTTGGGTACTGCTAACAAGTAAAATGGGAGGCAGTTCGGAATGGCAGGTTGTCTTTTGGCTCGAGTCCACTCATGCCTTGTCCTAGTCAGTCTCCCAGTGAATGACGACTTAAGCTGTTCTCGTCCTTCTGTGTCAGGCAGGAAGGAGCCTTCAGAAAAGCTGCAGAGTGTGGGTGGTACTAAAGCATGTCTGACAGCCAGCTGCAAGGTTTACATTTGGCCTTTAGGAAGAGTTTCTGACTGATTGTCAACCGTAACGGACAGCAGGAATGAAAAGGTTTGTGTGTGGGGTGTGATATCGAAGATTTGATCTCCATCCCACTTCAGAAGGTGGTTTTTTTTGGAAATGGAGTAAGTTTGTGAGGCGGCTGTTTACAGACTGTTGCGGAGCTGAAGCATTTAGCAAGACAGATGAAATATCATTGTCCCTCATTTTCAGACAGGATAGCAGAAACACAAGGGAGCCATCACAGACCAACACTGGGTCAGAGTGAAGTCCAGAGCAGTATTCCTGGCTCTTTGCCCAGTCTTCAATCATAGGTGTTTGTTGAGGTACCTGGTGTGAAGAGCAGACTGACATTCTTGGCTGCTCACGCAATCTCTCATTCTGCATAAAGAGATTAATGAGACCTGCCAGAGAACCTGTTTCTGTCTACAGAGTTGCTAATTGCTGTTCACACAGTGTCAGAATATTGCAGGATTTGGTTTTCCATTTCTGATGCTTCTTCCTCATATACAGAGGTGCTCATCAAGTGGCAAACTTACTGTCCAAGGTATTTTCCTCTGGCATGGACTGGCAGGACCCTGAGAATCCCACTTTCCTACAGAGCAGATGACATCCATCAGTTGTTCAGGGATATATCCCTTTCTATTAGTTTTCCACAATCACTGAGCAGCCACTGCACAGAAAGACCTTCAACATTGTCCTTTTACTTTTGTTAGCGTTCCTGGATGATGCTGGGTCAGCTTAGTTCTGGAGTCGTATTTAACCTTCCGCTCATTTTGCCCTTTGCAACCTTGCCTGAAAATGTGTCTCTGTGAAATGAAGCCTTAAATAGCCACCATTAGCAACAGTCCTGGAAACCCAAGTAAAAAATTATAAATTCATCAGTGGTGGTGAATGTTATCTATTTACTTGAAATAAAGGCAGTGAGATATTAATGCTTTTTTCCCCCCTTTGTGTGCTTACTAGTTGCAAAGGATAATTCTGTCCTATAGAGTGAACTGTCTTTTAAGGGACTGATTATATCTTCATATGGAGAAAGGCATGCATGCATGCACGCATGATGACCTTCAAATTGTGTTTTGTTGTCTTCAGGTGGCTTTACTAAGGATTTGCTGGCTCTGTTAAGACAACAGAGGTATGGCAGCTGAAGCCTTGACCCACAGTTTTCAGTTTGAATTTTGCTTGTTATGCACAACTCAGACTTCATATTTCCTGAAGGACATTTATAGCTTATCGTGGAAGGACATTGTAGTGGTCAGGGCAAGAACTGTGAAGCAAGATTTCTGTTGTGTGCTAGCTTTCTGATATCAGATAAGGTCATTTTTGCTTCAGATCATTTATTTGAAAAACTGGCTATAATGATACTCATTGGCATAGAGGTTGATTTTTTTAGAATAAATGTTTGTGGAGTTCCTTGGTTCAAACTCGTATAATGTCTTTTGCTTAAAACTGGGGTGAGACTGCTTTTGCCATTGTAGCAAGGTGTAGTTTTTAAGTGAGTTGAGCTGGGATATTGTGTAATCTCCTTCCCATTTTCTATTTTATGCTTTATTCTAGTCTTTAATTTGGCTTGATATGTAAAGTAGCATTGTCCCTCCCATTGGAGGGAGCATGTGGACTGAATCTAGCCTTTGGAAAGCTTCTGTCCAGTCTATCTCCCTTTCTGTGGAGGAGATGGGGGATAGCTGGTCAGGCAGTAAACACAGTCTGACTAGCCAAGTGACTCCTTCAGAGCCTCCTCACAGCCTGACAAAGAGAAAATTCCTGCTGCTGCTGCAACCAGGGAGGTATGGGGGGGCAGGCAGCTACTGCACTGTACAGAGTTGGAAGAAAAGGTGGAGGAAGAGTGGCATGAGGGTGTTTGGGGAGATACAACTATCTGAACCCTAGACCTGCTTCTCATCTTTCTTGCATTTATTTTTTACTTGTTTAGTGAGGAAAGGGGTAACACGCTAAACACGTAATGCCAGCTCTGTGTGGCTGGAAGCAAAACTATGTCAGCGCCATAGGAGAATTTGCAACAATAATGTACCTGACTGGTGTAGGGGCAACGTGTGCTCCTAAAAAGGCACGTGTTTCCTCTGCTGCTCAGTATTGCATATGGGCTAGTCATGAACGTCCTTCGGCAGCCACCTGGAAAGGACTCCTCTGTGAATTGCTCAGAGGATTCTCTGCAACTTCCTTTTACGCAGTTTGCCAGAAGTTTCAAGTCGTGCAAAGCGACTGAATGGTTGCGTGCGTGTAATCATGAAGTGCAAGCTGTTCAGGCAGCTCTGACAGCAGCAGCCTGAAGAAAGAGGACATCCTAGTACATGATGAACTGACAGCTTTCAGGATGGTGGCTCACTATGGCAGGCATATGTTGTCACTGGTTTTCTGTGCATATCCTTTAACTTGCTGAGAAAATTTGCTCAGACCTAGATTTTTTTCTTTTCTTTTTACATTTGCTCACAACAGGTAAGCATGTTTCTTCTTAAAATTTTTGCTGAATCTGTAAATTTGCCCTGAATTCCATGGAAATGTGTAGGAAAAAAAAGGGGGTTAAATAAAAAAATTTAAGAGCAAACTGTTTATAAGGTAGGAACCCTTTGGTCATTGCCCATCTTTCAGGAGCTTTGGACTTCAAGCTGAGTGAGAACAACTTTTATGTGGAGTGTTCAATGCTCATAACAAACTGCTCACGAACTGCACAACACAAGTCATTTCAACAAATAAAACAATTTTCAATGACTTTTTTTGTGTGTGCATGGACCACTCGGTGGACTACTTAGTAGCTCTCTCAAAAACTGTGGTGTTTGTTGATTTGTTCTGCCATATTCACTTAGCTCTGAGTCATTGTGAGTTGAACCAGAAATTATCTATGAATCTGTTCTTTGTATTTAAATTATATTAAGCAGTCTGCGTCATGCCATATGAGTCTTGACTCAAAGATCTAGCTGGATTAGCAATGCAGGCACAGCTGGAGTTACAGATAATGGGTAACATCCTCAGCTGGTGTATTATATCCGTATAATTCTAGTGAAGCCAACTGAGCTACACTAATTCGCACCATCTGAACAGCTATAGTTTCTGCAATTGCTCCCTTTCTCTCAGCTGCCAAAGCTTATGTTTGGGCCTTTGTGCTTCTCCAACAGAACTTAATGATATCCCTTGTGTTTGAATAGGGCAGAGTGCCCTGTAAACAATAGGTTTTCTTGCGAATGACTGAGTGGTAATGCCAAGAGGTGCTTTTGGCTTTCCTCGAAATTGAGGTGTATGCAGCACTTCTGGAGGACCAGATCTAGGTTATTTGTGAGGCACTTGTGATTTTTTTTACTATACTGTTCATTTCTGATGAAGATGGCACTGAAATAAGGCTTATTATTTAAATTAGCAATTCATAAGACAATTTCATACTGTAACCCTTAATTAATTAGAGACTGATTCCCCATTTCCTTTACCATTTTAATTATTTACACTTCTATATCTGCTCTCAGATGTCCACAATGAAGCACAAACAAATACAAGTTATTACAGAAATCTGTAACAAAGAAGCCTATAGTTCTTAAAGACACAGGCCAATAATTTCTGAATATTTTTCAAATGGTGTTTTTCCCTAGCCCTTAGGAAAATTTTCAGTACAGAAAACAGCACTTCAGTATTATTTGTGGTTTTGGCCAAATGTATAAAAAAAAAGAGTAGGATTGGAGTAAGGTGAACTAATGAAGCACTTCTTTGGCTGAAATTTAATAACCTTGCATTTCCATGTGACAAAATAAACAACTTGCTATTGTAAGTGCACTTGTTCACTTGCACTTGTTCACTTGGGACAGCTGTAAAGCTTCAGATCCAACCAAGCTGTGAATCGTCTGACTTAACTGTGGGTATCATGAAGTCCGGCATTTCCTCTAGGCTTCTGCAGTTAATGGAGACAGAGCGAGCGAGCGAGTGCTTTGTGAAGATGAACTGCTCCCTACAGTGCTTATTGCTCTGAGCTGGTGATAGGGGCGGTTAAAATGACCTGCTTAGGTAGAAATGTGTCTTAGCCCTCTTCCAAAGCCAATCCTCTCTGGCTTGTCAGAGAAGCTGCCTTACCTGGTGAACAATGGTTGCAGCTGCTGGGTTTCACTTTAAAAAGCATCTTTGATAACTAGCAGCAGCTTTCGACTTAGAAAGTTGCTCCATATAACAAGTCTTGATTTGTTACCGCTGTGCAGTAGACTTGACATGGCTCTTGTTAACCTGTTTGCTACCACCACACAAACCAAAAATTGTTTGCTAATCAGTGTTACTGCAAAAAGACTGAAAAAGGCTGCATGTACCATTCGAGGAAATGGTAAAATATTTTTTTCTTGTATATGTACACATATATGTGTGTATATATATATTAAATATCAAGATTTACTTCTGACAGTCTAGTATTAGAGCTGTGCAAGTAGTTAGTTATTTTGTTAGCTGGAAGGTCCAAAGAAAGTAAAATAATTATTTTGAGTTATAGGAAATGTTTTTGAGAGATCAGACTGGAGTATTTAATTTTGTTTTGAAGCAGTAAAAATATTTGTATTGGAGAAAAATGAAATCTGAAATCCAATCTAATGCAAGACCTGACATTGTTTGGTTTAGAATATATTGAAATGTCTTGATACTTTTTCCCTTCCAGCTCTTACTGTGAGATGATTTGCATCTAAGAATTTCCGATAGAAGTCTCCATCGAAAATGTTGCCTAATTCCCATCAGTTAAGGTCAGCAAGCAGAAAAACTCTGAATCAAACTCTTAGTAGCCTGTTAGTCTCATAGTAGCATTTTATCTCCCAAATCAGTTACTCTGGATTTGCAATTATGTAACAAAAAGCAGAATTTGGGTTTGCTTTGTAGGAAATCTAGAGTTATTAAGAACCAGAGCTACTGATTATTAGCTGAAATTGTAATTTCACATTGCTTTTATTCAATGATGAACTACAAAATGACTGAGCGCGCTCTTCTAGCCATGATTAATATTACTAGGAGTCTTAGTGTTTCCAAAAGGCTGTCACTCTCACTTCCTATATATTTTCTGGTGCCTATACCTTTAAATTAATGTGATTTCTCTAGAAAGTGTAATTGGATGTTTTTATTGTGTATAGCAGGGAAGGCTGTCTAATATTTTGAAACATGACGTTTTGATGACTACCCATAAAACAACAGTCTGCTTTTGGCCACCAGAACGCTAACATTCATTTTTCTAGGAATCTGCTAGCCCATAATATGCACAGCGGCAGAAGCAGCAGCGTATTATTTATTAAAAAAGGCTATGTTACCCCATTTTTAATTTATTGTAATGCACGCCCAGACTCCCATAAAAGTCACAGTGTAACATTCTTCTAATAGGTTAATGCTATGACTGAGGAGATAGACTCTAGTAACGTAGTCTTCGTTTTTAAGTATGACTTTGCAGTCTTCCAGAAAGAGAAGTGCCTCCTATTTTGGGCTAATATTTTTAAGTGTTGTACATACAGCAGTTGCAATATTGGACCGATAAAACTGTGAAGCGGCCCTGTGATTCTAGTGACAATATAATTGGTGTTGCCCATTACGGCTTATGAATTTCTCCTGCAACTGAAGTTAATATATTTGTCACCTTCAAAGCTAGTCTCTGGCATAGATACAGGTACCATCTATTCTGCACCTTGCTGCAGCTCAGCTCCATGACTGGTTTCTCTGCGTTTTTGCACAATGCTGCTGCCGCTTGATTTTGCCAGGGGACATATTGAGCAGCTTGAGCATGAGGAAAAGCTCCTTTACCTTTCCTGCTATTTAAATGGCCACAGTGGGTGCAGTTTCACAGCTTCACTGGTAGTGAGAACAATTTTAACTGATTATAAAGTAAGAGAAAAGATACAAATCTTTTAGCCAAGCACTGAGAACTGAAAGTGGCACCTGGCAGTCGTAGGCTTAGACCAAACACACATGTGAAGCCCTAGAGCTGGCGGCTGAGCTGGACAGACGGCTCGCGTGTGGCAGCAGTGGCTACTGTTTTAGCAGAAGTGAAACACGAATTTATATCCTCCCTGTAGGAGATAGGAAATCCTCATCTCCACCAGCTGGTTATTGAGTTCTGCTGTGAACTTAAAAAATAATTTTTCCCTGTTTACTTACTGTTCTAATGAATTAAAAATAAGCTAATGAGTGTAAAGTGTTACATCTTTAACTTTTGATGTTTCAAAAAAAATGCCAATTAGAAGATAATAACTAATTTATAGATGATGATCATTCCTTCAGATAAAAGCATCTTTACACCAGTTGGTGAAATCCCTCAGAGTGGTTATTCTTCAGGTAAGGTTTAAATTTCTGGCCCCTTTGCATAGACTCACAGGCTTAGACACAAGGGCCTTATGTGTGTAATTACTTAGCCAACAATGGAGGTGGATTTAAGTGCTACCTGTTCGCCGTCCCTAGCTGCTTGCTACTGATTCGAGGCAGAATTTGTGGAATCTGGTCCATGTTCCGTGGATGTAGCTCCATGCACCTGCAAGTGTGGCGTTAGCAACGTTGCAGAGCTTTGCATTGAAGCAGCCCTCACAAATTTCATTTTACTGACTTTCCTTGGAGGTAGTAATCCCTGGCAGGAGCAAACAGCTGGGAGAATGGGTCATTATATTTTAAATCATCACAATGAATGTGAGTCAAAGCCTGAAGCAATTCTCCAAATCCATACAACTGTTTCTGTTTAGCTTTCAACTGTATATTGTAACCCCTTCTAAATAGGCATCCTTTTTTCTTGTCCTTGCTATAAGACATCAAACCTACAAGTGTTGCTTCTGTGTGGCTGACAGTGATTTACATCTGCCAGCATCGGTGTCTCTAAATGTCATAACTTAACCAACATAACTTAAAATAAAATTACCCCTAAGGTGCATTTAAAAGTGAGAAGTAAGAATTGACTTGTGATGGGTATACACTGCTTAGGAAAAAAAACAGAGGTACGGGGAATTTATAGTTGTTGAGTATATGACAGAAGCACAGTTGGAGTAAGCCATGCTGTGGTATCTGGAAGGAACATTATAGTCCCCAACTTTGAATGGTCTGCAGAGAGCGTCTCTATTTTTCAGGTAGTGGCATCAACCTGTTTGCCTCAGCACTGCAAAAGCTTACATGCTCTTGTGAAGTTCCCTATTGTAGAATGAGAGAGAGCTTACAGTAAAGCTTTTTTAAACTAGCAAAAGTGGGAAGTTGATCCCTGAATTACACAACAACCAGGCTAGCTAAAAATGGATAGAAAACAGATGTTTTCAATATCAAGGGTTTTCTCCTCAGATAACCAAAAATGTTCTCTTCACAAAAATTAAATTTTTGTTGTTGCTGTTTCACTGATAAGCTGAGACACACACATGATTCAGAGTGCTTCAGGACTGAAAGAGGAGTAGAGGTCCTTGATTATTTCATTCTTTGATTATTTCCGTGTCTTGCCACAGCCCTAGGCCAGTGTAATATGTCTGGCACATTTAGCAGGCTCACAAAGAAAGGGACGGTGTGTCTGCCTTGCTTCTGGCAGTAGATCTACCCCCAGGAAAGAAATATTTTGAGCAATGGTTCAATGACGAAGATGAAAGTATAAAACTACTTAGCCTTTACATGTTGTTCTGCACTCACTTTTCCTTTTTCACAGTACAAATTAAATGAAAGAAGTTCTATAAATGTGTGTTCAAGAGATCTGAGAGTGAAGGCTGTTGTTTGAAATCCCAAAGATGATTAAAGCTTATTTCCTCACTGATCTTCAACTCAATTACATTAGACTTTGGTTCCTGTTGGATATCGCTTCCTGGGAAGCAAAGGCAAAAATACTCTTGGGTCCACAGCTAATAAGGCAGTTCCTTGTTGTTCTTGGAGGCCGTGTTTCAAGGCAGTCAACACACACAGTGTTTGCCTCAACTGATTGTGTTGCTGTGTATTATTTTTGTGGTAAGAGCCACCTGTGTATTACTGTGCTGTGGAGGATGTCAAAAGATAAATAAAGAACAGGGAGAGGAAGAGGAAACGCTGGGAAATGGGCTTGTGGTGACATCCGAGAGCTCATGAGATGCCGTTGAGAGGCGAGGAGGAAATGCAGATAGAGAAGAGAAAGAGGGAGGGAGGCAGCGAGAAATATTGTGCAGTGTAGGTACTTGCTACAAAATAATTTATCATGAAACATTATGAGATTTTACTTTGTGCTATAATTCAATTGACAAGGGTCCTCCAGAGAGGTTTGTGGGGTAGGGAGCATGTTCCTGAACTGTCTCACTTTAATTATTACTTTGCTAGTGTTCCCATAAGCAAAATAAATGCTTTTGCTGTCACAATTGCAATTCCCATTCCCAAATAAAGGAAATGTGAGAAATCAAATCAGAGTATTTATTTATGTATTTGTAAATCCAAGTCCTGCAGAATGTGGCACCTGAGGTAATTGTTAGGTTTGCTTTTTCTTCCCCAGACCTCTCCCTTGCAGCGGTCAAAAGTGGTTATTCCAGAATCTTAAACTTCCATGAGCCCTTCACTCATTTGAAGATGGATGCAGGTGTGTATTTCAGCCTGCTGGTTCACCTGAAATGCTGGAGAAAATTTTTTGTAGGTTTGAAATGGGAAATGGGAGCAGCCCTAGCAGATTCACTGCCGTTTGCTCATCAAAACCTGAAACCTCCAACAAGCCACCAGAAATCAGTCTGTCCTCATCAGCCTAGCTACAAAATAATTTGCGGAGATGTCTCCTCATCAGCCTAACCATAGAAGATGTCCTTGGCCTGCCTGGCCTTCGACAAGGAAAAGCCCTTGCAGTCGGTGGTGATGAAGGTATTGAGAGGCTTTGTGATACAGAGAAATAGATCAAAGGGCTGATTAATTGTTACCATGCAGTTAAAACTGTATTCAGAAAAGCTCTGCAGTACCGACCAGGAGGCAGATATTCACACTCTCTCTCCCCCACTCTCACTCTCTCTCTCTCCACACACCCCTGCCCCCCTTTTTTGTTTGCTTGGTATCCCTCCAGCATGAGAGGCAGGTCAGGCAGATCACTCTCTGCACTTGCAGCTGTGGCTGCTCTTATAGACTTGGCAAAGGGACTTCCAAGGTCCTCAGGAGCAGCTCAGATGGACTTTTTAACTCCTTGTTACACTCTGCCGTTAGCAGGAACCACCAGGTTCCTCAGAACAGTAGGTCTCCTTGAGTGACAAAATGAAATAAAAATTGTGGGTTTGTCCCATTCATTTCACTTCAGAAGGAGTTGGAGGCAGTCTGATTTTTTTTTTTTCTCCTTTTCCTTGTTTCTGCCCTTTAAATGGGTATTTAAAAACAGTGCAACAAACCTGTCAGCTCTGCTTCACCTTTGTTTTGCCATTCCAGTTTCTTTGTCCTTGCCTTTGGTGTTGACCTGTCAATCTCTTATCTCCTTTTTTCAAGTAGCTTCCTGGACGAATTTGCCTGGTTTCCTTTTTCCACATATTGTGCAGTGTTTAAAATACACTGCCCTTCCTTAAGAGGGTTTGTTCTCTTTGTGCTTTCTCTTGTGTTCTCTTCCTTGCGGCTGTATCGGCTCTTCCTCTTAGGAGCCGAACACATCCTACAATGTGCCTTATATTTCCTTCCTCCTCCTCTGTCTTTTCTCTTTCCCACCATCCCCCCAACAGTTTCAAAGAGATTAATGGGAGCAGAGAATATGTAATAACACAGGATTGATCAGGTCCCTGTTTGTAATCATTAAGCCACAGTATCATGGTGCATATGTGAACACATGCACGCACAACCAGCAGATCAACAAGTGGGGCAAAACTGTCATGCTACACACTTGAACTGTTGGAGAAACTCTGGTATGAACATCTCTTTGCAAAATCTCCTAAAAATAATTTTTTTCACATGTCTCTTTAGTTGCAGTATTGTGGAGGGTTTAATTCTGTTGTGTAGTTTTGACTTTTGTTTTTGCTGGGTCAGTAAAAGAGTGTAAAAATACCTGAAATGCCTCATATTCTATGAGGCTTTAATTACAGCTGCATGAGATATGTTTCTTTTATATTATTTGGTGTCTCAACAGTGTCTATGTCTGCTTTGTTTTCCTTCCTAAACTAACCTTTTCATTGCAGAGCCTGTGTTAGGGACATACTATACTAACCATGTCAGACACTGCTTATTGAGTGTGGTAATACTGATAAAACGAGAGAAAAAGGGGGGGAAATGTCATAGTTCATCATGAACAATAAAATTATAGGTACCAGCACATCCTTTTCTTGGATGGCTGACTGTCCCTATGATTCTGCTTAATGAAATAGGAGGCAGCTGGATGATGGAACTAACTGTTCATTCCTGAGCCAGCATGTAGTTCACAGGGACAGTGGTGGCCTTCAGGGTCTAGATTAATGTTCATCAGTGCTAGGAAAGAGAGAAAAGGTTTTTCTAGCAAATGTTAGCAAAGCATGAAAAGGCTTAGAGAAACCCTGCTACATTTAGAGCCTTTGGGCATGGATCATAGCTCGGAGAAGGCAATGGAGGGATTTTTGAAAGGTGTTTATACTTACATATAAACCTGTGTCATTTTAGGTCACCTTTCTCTGTCTTATCCTCTCATAAACTGAACTCAACCTGTGACTCCCCTGTGGTTTGCACGTTGCTAGTTTTAAAAAATTATTACCATGTCATTCCTTTTTGATGTTCTGTTGGGAATTTGTTCACTCTGTTTTTATGCTGTATCTCTCGAAGCATCTTTTCACTGTCTCTGACCTCAGCCTGTTCCTAGGTGGTCTGTGTAACCGTTGCATCTTGTTCCTCTCTGCATTTTGGTTGTCTCGTTATATTACAACCCCAGCTTTGCAGTAGGGGCATGATTAGCCATTTAAACAGTCTGCATCTGCTAGCTGGTGTTAGTCTGTGGAGCTACCTCATTTTGTAACATGATCAAAGCGCTCCAAGGTAGAGATAATTTTGCACGGTGGAATTTTTTTGCAGAGTGAGGACAGTGTGTTAAACAGATCAAGCGACATGTTAACAAAGAAAAAGCAAGAGGATGGGTCATCTGCTGGACAAGACATTGCCTTGGGGAGTTAAAAACTGGTATGATGCTATTATACCTGATCTTTGACCACCTACACTTGTGCTGTACAAGCAGGCTTTCAGGCTGTGCTGATGGGGCTTTGTTTTTATTCATGATTGCAGCTGCAGTGTTTTCACCGCAATAGTGGTGAAATTGTTTGTTTTCATCATTCATGTTGCTTTCTGCCTGATAGGCATCTCCACACATGCCTTTTCAATATTTATTTATGTGGCTAAGTTTTTAAAGGTGAAGGATGTTTTCTAAGTGGCCATCATTCAGGGATTGTGGCTCATTTCTTGCACAGGGTCTAGTGAGGCTGATGGACTGTTGTTGACTCCAAAAATCTTGGATAAGGTTCCAGAGATTCCTCTTCTATTCTTTTACTTCTTCCCGAGAAGCATGTACATTTCAAAATGCTGCTGCTGGACTAATTGTGCCCTAATTGAGAAAAATCCCGGAGCGACTCCACGGAAGTCATACATGACATCAGCAGCCTTGCTCAGGCAGCGAGTATTTGGTCCATTGTTCCCTCCCCACAGCATGCTTCCCTGGTCCCGAATCGGGGCCTTGTAACTACATCAAATGGGTAACATCTTTCAATAAGAGGTGCAGCCTCAGCACTTTGGGCACAACACAGGGATTTGGATGTGGTCAGTCTTCGCACTGGCAGACTTTTTGTCATTTTCAATAATTCTGTTGTCTAAACAGTGCGTTCGGTGTAGGATCCTGGCATTAGATGAGGCATTATCCTTTACTGGTAAGCAGATTACTTGTCATAGCATGTTCAGGGTGCACTGGTGGTGCATACTACACCTATCCATCATCCCCTAAATTTGCGAGGATAAATGCAGTTTCTCAAGCTAAGCCGATATATATCATCTCAAAACTACATTCACCTGGGATATATATCAGCATGATATTAAATTAAGCTTTGTTAGGTTTAGATAACTTCATCCCAGTGAATTTTTTGGTGTGACAATGATGCAGCTGGATAATAAGTCCACTTTTGTCAATTGATGACAGCTTCACTTTCCAGACAATTCTTAACACATTTTTTTTATGCAGTGTATTCCTCTGTGCTGAAGGCAACAGGAATTTCTCTATGGGCTCTCTGGGAGTGGGATCAAACCTTTTGTTTGAAAGCAGTTTTTGTCTCTTTTCTTCCATGACATTTGTTTCTAAAGTGTGACTAGAGGGTTTTCCATGTTTCACCTTGTCCAAACTGTTTGTTTCTAAAGTTTTCACTTTAATGTCTGCTTCTGGCCATTTTCCCTTGGTCTCATTATAGCTTTCTCTGTCTCCCACTGAGCTGATGAGGCGTGATTTTTATACAGTGCTTTTTTGCTTGGTCACATTGAAGATACAACATACTTGGGAGGACTGCTCCCCACCATACAGCCAGCATGGGTAAGCTTGCTTCTGGGATCAGCAATTCAAGGGTTACGAGGACTGCTTGCTCACTGACATTCCCTGTTTATACCCTCTTCATCACAAATGTGTGTATGATTTGCACCAGCAACAGTCTTAATCCACCAAAAGCCATTTTTAAAGGTGTTTTAAGTTTGCACACAGTTTCTGCCTCTGGTTTGCAGAGAATTGCAAGAGCCTTTGAGGAAGCCTGTTACCTCTCATGTATCTAAGCATGTCCTGCTGGCCTTCTTCCTCATTACCCTTCTTCATGAACAGCCACCATGTGCACGCCGAGAGGCTTGTCGCTGGCTATCACAGCATCTGTTACTTAGGGCAGCAGTGTTTTGGTTTGGAGTGTGCTTTCTTCCTGGTGTGTCTGCATGGAGTAGGACAGCTGTGTCCTCATCACTGACTGATCTTGACTCCTTCTTGCTCCGATTTGCTTAGTCCGGTGCTCTTCTGAGGCTGTCCCTGTCCAGCGTCCTTAGAGTTTAAGCCTTGTGTTTTCATATAAAGTTTGGGATTTGGAGAGGGTGGATGGGCAAGGACAAAAGATGAAGATTTGATTTTTGATCCGAGCTCTGAAGCTGTGTTCGTCATTCAGCAAGGAAACTGTAGCTTTCTGATGCTTGTGGTTATAAAGCATTAATATATCACGAACACAATTTTGAATGTAGCTGTCTCCAGAACCTGGATTATTATCGCTGTTCACAGTATAGGAAGTAGGTTTGGGATCCATAACTTATTTCTTCTATTACAAACACCTCCCATGCCTTTGTGGTGGGGCTTCAACTTCTGGATAGCTCTGGGGTACATTTTCCAGAAGAATAATTTATTCATTAAAAAATACAGTTTATTACATTTTGGAAGGCACAAAAATGGTATAAAAATTCTTCTCAAGACCATAGTAGTTTATTCAATTAAAAAATTAGTTCATTTTGACATCTTGTAAATGGTCTGCAACAAGGATAACTGGAAATCCAGAAACAACCATTAGAAAAAGAAAAGGTCCAAGTATAAATACAAAAAAGGAAAGCAGTTAGGAGATCTCAGGTCAGGAAATGATTTTGTGTTGCAGAAGGTTATAAGGTCCCTCTCTGGGATGCATTGAAGATGCATGTATAGATAAGCAAGATGTGCAGGGTAACAAAGCCAAACAGAGCATTTCCTATTGGCTTGAGTAAAAATAAAAGCAGAAACTGAAACATTTTATTCATTTCTTCCCAAGGCAAAAAAAATATTTTTCCTGTTAAGGGGTGTTAGGAGCAACCATGTCCTCTAGCAGCCCTGGCCAGGACCTCCTGCCCAGCTGCTGGAGCCCAGCCCAGTGTCCCCAGGGACCAGGGGTCTCAAGGTCTCTGCCCAGGCTGAGGGACATGGCTGCTGCTTTCCCAGTTGCAGGTTCAACCAGGGACTCCTACTGCCAGCTCATCCAGCTTGTCCCCACCCAGGTTTGGGGAAAATACAAGCACTTGGCCCCCCCTAGCAGCCAGGCTCACGGGCTGTGACCCACAGTCCCACTCCAGCCACTGGTGCCTCACTCATCCCAGTCCCCCCAGTAGCTGTTTTTTGAGACATAACACCGCTGCTGCCCCAGTGGCTGGAGGCGGAGATCTCCCCTTGCTTCAGTAGCTGGCATGAGGGACCCAGGGGTGCCTACAGCCCTGGTCTGACTCCAGCGGCTGGCCCCCAGTGCAATCACACAGGTCCCCCCAAAAGCTGGTGCCTGGTCCTTGCAGATGCACACATATGGGATAGAGAGTGAGATTACACAGAGAGAGAGTTAGGAAAAGATTTTATTAGAAGGTAGGACAGACGGCGGTGGTAAGGCACAGGGCTTAGCCAGACGTGTAATGACCAGCCCCGTTTTACATGTGACTGGCTCCTTTTTATACCCTTTTCTGTCTACTCCCACTTTGTCCCTCCCTGCTCCCCTTCCCCTGCGCATCCTTTTCTCTGTTTCTGTAGTTGTACCTGCCCCCCTCATCCCTCCCAGGCCAGTGTCCGGGACCAACTCTGGTTTCCAGTTGCAAAGCCCAGGTTGATCCTCCTGCAAGAGGCACCTGCAGTTTCTTGATAGCCCATCAATGTGTGTGAGTGGCGAGTTTTGTTTCTTGTAATTGTCTCCGTGTTCCATCTATCAGGTTTGTGTCTCTATATGTTTGGGTTTTTGTCTTCCCCTTCTGTTATCATCCCAATTTAGGACTTCCTTGATCAGACAACCTTGCTGAAATAAACATTCTCACACTCCCTCATATCCTCATCGATTAGTGTGACTGACCAGGTTTGGTTCACCTTGCTGCTTTCCTTATCATTTGTCGGTCAGGTTTGTCTCCCTGTCTGTTCTTGTTTATGGATTTCTAATTTTCTTATGATCCCCTTGTGTTTTTTTTATATTGAAGAGATCCTTGACCGGATAGCCTTAAAGAAGCAGACAGCAGACAATCTCCTTCCACATAACATTACATTTCCTATTTTTTCCCCGATTTGTCTTGGAACTAAAAAGCAATTTTAAAAAGAAATAAAACCCTGTAGTACCTTTTCTTTATATAAACATTAGAGAAGAAAAAAGCTTTATAAAATTGGTTGTTGAAGTATTTAGTGAAGGAGTATATAAGAACCAGATGTATGTATGTTAAGGGAGAGAGGAGCACAGGCAGGGTAGAAAGATGTTTCTCAATTTTTCCAACAACACAGGAAAAAAAAGAGGTAGCAACTGAAAACACTAGATTGGAGTAGAAAGAGGAAATAATATTTTATGTTAAGATAACCAAAGGCTCTGGCAGAAACATCCTAGAGACAAACACAAGGGGAAAGAATGCTAGGGGAAATTTGTGGCGGAAATCAGTGCTTTCTACCAGGAATAAAAATCCCTTTTCATACCTCTAAACACAAGGTGCGTGATGAATCATTTCCTTTGTATTTGCTACTCAAGCTAGCCTCCAGGATCCTCACTTTTTCTCTGCCTTGATGAACCCATCCAGATTTAGTACCAAGTGCAGGTGGCATTCATAGGTGCTTAATCCTGTCTTTCAGATCATGTCACCCATTAGATTCTTTCACTGCCTCAGCACAGCACGAAATTAAAAAATCCTTTGAGGAAAGCATCCTGCAATCTCCAGCACATGGAGAGTGATTTAAAAATCTTGGCAATCTTGGTTTTATCCTTTTCTGGTACTCTGGAAGAAGTATAATAGGTTTCAGCTGAGCTCACATCCATTGCCCAGAAACAGCCAAATGTGAGGTGAGCACAATCCTTACTAAGAAACTGAGCTGATCGTGTGTAAGACATAAGAAAACTCAGCTTGCTCCCTGTCTTTCTTGGCTTCTCAAAAATAGCAGAAAGAAAAAGCAGTAAAAAGTTACTACTTTTTTTTTTTCTTAGAGAGTAGTTATACTTACAAAAATAATGAATTATTATTTCTGTTCATGCTTTTTTGGTAAAAGTCAGTAAATCCACTGTGTATTTCTTGTTAGCTAAACCCATCTGATTTTTGTCTTTACGTTTTATACCAGCGAATGCACTTCTCTGTAAAAGTAAAGGGATAGTATTCCTTCCCACATTAATCTCCCCAGCTAAGTTAGACACACTCAAGCTTCAAGATGGAGTTTCTCTGTCATATATAGCTTTTGGGGAAAAGCTGAAAGATTGAAAGTAGTTCTTTTTCATTTGGATAACAGAGCAACTGGCACAAGCTGCTTTCATACTAAGTTCAGTCACTCTTTTTGAGGAAGTTCGTTTTAATCCGTTTTTCATGGCAGTTTTCTGCCATCTGGTCTGGAATATATTGCAGGCAAGAACTTCTATGGAATTAATTGAGAGATATGCCACCCTAATATTTAATTTCTACACCTCGCCTCCTCTCTTTCTTTTATCTGTAGCAGTGATTATTTTTTAATTCCTGATTTGAAAGAGTAAATAGTGAAAACACAGTGATTTTCAAGATACATGGAGCACTTGTAGGTTAAAGCTGATCTGCTGGAATTTTTTCATCTCAGTTTCATCATTTTTCCACAATAGCTGGTTTGTTGGAAGAGGAAACGGAAACCTGCCAAAAGCTGACATTGCGCTGAGAGAGAACCAAATGGTACTTCTGAAAGATAAAGCAGGATGGAGAAAATCAAGCTGTCAGTATGTGTAGTGCAATTTAACAGGGCAGAGGATAATGATGTTCTCACGGAAGAAAAATTTCCCCAGAATGCATTAAAAGCAGAATTTGAATCTATGTTTTACTTCAGTAGCAATGGAAAAATAATAGTTTCAAGTGACTCTGACACTAGAGGGAGATGGAAAAATAGATTGAACAGTTTTTATTTACCTATGTAGCCCATTTTTGGCATGTGGATCACAGGGAGAATTTTCCTAGTGTACTAGCTGAAAAAGCCCTAGCAAAGTCTTCAGCTTTAATTGATTTCTCAGCTAATAGGCACTTCACTAATCACAACCAACAATCTTCCATCAGACACACAAATAGCAGTGCAGATGCTTAAAAGTTCAGTGGCATAAAAATATCAGGATTTGTGGGAGAAAAATGAGAAAGTAACTTCTTCCATTATGGTTGTAATAAGCCATTCTTAGGTACTAGATTTCTTGGTAAGTTATGGTTTGGCCATGAATGCTCAAGGCTGATGTTAGAGAAATGTAAAGGTCCTGGCAGAAACATCCTAGAGACAAACACAAGGGGAAAGAATATTAGGGGAAATACATGGCAGAAATCAGTGCTCTCTACCGAGAATGAAAATCTCTTTTCATAGGGAGCATTCTAATACAAATTAATTTTTTTTAGTTATCCGGGAGCTTTATTTAAAATATTGCTGTATATTTAGAAGTACAAAATTGGTAACATAACTTTTTAAGTTGTGAGTTTGAGTATTGTGATCCTAGAATTTTATTCTTCCTCATCACTGGTTTTCAAACACAACGAAGTTTTGGTTTTTTTTTTAATGAGGTTTCTATGAGGACGATATGGGCTCCGCTAATTTACCACATTGGTATCAGAAAAATGTATCATTCTGTGAAGTTTCAGAATATTGTGGAAGAAAGTTGAGGGTTTTTTTCATGATTCAGGACAGCAAATGAGAAGGTGGCTACTTGAATCTTGCAGGAACTTTTTCAAAGGAAATGAAATTCAGGACGATGACAAGTGGGATATTTTAAGTGCAAGGTTGTACGCATATGGAAGTTGAAAGCATGTGAAAGCATATAGCAACATACTCAGCATAAATGTAATAAATAATTAAAAAAAACTCTTGACAGTGCACAGATTGTGCTGCAAAGGGTATTATACAATACTCTTGTCTTCTCCTGCTAGAGTGAGGAGCACATTACTGTGATCCTTCCAAGGGAGGCATGCAGTTACTGTCCTTCCTAGGGTACTTCCTCCCTGAGATAACAGCTTGGCACAGCCCAAGTGAGACCAGTGCTCTGCCCTTTCCCAGCCTTTGGTGTCCTCGCCTTGTATTTCTTTGGGCATGGTGGTGTTGGGTTGACGGTTGGACCTGATGATCTTAGAGGTCTTTTCCAACCTTAATGATTCTGTGATTCTATGATTCTTCCTGCAGGCGATATCTGGAGCATGACATTTACTCCCAGTTTCAGATATGAACCTGGTAGGTAAGCAAAGCACTGCCCTTGGTGGGCTCAGCACAGTAAGCCTGTGTGTGTGCCGTACCCATGCACGATCATGAACCTTTTACCATCATGGGGACTTGCAGCAGCAAAGTGTTCAGGGCTTTGTTTTCAGTTCCCTTGTAAGATCCCAGACTGACTTGCACGGACATCACTAAGACCCACAGGGGTTGTTCCTGTCTAGTAAAGCTACACAGCCTAAAGACAGGTCTGCTGGCTGCCTACCTGTGCTGCCCTAGGCTCCCAGTTGTAGTCCCAGAGATGGCTTGTGACAATGGCAACATGTGGCTTGTTCCTCATCTCTCTTGCACTGCACTGGTGCACTTCCCATACTGATGTGCGGTGGAGCCGTAATTATGCTGGTAAATAGTGAGAGCTAGGGACCAATCCATGGCTCCAATGCTGAGCAGCACAGACTGGCTTAGGAGGACATTGATTGAGTCTCTGTAGCATATTTGTCTTGGAGAGAACTAGCTGGAGCACCTGGACCAGAGCCAATGGGTCATCTAACATCATTAAGCTATGTGAGCAATCAGGAGTCCAGCACTTCTGCTGGCTTTGAGGTCCCTTTTAATTTAACAGGGACAATAAATTTCTCAGCACTATTACAGCACTGTGTCCCCAGCAGTTACAAGGTATGGCTATACAGAACTGACGTCCTGAAAACAGATACTTGCACAAGTTCTTGGTGTTCTCTCAGGTAGGAGAATTTTTAGCACAAGGCTTAGAGAGTAAAGATGCTACGGTGCACTCAGCTGCCTGTACGTTTGACTTTGTATGTCTCAATTTGTGCAGGTCTGAACCATCCAGTCTTACAAACTGAGACCACTGAATTTGGAACCGTGTTGGATGGGGTTTGGGAGCTGGAGCTTGGGCGTTCTAAGTTGAAAAGGAGAAATAGTTTAAAGAAAGTGTTGGGAGAAAACTGATCTCTCTATCTGGGCTAAGCAGGGAGTTTTTTCTCCATGTCACTGCTGTGAACTCAGCTCATAGATTTTGCAATGCAAGCCACAGATGGCTTTTTAAGATAATCTGTGAGCTTTTTTTTATAGCAAATATCATCACAGTTTAGAGGCAGGAGGACACTGGTGATGTCCCTGATTTCTTCTGCTTTTTTTTTTTTTAACATCTGACAGTTGTAGCATTTCATTTTTTATCACAGGCTTTATGTTAGCTACGGGACAGCTCTGCCTCTTCTCCATTCCTCCTTGGGTTCCCTTCTGGCATCTCGGCTCTGCCAGAACCTCTGCAGCGTGTCCCTAAACCCATGTGATCCCTCTGGTTCTTTGTACTTGCGCCTTTGTTCCCCTGTCTGTTAGGGAAATTTGTACATGTTGCTACATACAAATGAGTTGTTCATGAACAACTGAAGTTAGATTGTGCTGAAAAGGATACCACTGCCAGGCTATCCCAAGAGACCTGGTGGTTGGTAGCTGAACTAGGTCATGCATCTGCCCTGCGCATACCTCGTACTCCAGCACTTGGGACTGCAGAGAATAGTGTTGAGAAAAATAAACCAAACAACTAGCTGGTACGTATTGGCTGAACTATTTTTGCCAACTGGCTTTCTGAAAGGAAATTCATTAGGCACACTAGTATGGCCTCATGCAAACTGTTTATGCTTTTGACTCCACGCTCCTAGGTCCCTTAGGCGGGAAGTGGAACTGGGTATGGCTGCTGGAACAGAACACACAGGACTTTTCTGCCAGAGCATCAGTGCAGTGTGCTTAGGATTTTTTTTCACATCATGCTCCAGCACAGTTGCTGCCATCCCTCTTTTCTCTGGGTGCATTAAACATCCAAGGTTCAGGAATACAAATCATAGAATCGTTTAGGTTGGAAAAGGCCTTTAAGATCACCAGGTCCAACCATTAACCTAGCACTGCCTAGTCCACCACTAAACCATGTCCCTATGTGGCCAATTAGGGAAGGGAAATTTTGGCCTTGAGGCAAATTCAGATAAAAATATGTTGCTTGTTAAAAAATGTATTTGTTTTCCAAATCATTAGCTTGATAAAGCCTCTGGATAAGAACCTCAGCAATAGCTCCCAAGTGTTGCACCTCACCGTACAAACGATTCTGGCCCCTGCCTGTAAAGCAAAAGGCTGAATTTCATCACTGTTGATTGACTGCTTTGGGAATATGTGTACTGAGCTGCTAGGGACTTAAAGGTCTAGAAGCCAAAGCAGCCGATACGTGAATGATCCTCCTGGCATTTGGAAACCTTCTGGGACTGTAACCTGTTCCTCGAGGGGGAGTTTATGGCCGTGGCTGTTGTTTGTCCCGTGTGATTCATGGCCAACCTCAGGTTCTTCGGAGCTACTGACAGCCTTGACATTTACAGCTACTTTCAAACCTACAATTTGGCCTTATCTGAAAAATACCTTGGCCTTATCAAATGGATGCCCTTAGGGTATTCTGTATTCCTGTCTTTGAGTTGTGATGTAGACCCCAGACCACACCTTCCTCCTCACTCCAAAATAGCCTTTGGCCTGGTTATTAGGTCCAAATCATAGGGTTTTTTCTGGTAACATGTTACTGTTGCTTCAGGGAGACAAGCCACTAATGGGTAGCCTTTTGTTCCTGTTTGGTTATTCAGTAATACTTTAAAATAATGGTTTAATATGTGTTCACATCTTTGGTGTTTATTGTAACCGCATAAAGCAATGTGGAAGTTATTAGGTGTTAATATGATTATCAGAAGTCCTTTGGTAGAATTTCTACCATAATTCAGTATTAATTACTCTGAGCATTAAAGAAAAGGAGCTTATTTTTGCGCTGCCTGAATCTGAAAGATATCTTCTTGATTCTGTAGGAGATGGCAACTTGCTTTCCTTAATCATTTGAATGTGAACATTAGTAAAGGCTGATGTTCTTTGGGTTTCGGAGAGAAAAGGTAGCTCAAAGGAGTACAAAACCAGGAGTTTATAGTTTGACCATAGTTTCACATACAGCACTTGATGGGAAGTCGCTTACCATCCCTTCCACAACCCACATGGTATCAGCAGGTCACCTCAATCTAATTTCTGTTGCAGTAAAGTTTTGGTACCTTCTTGAAGGGAATTGCTGCAAAGACCTCAGTCAAATAGAAAGAAATTAAGCTAGGGCTAGATGTACTTTTTTTGCTGACTAAAACTTCCAGATAATATAGTTTAAGTTAAAATCAGGCTGAGTAGTTTAAGCTGAACAACATAAAGCTCGGTTCAGGAAACCGCCCAAACTAGGTGCTGTATTTTATGTGAGAGGCAAGTAATCCTCTCAGTCACTGAAGATGTGGTAGGTCCAAGTTCAGTTCTGTTTGAGGAGACTTAAACCTCTGTTTCTCCTCTAGTAGGAGGCAAGGAGCATGCTGGGCTGGTGTCATCAGTGTCATCTGCTGATACTGTTCCAGTTGGTGTTACTAAACAGGGAGGGCCTGAAGGCCGAGTGACTCCACCACCAGTTTAGATGGTCACTCTCTTCTCATCTTCCTCTCTGATTTAATGAGTGTTTTATGTCCAGTAAAATTAGCTTTAACAGGAGGGATTGAAAGACCCTGTGGTGGGTTGACCCTGGCTGGGCGCCAGGTGCCCGCCAAAGCTGCTCTATCACTCCCCTCCTCAGCTGGGCAGGGAAGAGAACACAACGAAAGGCTCATGGGGCGAGATAAAGACAGGGACCGAGATCACCAGTTACTGTTGTGGGCAAAACAGACTTGACTCGGAGGAATTAGTTTAATTTATTAGCAAACAAATCAGAGTAGGTTAATGAGAATAAAAACTGTATCTTAAAACAACACCCCACCCCCCACCACCTCTTCTTCCTGGGCTCAACTTTATTCCCGATTTTTCTCTACCTCCTCCCCGGAAGCGGCATGGGGGGATGAGGAGTGGGGGTTGTGGTCAGTTCATCACATGCTGTCTCTGCCGCTCCTTCCTCCTCACACTCTTCCCCTGCTCCAGCGTGGGGTCCCTCCCAGGGGACACAGTCCCTCCACTGAGTGGTTCCCACGGGCTGCAGTTCTTCATGAGCTGCTCCACCCTGGGTCCCTGCTACAGGGTGCTGTCCTTCAGGAAAAGACTGCTCCAGCATGGGCTGCCCACAGGGTCACAGCCTCCTTTGAGCATGCACCTGCTCCAGCATGGGGTCCTCCATGTGCTGCAGCTGGAGATCTGCTCCCCCATGGAGCTCCATGGCTGCAGGGGCACAGCCGGCCTCACCATGGGCTTCACCACAGACTGCCGGGGAACCTCTGCTCTGGCGCCCGGATCCCCTCCTGCCCCTCCTCCGGCCCCGACCTGGGTGTCTGCAGGGCTGCTCCTCTCACATTCTCACTCCTCTCTCCTGGCTGCTGTTGTACCTGCAGTTTCTTTTTTTTTTTTTTCCCCCCTTTAGATACATTATCCCAGAGGTGCTGCTGCCGTCACTGATGGGCTCGGCCTTGGCCAGCGGTGGGTCCATGTTGGAGCCGGCTGGCACTGGCTCTGTCGGACACAGGGGAAGCTTCTGGCAGCTTCTCACAGAAGCCACCCTGCAGCGCCCCGCTACCAAAACCTTTTGCTCCACTTTCCTCAGTCAGTGCATCAAGGCCTGTAAAGTTCTCAGTGATGTACACTGCTTTTCAAAAGTATTACTTTAGTCCTAGCAAATAGCATCTATTTCCTGCTACCTTAAAAGAAAAAAGTTTGTCTTTTACTTCTTTTATACTGCATCTCCCTTGAATGCGGTTAATGAGGGCAATAAAAGGTGAAGGAACTCTAGCACTTTCATAGGTATCAAAACAGTTGAAGAGATTAGCAAAAGCTCCAGCATGTTTCAGCTACCTGTGCTTTGAGGTTTTTTTTTTTTACCCAGAGTGTTCTAACTATAGCAATTTAAATTGACTACAGGCTGTACTAACTGTTGAAGAGAAACCTTGGCAGTTTAATCTTGTTGAAAAGAAGTTTAAGTTTAGCATTAATCATCATATATCTTGGAAACTATATCTGGATGATCCACTCAAAATAGTGGACTCTTGAAGGGTACCATGCTGGAAGCATAGTGCTAGGAGCATCTATCATGCCTTAAGAAAAGGCAGAAGGAAGTTGACATCACTAAATGGTAAAGAAAATGGAGATTAATAGAAACAGAGAAACATCCTACCAAAAGCTGAAGTCGTTTCCAAAGGAAACGGAATTTACTATAAGTTCTGACTGATTAAATATGTTATTGGTATGGCAGGCAGAAAAAGTTTCCAAAAAGAACTGACTAGAGGACTGAAAACCTAATGCTATGTCCTCCTTGAGCAACAGCACAAGCCAAAAAAAGAGCAAAAACCACCCACCCTCCCCACCTTCCATAATGTGTGTATGGTCAATTGCTGATCATATAAAGGTATAAAAGAAGTCAGAGAAGACACAGAGAGGCAATATGAATTATTTGCATCTGTGTTCACTGTGGAAGAAACTGAGGACATTCCCTCTCCCCATGGGGAGACTCAGCAGGCTGAAACTGGGGTAGTTATTCATGAATTTATGGTTCAGATGCAGGATGGATGTGAACATATTGGCAGGACTGGACTCACCCATGAGCGCTGAAGTGGTGTGTACTTCCTCACTTGAGGGAACTTGTTTGTTTCTCTCTTTTTCCATCTTTTTAGCCTCGTGTTTGGCTTCTGCTAATCTAACTGCTCCAGAACAGTTTATCACTGTTTCTGCTTCTACTCAGGTGGCTGCTAATTCATTGTTTAATTGCAATGCGCTCAGTCCTAGGGATGCCAAAACAGGTGAGGTTGCCCAGAGGGAGCAGCTAATAGAGAAAATGCAGAGATCTTCTTTTGCATATTTCAGAGTTGTGTGAATTGATTTTACCCCATTTAAAATATTGTAGATTCACCACATATTCCTATGGGCTCTGAAAAGCTGTTTTTATTATCAAGCTTTTAGTTGACAATGTTGCTTAATAGGGATCTGCGCTCCAGCTGCAGGCCATGTGGCATGAGATCACCAGTGACACATGTACTACAGTTTAAAAAAGGTGCTCATATACTTAAAAAAAGAGCCTGTCCTAGTTACAGTTGTTGCCATAATGCCTGTCAGAGCATCTACTGTTTTAAATAATTTCTCTTCAGTCTACGCATTTTGTAGTACAGAACATCTTTAAAAGAAAGCACATTCAATTCAAACATTGCTGTTTTCTCTTTCTATCCAATTCTCTTTGGAAGGAGCTCTAAGAGGTTGAAGAGAGGGTATAGTTGAATGTTGCCTTCAATGACATTTGCAAATTATTAATATGTGAAGGGTGTCATCATGTTAAAGAGAAAACTCAAAAGACTTCGCAAAAGCGTTCTCAGCTATGAATAGGTATTTCATGGCTGTAATTACTTGGTATGTTTTGTGTTTGGGGTACAAAGCATATAGGGCCCTCATGAACAGACAGGAAAGCATAATGTTATTAGCTTTGGGTTTGCTGCAGCGCTGTTGCAGGCAGTGGTGTGCAGGGACCTGTGTCTGGACAGTATTTGGGTAAAAGACCTAGATGTGCAGGAGATACTGCACTGTTCTGTTCCTGTTTGGTTGCTGTCCCAAAGACACAGCAGACTGTCTTAGGGAACCCATGTTAATCAGAAGTAAATCTCCTGAAGACTGTATCTGGGCTTTGTTGCAGTTCTTTTTCCCTTTTAAACCTCAGAAAATGTGTGCTCTGGTTACATTTCTTCTCACAGGCTCACTCTGGCATACAGTACAGTGAAATTCAATGCCAAAGGTATCAGGCTTAGTTCTGTAACTTTTTTTCCTAGCTGATTTCATTGGTTCTCTATTTTCTTATCCTCCAGACTTAGCTGTAAGAGCTGTGAAGTATTCAGAAGATTTAGAAATACTAGGCAGCAATTTCATTTTGACAATACAAATAGTTTACAGCCATGCAGTTCTGGCTATCCTTTTATATTATTTCCACTTCTGTGTGACTTTGACTCTTTGAAGATTGTGGCTGCTAAACTAAGATGAACAGCTCATCTTTCAAAAGCTAAGACTCAAGCTGTCAGATAACAGAAAGGATTGATGTTTAGCTCTGCTGGTTTTGGAAAGAGTAGCTATTAAAAGCACATTCTAATTTGAGTTGGCAGAATAAGGATCACACACAGTCCCAAAATACCAGTGAACACTGATTTTAATGTTTCATTGCTTTGGTATATAGGATAGCTCTGTTCCATTGAAAAACAGAGAGTCAGCTTTCCTGTGGCACTATATATAGTATTCCCAGGGTGACAGTGTAAGAGCAGTAATGGGTGGAGGTTTAAAAAAACCCCTAATTAATACTGGATTCAGTCAGAAGGGGAGCCTGCCTCTTCACGGGGATTAGAGCCTACCTCTTCAATGTCTAACTGGATTTTCTGAGTGCATCAAATTATTCTGAAGGTCATGTGCTAAGGACAGCATGTCATTAAGAAACAGGCTGGTAGAGAAAGATGTAGTCTGCAGTCACTGTGGAAGAAGTGTGTTTCCTTGCTTTTAGGTCTTTGGAGCTGATGGTGGGAGTGACCAGAATCCCTGACCTGGAAAATGCCATTGAAAAGGAATATCAGGGTAATTTGTTTGTCTTTAATCGTTGGGACCCTAGATGAGAGGAAAGCCAGGTTCTTCGAGATTGGAAGCCTCCGTCTGTAAGAAAGAGGAGGCGGTGTTGGGTCTCAGCAGGCTGCAGGCTGTGCCTAAGGGATGAGTTGAAGTGCGTTTTGGGGACAGTCATACCCTGAGAGGACTGAGTGTCTCCACTGAGAGTCCGAGTGGAAGATTTGCTGTCTTTGGGTCCATAAAGGGCAATCAGGCGGGAAAAGAGGAGAGCAAAGGGAAGGGAAAAGATGGGAATAGCATCACCACATCCAAGCTACGAGCTCTTGATGGGGTGACCATGGTGCCTGTGGAGGGGCCCGTAGTGAGAACGAGGGAGACTTCCTCGTGCTGAAACTGTTTGACATGAGATCAGACAAAGCACTGGGATCTACCACAGGAGTAAAAGCCTCCTGCATTGATGGCGAATGTTTGGCATCTGTAATTTTATTGGTCTAATGACCAGCCTTTATGATCACTCATGTTACTTGATACTTTTTCTAATCACTCTGAAGTGTGTGGCAGGCCTGAATTTTTTTGCCTGAGGCTCCGAGCGTACTTCCAATGAGATCGGAGTTGGCTTTGCCATTGACTTTAATGAGATTATAATTGAATCTTAAGTCAGGTAGCTATCCTTAGGCTAAGTAAACAATGGCTTGTGTAGTTGGGGAAATTGGGATAAAACAAGAAAAGGGAGTCAAAATACAGTACTTTAAGTGCTCGTTTCTGTCTGCCTGTGTGGACAAGTAGAATAGTCTACCTCATGCCTAATACATGCCAAAAGTGCCTATGTGGAGAATGAGCGCATGGAAACTAGTATGCAGTTAATTCAAACACAGTCTGTGTTTTAGTAAGAATGGCTACACAAGCCCTGAAGGGGCAGGTAATCAAGAAGTGCATGATGTGAATGAGAGCATAGGGCATTAAGGAGGGCATCACTGAAAGCACAAAAGCACTCTGAGAAACGAGTGCAGTAAAACTCTGTCACTGCAGTGGCAGTTCAGATGTGTGGGTGCAAGCTGACTTCTTGTGACCCCAGCTATAAGCATATTCAACAGCTTGGCTAATGCTGACATCAAATTATCTAAATAATTTCTGTAAGGTTATCCTTTGCCAGAGGGACAAATACGTAAGGCTTTATATGCCTTCTGCTCTGTTCTCTTGAGCTCTATTTGTATTAATTTTAAAATAATACACTAGTTCTTTGGTATCCGAGCTATTTCCATTATTACTTAATCTTTTTTTTTCTTATTTTTTTGGATAAGTCAGCTTGCAATTAATCCAGAATGCTGAACTTGTGACTTTGCAGATGCCACCACAGTAAATAACTGGGATATCATCACAGGCATGAGATAGGGACTCTCCGGGGAGATCAAAAAGAAACCAAGATGTGAGAAAATGCTGCCATTATTATCTGCAAGCAGGTTAGCTCAATGTCACTGCAGCAAATTCTTTGTGGTTACTAGAAGTCATCTCTCAGTACCAGGGACCAGTCCTGTCCCCAAATATCTGCTGAAGAACATCATCTGTTAAAAACAGATCAAAACCAAAAAGCAGAACACTTAGTGCTCTTAAGTCTTTGTTGGTACTGTTATGACAATGTACTGTGGCAGTTTTCTCTTGGATGCATGTTCTCCCAGGAAAAGTAGAGCAGAACATGTGAGGGAACTCTACAGCATTCAGAGCCTTCAGCGCCTCTCTGGGCTGCCATCAAGCTGCCGGGACATGTTACTGCAAATTATTGAGCAACTTTCATAGTCTTCAGGTGCTGCTCAGGGCTTGGGAGATTCCAGATCCAGTTTTATCTAAATGTTGGCAACCCGCCATGTGTTTGTGTGAGCTTGACTGCAGAAGGTCAGAGGAGGATCCTGAGAGCAGTTCAGCTGTTTCTTGCTCGGAGCTGAGCTGGGGAGATAATGTTGCCTGAGGTGCACTCTTCCACAAGGGGCTGGATCGTTTGATGAGTTTCTCTTGAAGCCTGGTGAGTGGGGAGGAGCTGCACAGTTTCTGGGCTGTGCCACTGAGATTACCGCATGTTCCAAGCGTGTCAGGTAGAGGCGAGCACTAACTAGGAACCAGCAGCTCCTCATTCAAAGAAGGCTGGGCAAGGATCGGCACGAGGGAAGGCGTTTTGTGCCCCTCTGGATGCGGGCACTGCACCAGGCTGGTGGCATCCGTGACAGGGCAAGCAGGAAAAAAACGCATCATCAGGCTCACGCTTGCACTACAGAGCTGGTCAGCTGCAGAGGAAAAGCCCCTCTCGTCTGGCCAGGAGGTATCCTCCTCACTGTCTGCTGGGATGGAGGCAGTACGGTACCCCCAAAGCCACTGCTGGAATGGGATTGCCTGCAGGACTCCCTGTCTGGATTGGGAGTTAAAGGAAAATACACCTGATCTTCCAGTATCATTTCTAGAAACTTGCTAACGCGTGGCATTTGTCCCCAGATTTCTCAGCCCCTAACCAGCCTGTGAAATGTCAGAAAGCTGGACAGGGCTCCTATTTTTACAAATGGGGAACAGAAAATTTCACTTGCTTCTAATATCTCCCCTCATGAGGAGTGCAAGGTGGGTAGGCAGCTTTTTGGCTGTGTTAGGCCATCAGACCAGCCGTAATCGGCATGTTTTATGCTTCTACATGGGCTCCTGGCCACCTGTATAATGTCCATCTGTTGAAGTGGGCGCGATGCCTACCAACACTGCGATCCAGAACATTTGAATGAAGCACGGGTTTCCTGGAAGTGATGATGTTCCTGAAGGACAGTTTGGAGCAGCGTGACAAATACTGTCCCTTCTGCGTGAAGTCCCTCCCATGAACCGCTCTCATGGCAGTGCTGTTCACGTCTCATTACTTTAAGGCATTTGGGGGAGATTCATCTGGAAGAAACGTGAACGCGTTGTGGCAATGACAGCAACTGAGTATTCAGAGACAGTCCCTGGCCCTCTGTGACTGTATCTGAGCAATTTTAATGTGATAGTCTTAGAACTGCGCAGTGCTTTACTGTGAGTGGTAAATTTGCTGAAAAATGCAGTTTTAAGAATAACCACATCTATTTGCCGTCTGAAGTGAAATTTGTTAACTAGCTGTAAGTGGGAAAGGACATGGTGAAACTGGCTTCCAGGAGTGGCAGAGGACCTGTTTCTGCCGCCTTCTCAGCTAAGGTGCAGGGACCCCATTGCATCAAGCTGTGTGCTCAAGTTCCCCTTACTGTGAAAGGAGGTTTGAACCTACATCTCCCACCTCCCAGTGGATGTCGCAAGTTATGGGGAGGGGGATAGTCCAAAAGGCTGCTACTGGTCTTATTCTACCTTTTATAAGCGATTAGAGTTATTAGAACACGGTTTAGATACTGAGGCTCAGAGCACTTAGGTGAATATTGAAAGTATTAAGCTAGGGATTTTTTTTTTTTTTTTTTTTTTTTTTTTTTACTCTCAGTGACTGTGTCCTAATGGAAATGGAACAAGTTTGATAGGAGGGACCCAACTGCTGTACCCAATAATCTGACAGGTTGTCTTACTGCTTCTTAGGAAGAGATGATGATAAAGCCTGTTTTGGGGAACACTTAGTTAAAGTTCTGATAGTAATGGAGTGAGAGGGCCCATATGAGAAGGTATAGCCAGGCAGTGAATTTCTGCCAGGGCACCTTGGTCTTGGCTGGCCTTCTATATTCAGCTGTGTCTTGGCTATTTCTACAGAAAAGAATGCCAAATGCAATAAGTTATGAAATTATTTTTATTGCTTTGTTTTGTATATTTAGTTTGAATTTATGTCTTGCTTGGAAGACAATGGGCTTGTCGACATTAGTGAATAGCACCATGCAGTAGGAGCAAATCCGCAGAGCAAAACAGTAATGAAGACCCAGGCAGATTTTAGGGGGTTTGCTTCAAAACACCAATGTGACGCCTGTCTACAAGAAAGGCCGGAAGGAGGATCCTGGGAACTACAGGCCTGTCAGCCTGACCTCTGTACCGGGGAAGATTATGGAGCGATTGGTCTTGAGAGTGCTCATGGGGCATGTGCAGGACAACCAAGGGATCAGGCCCAGGCAGCATGGGTTCATGAAAGGCAGGTCCTGCTTGACCAACCTGATCTCATTCTATGACCAGGTGACCTGCCTAGTGGATGAGGGAAAGACTGTGGACGTTGTCTACCTGGACTTTAGTAAAGCCTTTGACAGCGTCTCCCACAGTATTCTCCTGGAGAAACTGGCGGCTCATGGCTTAGACAGGTTTATTCTTCGCTGGGTGAGGAACTGGCTGGATGGCCGAGCCCAGAGAGTTGTGGTGAACGGTGTTAAATCCGGCTAGTGGCCGGTCACAAGCGGTGTTCCCCAGGGCTTGGTTCTGGGGCCGGTCTTGTTCAATATCTTTATAGATGATCTGGATGAGGGAATCGAGTGCTCTCTCAGTAAGTTGGCAGATAACACCAAGTTGGGTGGGAGTGTTGATCTGCTGGAGGGGAGGACGGCTCTGCAGAGGGATCTGGACAGGCTGGATCGATGGGCTGAGGTCAATTGTATGAGGTTTAAGAAGGCCAAGTGCCGGGTCCTGCACTTCGGCCACAACAACCCCATGCAACGCTCCAGGCTTGGGGAGGAGTGGCTGGAGAGCTGCCCGGCGGAAAGGGACCTGGGGGTGCTGGTTGACAGCCGGCTGAACATGAGCCGGCAGTGTGCCCAGGTGGCCAAGAAGGCCAACAGCGTCCTGGCCTGTATCAGGAATAGTGTGGCCAGCAGGAGTAGGGAAGTGATTGTGCCCCTGTACTCGGCACTGGTGAGGCCGCACCTTGAATACTGTGTTCTGTTTTGGGCCCCTCACTACAAAAAGGATGTTGAGGTGCTGGAGCGTGTCCAGGGAAGGGCAACGAAGCTGGTGAGGGGTCTGGAGCACAAGTCTTATGAGGAGCAGCTGAGGGAACTGGGGTTGTTTAGTCTGGAGAAGAGGAGGCTGAGGGGAGACCTTATCGCTCTCTACAACTACCTGAAAGGGGGTTGTGGTGACGAGGGTGTTGGTCTCTTCTCCCAAGTAACTAGCGATAGGACAAGAGGAAATGGCCTCAAGTTGCGCCAGGGGAGGTTTAGATTGGATATTCGGAAAAATTTCTTCACTGAGAGAGTGGTCAGGCATTGGAACAGGCTGCCCAGGGAGGTGGTGGAGTCGCCATCCCTGGAAGTGTTCAAAAAACGTGTGGATGTGGTGCTTCAGGACATGGTTTAGGGGACATGGTGGCGCTGGATTAATGGTTGGACTTGATGATCTTGAAGGTCCTTTCCAACCTTAGTGATTCTGTGATTCTAATCCCACTTGAAGGAAGTTTTGGAAGAAACTTGTAGCAAATCAGGAGACCAAATATTTAATGTTGAAAATATCGACAAAACTTTTCAACTTGTGAGGAGTATTTCAATTTTTCTGCCAAAACAAAGACTTCAAAAAACCTGGCACATGTTCACAAGACATTTCAATGCTGCTGAAGCTGTATTTTTTGTTGGCAATTGTTTGAGCTGAAATTTTATGTGGTGCTTCTTGGGGTCATCTGGTATCCTACTTAAACCTGTGTATCTTGCTCTGTGTGTGATTCTTGCTGTTGTTTCAGACAGGTCTATGCACAAAATTGATCTCTTCATAACACTTTAAAAAAGGTATTCTTATACCTATCTCTGCCTGCACCAGAGAAAGGAAGAAAATCCAATGCTGCTGTCTCAAGTTTTTTATTCTGACCCCTCTGCTGCGTGACTATGACATTAGTCGTGACATATTTGCCTTAGCTGCAGGAAACAGAGAGGAGGCAGCAACAAGGGCAAGACGGGTACTTGGGAGCTGAGAAGAAATTAGGGATCATACGCAGGAGAGCAACCCAGTTGCATGAAGGGAGCGCATGTGAGGCTCGTGCAGAAGTGGCTTTTAATGTAGCAAACTTGCCTGCATGCTGAAGTCTATAGATCACGTCACGTGGTAAAGGCGGTGAGGACTTACTGGTGCTCTGAACATTACATGGACTCTGGAAGGAACGCAGATTATCGAGAATAAATCATAGTGACTTTCTCATGCAAAGGTACTCTCCAATGCATTCAACACCCCAGGACAGCAAGTGTTCCTGTTACTTAGCAAGTTTGTAGTTTAGCTATTGGATTTTACCCATGGCTCTGGCTGACCTTGGTATCAGTTACATCCAATGATACATATTTGGGATATTTTAATCTTTTACTGAAGTGTGATTTGTTTGGTCAGACCTCAGGACAGATGAAATATGAGTCCAGGTTTTGGTGTGTGTGAATGGCCTAGGATTTCCTGCCAGATGTCTTGTTTCTCTTGGCATATCCAGAGGCATATGACAAAGAAAGGTTATAGTCTTGACAGGATACTGGTTTTGGAGTAGTATGTAAGTCTAACGTCAGAGATAAAATAGACATCTATTAAACTGCCAAATAGCTATTGGCAGTTTAACAAATTGTAACCTGATGTAGTTTTTATATCAAGAGATGAGAAGATTACCTTATTAAAGAAATAATCTGTACATATACATTGCCCTCCTTCTAGTTGCCAACTAGTCTCTCCTTTAACTTGCGTGCCACAAATATCAGCTGCTTTTAAACCTACTCTGTGTAAATTGGGCCATCTTAAACATCAGCTCTGAATATCGTTTGGTACCTTTTGCTAAATTTTTCTGATGCCTAAACAATTATTCTAAACAATTCATTGATTTCTGTTTTATTGTTTGTAACAAAGTATGTTCTCTCTGAGATTTCTCTCAATTCCAGAAAGAGAATAAACTACTATGGGTAGGGCAGCCTAAATCACTGTACAGGTGTAATAAAAACAATTCTTACAAGTTTTATAAGTCCAAATTTTCTATTTAAATATTTCTTGGTATTGCTTGTTCAGCATGTAACTTGGATTCTTTTTCAGTATGCCTTTAAGAAACAAAATTTCTTTTAAAGATTGCTGTGCCTGAAAAAATAAGTTGGGTGTTGGGCAAAAAGAAAAATGTCACTAAAAATTATCGGTTTTCAGGAAAACTGTCGAAAAGTTGTAATCACAAATGTTTTGGTTTCTGGATAGAAGGATACCAGGTAGTTTTCAGCTGTCTATTCAGGTTTATGTTTTTAGAAGAGATGCAGTGTCAGCAGTCAGAAGTTTGTGTGGGCTTTCTCTGGGCTCCAGAAAGGTGTGCAGGTAATTGTAAATATGTGTATGAAGAGCAGCTTTTAGCTGGGTTTTGAAATGAAAACATAGGAAAACCTATGTGTGACCAACTTGTTTTTCTCTGTTGTTTTACAGGTTCCAGAATCTGCTGTGGTCTCGAAAAGCATTTGTGGACAGTGTGAAGGTGTATAACCACAGCTACATCTACATGCCAGCCTTCTCGATGAAGACAGGGACGGGACCCTCCCTACGTGTCTATTACACCCTGGAGGACTTTGGTGCCAAGCAGGCAGTCCTTTTCGCCAACCCTAATTTCCTGCGTGACATTGGCAAGTTCTGGAAGAGCAAAGGTATCCATGCCAAACGGCTTTCAACGGGACTTTTCCTTGTCAGTGCCGCCCTTGGTCTGTGTGAAGAAGTAACAACTTACGGCTTCTGGCCATTCTCGGTGGACCTGCAAGGGAAGTTTATTAGCCATCATTACTATGACAATGTCTTGCCCGATTCTGGATTCCACGCCATGCCAGAGGAATTTCTACAGCTCTGGTTTCTTCATAAAAGTGGTGTACTGAGAATGCAGCTAGAACCATGTGAGGACCCTTCAATCCAGTCTTCTGCCTGAGGATTGTAGGGGTCTGTCTGGGAGATCCAATACTTTTTAATTTCCATGCTTTCCAACAGAGAGTTCTGTTTTCTGTTGATTCTTTTTAAAGGGAAAATAATTGTGGATATGTATGGACCATAAAAATGATACTTGAAGGCCAAATGGAATACGTCCTTAATGTATAGTGCTTTATGGAACTGGGGTGGGGAAAAGCAAATCTCTCCATCCAGTCCATTCAGCAGCATTGTGAAAATAATGTCAGAAGCAGCACACCTGAACTTTCCGGGGGACATTTTTAAATGACCGATGTAAAAAGGGCATTAAGGCTCGGAGAGACACAGGGCCACCCACAAGCTTTTGCTGACAGTGCCAAATATGACTGTCTGTTCAAAAACCCATTTCATTCCAGATTGGCACCTCGTACAACTTTCCTTTTTCCCTTTTTTTTTTTTTTTTTTTTAAACTCTGTGTGAGGGGGTGTATGTGTAGGAGAGCACATGTGTGTTGATGACACTGTTTGTTTCTTTCCTTTTTCCTTTCCTTTTTTTTCCCGCCCCCCGCAATGGAAGGAGAAGGAAAGGCTTAAAAGCCCCAGGAGCTGAGTACCATCAACTCCTCCAAAGACGCTTGGGAGAGTGAAGGGTGCTAAGAATCTGGTTACAAGAATGTCCTAGCAATGCCTGGCTACTGAGTATGGACAGACCTACCTGTTGTAGGTTTTATCACGATAGTTCAGGTCATTGCTAATGTTATACTGTGGGAAAGAGCTGGTTAAGGGAGGTTGGTCTGAAAATAAAACTTGTGTTACAAAACTAGTAGTGAAGTGCAGCCTGGTTTCAGTTGACCTGATGCAAGATTTCCACAGTGACTTTTGTAGCAGGGATGGTTCCTGACCTGTTTTGCTGTCCAGCCTTGGGGATTAATTCTGTATTCATTTGGACTCCAGATGTTCACAGACCATCAAGGGATTTTGAGGTGTTTGGTGAAATGCAGAATGAGGGTCTCCATTTGCTTATAGCAGAAAAACTGCAGAAATGAATGTAAGTGTCATTTAAAATGAGCTGAAGCTTCGAAAGTCCTTTCTCTTTGTGTGACTAGCTCTTCTGCTTGGATTGTAACGTTAGCCTTAAAGACTTGTACTTTTCTCGCAAGATGTCTCTGGTTAAAGAAAGTATGAAAAATAAAACAGCCTTTGGGAGCGCTGAAAAGCTGTGTAGCCAGCAAGAAAAAAGGAAAAAAAAGAAAGCGGCAGGCCCTTACGTAAGGCAGCCTCTTTCCTCACAGTGGGTGAATTATGTCAGTGTGCGCATTGCACGCGCGCTGCTCCAGCCGGCGCAGCGCCTGAAGGACTGTTTTATTTTGGGTTATTACTTGGGCAGCAGATGGTCCTATCACCATGTAAATGAGAAATCTTTTTGTTTGTTTGCTTTGGTTTAGCACTGTAGGACAAGAAGAGAATACTGTCTCAGTCCATGGTGTAATTTCATCTGCAAGATGTTATCACCATTAACTTTAAAATCCAGACCAGTGTTCTCTTCTTATCCTTCCATCGTTAGTAGCTGAAATTCTCGTCAATGTGTTGAAACAAAAAAACCGTCATCAGGTTTCCACAACAATTTTCTGTGCTACATGTTTTAGCTCCAAAGTGCTAGTATTTTGGGGGATGTGTCCTATCGTATGTTGACAACGTCTCTCTTTGTAGACTACCAGCTGCAAGTTATATAGATATAATTAAAAAAAAAAAGGCAAAATCCATGACTCTTCTTTAAATATTAATAATTCAACTATCTATGTAGGACACTGGAAAAAAATTATGTTTTGCTTTTCAAACCTATGTTTCGTAATAAAATCTTCTTTCTAAATATGGGTATTCCAAGCATGAGGTGGACATTGTTCCACAGTATTACAGGGCAGTGCTAAACTGTAACATGGAGATTTGGATTAAATAGCGTTCTATAGATTTTTCTGGAAAAATCTGAATGTGTTTCCATAACCCATTTTATCTTTGACCATATTTTTGTTAAAAGTACAGTCAACACACTGATGGAACTTCACTTGATAATTTATTCCCTTTCGTTATGTTTGTTTTATCTATAATGTGGGTACTCGGTGAGGAAGGATTTGAAAGTAAAATATTTTCTTTACTGCTTGTTATGGGAGAGTTTTACTGGGCTGCCGTTCTTGGAGAAGAAGAGGTACCTGTATGGTTTTTATTGTACATGACAAGTTTTGCACTTTTTAGTGCTTTAGAGATTACTTTATCTGTGAGAACAACAGCTGAAATATGGTGTGCTAAAATGGCACTTCAGCAGCATGCCAGCATTTCCTTGGGGGTGGGAGGGAACAAGGAGAGTAGAGGGGAAATGCCTCTTCTCTGGTAATTTTTTTGTATTTTTACCAATACTTGGGAATTTAGTTCTGAACCTGTCCGGCTCTCCAACCCTTTGGTAATCCTTTTTTCGATGTCTTGGGAAAATAGTTGGATTAGAAAAACAAGAGAAAAACATGTATTTTTGTAGGAAACCTCAGTGCAGTGTTGCATAATGTCTGGCTTGTTCATGTTCAGCCAGTGCCCTGGGTATCTGGAGATGTTGTATTCCCCACCTGTGTAAGACTGCAGCAGACTGAACCTGTAGCCTGTGGACTTTCTGAGTCACTTCTGGTGTCTGCGGTCCTTATGTTTGCAAGGAGATAGCTTCCAAAAGATTAGGGGGGTAGGAGAGACCCAGACTGTGTGTGATGTGTGACTTGGTGTTGGAGAAGTTGATAATTCTGGTTCTATTCACACTAATCTATACTGAATATAACTGCATCTTACAGAGACAATGACATTTGTTGGGGAAGTAAAAGCTCTGAGGGTAAATAGTTTTCTGTAACTTTCAGAAAACTGACAGCTTAGGAAAGAAGAGGAAAAATATGCCCCTTTCGAGAGAGCAAAGTCTTTTTTAGTTGGTTGACTTATCAGTCCATGCAAACACACTGGCCAGCCATCAGCTCTTTGGCCCAGCAAGTAAACAGGGGTGCAGGAGGGTACTGCAAGTGTTTTGTGGCAAGAGCAGTCACAAAAAAAAAAAAAAAGGCAACCTGGAACATGAGTGGCAGCTGCCTGACAGAAATCTTGGAGTAAATATGCTCCATCCATTCTGCTGCTCGGCTCTGCTACTGCTTACGTTGTCTAAATCTAGGGGTGAGGGATCCATGTATCGGATCATTGATGTGAAATATGGCATGGCATGCAAGGGACCAAACTTGTGTCCTTCCTCAGAAGGGAGGTCACACTATGGGACAGGACCGTACTTCTGCTTAAAGACAGGCACAATCAAATTCAGGAGGCTAACTGTAAGTGTTAACCATGAGGAATCAGCATTTTGCAGTCATGGCAAACTTTGGTCAGAGTGATGATATCCATCCAGCACTTACCTATTGTTTGATTCCAGTCCATTGACTAGCAGTGCCCTTAATCAAATCTCATTTCTTGCGTTGCTATATTTTCCTTAAAGTGAATTGAAATCTTAGTGTTTATATTTTAGTGAAATTCCCTACCCTGGCTCCTCTATTTCCACTGCCAGTCCCTGAATTTTTCTGATAGTGTAGCTAAAGCTGCACAAGTCTTTGCCAGGTTGAAAGCTACTGCAATTCATCTTCAATAAAAACTAGTTCAGACTGGCCAAACGATTTGTTAATGTTCCTAGTTATTAATTTTATCACAGAGGTGACAAGGTACAGAAGCGCTGGAATCACAGGAAGCATTGCCCCAGATTTCTAAGTAGAATAACTTAAATTCCTTTACAAGAGCTGCGCGTGGAAGATACTCAGTACTGAAATCGCTCTAGGTAGATAAAATCTTTTTTGGTGTGTGTGTGCTTTTGAGTAAATCAAGACCAATTTTTGAACTTGTGCCAAAATTATGAAGCCTTTAGGGCCTCTTCTAAAACACAAGAACAAAAGAGAAGCCAGCAAACTAAAATCATTGAGAAGGGGGGCTGTGCTCATGAGAATAAAAACATTTATAATTTTGGCACAGACCTTGCTGTAGTACTAAGGACTCTTATTCATGAATGTTGTATTTTTATATTTTTGCTGAAATGAAGATATCAGGTTTGGGGTGAACCAGCTACAAAAGTCAAAGGTCCACGCTTCTGTTACAGCTTAACTTTTGTAGAGTATAAAAATACTGGCCATTTTGTCGCCTTGACTACTTTCACCTTTTTGTTAGCTTCATCAAAATGGTGTCATAACATACACTGCTGAGTTTGCACCTCTGTGGGAGCGGAAACTAGGGAAAGCATCTGCTTTTTTTAAACTGAACTGTGACGGTTGTGCAAAAACCTTCCTTTACACAACTTTGTGGAAAACGGTTTAATATCTGGCGTACTCTTGCCTGGAATTAATAAGGAGAACAGGAGTGAGGAAGCATTTGATCTAGAAGTGAAGATGGTGGAGGTGAATGCTGTCTGACCATTTTTTGCCTGCTTTGTTTCTTTTCTTCAACTCAGTAGATTAGTAAGCATTGGAATAAGTCCAGGTTATAAAAAGGACGGGCAGTTTTTCAAGAGTTGGATGATGCTGGAAAAAAGGAAGATCAAATCAGTGGTGTAACAAATTGGAGTGTAGGAATTCTTGATAAAGATGCTCGCTTCTAAGCAACTGTAGGACATTTTCATCTGGTAATGACTGAAAAATGAACTACCTATGACCTACTGATGGTTTTCTGCAGGACAGCGGCAAAGCAAAATGCTGTGAGGAAAGGAAACTCTGATTAAACAGAAAGGCAAATACAATGGAACGAAGAATGATGATGAAAAACATGTCTTTCCCTTCTTTCCTGGCACTCTCCCAAAACACAAAAGGGACTAACCAGCTATTATGCTGAGTCTAGGTCTCCTTCATGAAATGATATGGTGGGATTTCCATTAGCTCATACTTCCTAGGAAACAAAATTCATCAGACCTTGTCCAGAAATACCTATTCCCCGGCTCCATGGCTCTTTCTTTGGGGCTGTGGCTGCCCTGGTGTGTTGTGACCTCTCTAATGGGACCTGCTTCTAATGTCATGTAGTTCCATCAGATCTCCCTCTGGGATCATCTGGACTTGTATTTGTGCTCCAAGAAGTCATCCGAAAGGACCTCTCTGCTCTATCCTTCCTGATGACCATCCTCCTTGGGGTTAGAAGTGTGATTTTAAAAATCAGCCATAAGGTAGCTAATACACATCATCATTTTGAACCATCTTTTCTTCTAAAGTGTTGATAAATCCAACAAGAGTTAGCTCCAAATTGAAAATATGGCTTCAGTTAAGTGTTGATAATTCCATCGCTGGAGAACGGAAAGAGGATGGAAGAAGGCTGCATTTTTTTCAAGGTGGTTTTTGTAAAGTAGCTTTTGTTTCCTTGAATTCCCAGATTTTGTCACTTGGAATTTCTCAGATGTTTGACTTTTTGGTAGCTTTTGAACAGGACAATTAGTAAAAGACTAACTGGCCTTTTTGTTAAATATTGGCAGACTCATTTTCCTAAGTGTAACACAAATACCCAGCAGGAGGCTTAATCGATTCTCCCTAGCCGATATTTCTTTGGCAGCAGTGAGAACTTAAACAGATACTTATTCCTCCCTTTTTATTACAGCAGGTTGAGACCTAGTGTATTCAGCTTCTTCAGCTTAATGCATATACTTGAAAATGAATCTCACTCTGTCTTTTCAGCTGTAAAAAAATGAAAAAGTTGCTAACTGAAGATGATTGCGTAGGTTCTCTCTACAATCAGGAGAGACAGGCACCTCCAGATGGCGATTCATGCTTTTTCTGAACAAGGGCTGCGTTCAGAGGTCTCTGCAGGACTGTGGAAACACCCCAGCTGTGTCTGTAAGGCTAAGCTGTGCAGGGAAGGGCACAACCGTAAGCTTTTCCTCCAGTGGTGTCTAGTTTGCTTGCGAGCGTACTGCTGTGGCTTTGTCAGGCGCACACCGATGCCGTCCTGACTGGTGCTCGGGCATTGCACGGGGTGGGGGATGCAGCTGGGTGACTCGCTCCCCGTAATCCGCATGGATGATGGAGGTCCGAAGAGTTCAGCCGGCCCTGGTGTGCCGCTTGCCCTCGGGGACAGCAAGTAGTCCTCACCCGTGTGAAGGCAGCAGGGACGTTCAGGGCAGTAGCACATGAGGATAAGGCTGTTGGCTACTGCTGGGACTTGGCAGACGCTGGAGGGGCTCCGTTTAGATCTGCCATGGGTTCGATTCAGCAGGTGCTGTTGCAGACCGGGTCCCAGATAATTACCCATGGCAAGGTTAGCTCTCTCCTGCTTCCCACTCAGAAGTGCTGGGCTTACTGGAAATGATGGCAGCTCGTCCCTTTGGAGACCAGCCTGCTTCTTGCCCTGAAATACATTTGGTCCCTGGGAAGTCTCAGAAGGGCCTGTTAGAACTGCATCTTGAAATAATCTACATGTATTCCCTGCTGCTATTGCGTTGGTCAGCTTTCTGTGAGTTGAATAGTTATCCCGTTTGGGTCCCTCTAAGGCAAGTGAACCTATAGCACTCGGCCAACCTGGAATTTACCGTGTTACGTGATGTCTTCACCTTCCAAGTTAAACCCTTTTTTTAGACTGGATTTAACAATTGTGAGTGAATCCAAAGTGAGTATAGGAAAGCAACACCACAAGTAATTGTTCTCGGGATTTATGAATAAGCTGGTGTTCAATAAAACACTGAAGTACCTTTTGAATAGTTCCCGTTGATTTCTAATTGTATATTCAATGAATTGTTTTGCTCAGATGGGGCCCATAGCAAAGATGAGTTGCATCATTTTCTGTTTATTGTAAGGGAGCAATTACAGATGCTTAATATATTTTAAACTAAGTTCTTACCAAGAAGTTAAGGGAATCTACATATTGTGAGAAGCTTTGTTATTGTGTGATTACTTTGGTAGTAAAAGAAACATCTTCACTGAAAATACATGCATAAAGGAAAAGAAATTTTTCTTAGAACAGTATAATCTGGAGCACTGAGACGCAGATTCGAGTCCCCGCTCAGATGTCTTCAACCAGGATCTCGGTGTGCTGTGAGAGTGCTGTAATCTCAACTTCTTTTTCTTCTCTGCATGTATTAATTTTTGTAGAAAATGCTTGAAGGCTTTTTTGGTAATCCCTACGTGTGCTGAAAAGAATCACTTCTTCTTTCAAAAGTGCAGGTTTTGTTTTTGGATACCCATAGCTTTTAGTATGTGGAGCAAAATTGACGGAAGCTATGCTGGGTTTTCAGGAGCACGCTGTTCTGGAGAAGTCTGGCAGGGCTCCTGCAAACCTGCGAGTTGATTGCTGCCTCTTGAGCTGTAGAGTTTCAGTAGGTGATACAAAGTGTGCTGCATTGACGATAACAAAAGATATTTTAGCCACAGCTCTGTCTGCTTGATGCCTCCTGTATGCTGAGTGGCATTTCTTACTTCTCCGAGGGTTCTTCAAGCGTGGACTTTGATCCTGAGGATCATATGTTGACTAACTGTATTGAAAACTGAAATGACCATTGAAATAACTTGAAATAAGTCCTTAAGTGTATCATTTGGTCACGTTGGATTGTTTGGCCTTTTACAAAACAGACCTGTCTGTATGTGAAAGCCATTTTATCTGAGACTTGTATCTATGAGCGAGGTCACTGGAAGGTGAATGCCTGATGCTGCATAGGGCAAGGACTTCCATAAAACACTTTCTGTGCTTTTATTGTTACCAGTAATGAAATCCCCATTGAGCCAATACTGGATTAGGTCAGCATTCAGTGCTCTTGAAACTCCTACCCCATAAGCATTTCCAAGAAGTCTCCCTGGCACAGGCAGAAACAGTAGATTTTTTTCTTTTCCTCAGATGCTTCACCTTGCATTAAAAATGGAATAAAGTGTCAATCAAAACTCTTATTCATCCTTTTTAGAGGTCTCTGTAGACTACCTAAATAATATATAGGCACACAATCCTGTAACTATAAACAAAATAGCTGATAGCCTGAAGTTTATAACACTGATTTGTATCTTGAAGAATTACTTTAAAATCATTTAGTGAAAAAAAAATCCACAAATTTTACATGTGAAAAAGATCCTTCTTTTTTTTTTAAATACACCAGTAATTGAACAAACTCTGTGCTAAGACATACGTGTTTCCTCTGGTTTTCAAGTTGTTCTGCACTTCTGTCTTTGTACTCAAGTCTGTAATTCTGCACTCAAGTCTGTACTTCTGCAAAGCTTCCAATTGTAGACTACTCTGTGTGGTGTCCTTAGATTAAAAATTAAATGTTCTACTGCTCCAAATGTAGTAAAAAAAGAATGAAACACCAACTCAGGACAGAGGTTCAGATCTTCTGAGGTCTGTTACTGTTTACGTACTGCCGTTTAGTCGTAACGTCTGAAGAACTAGCCAAAGGTCAGGAAGGAGATAAGTACGCAAGATGACACAGTCTTTCTGGTAAAGGGATGCAAGCATGCATTTAAGTGCTTTGCTGAATTGGGACCTAAAGTTATTAACAGATGTTAGGTCTTCATTCTTTTGTTCTCTTTCCCTCGGTTGTTCTGGTACCAGGGTGAAACCTGCTGCGTTCATAAGTTGTTTAAAATCTCCTCTGCATTATGGTGAACTTTCCTCCAGACTCTAAACCTAGAAACATAACAGAGAGACACAAACCACTTGAGGTTTATTAATACCGAGAGCAAGCAAGCTTGTATGTAGTATTTCACATCTTCCTAGTTCTAATTACTGTATTAACTCAGAATTAAAATGAAGGCTTTCTTATTTCTGAGTCCACTTACCTCAGAATGTCTGATGTCTTTCTCCCTGCGGCGGTTTCTCTGTCAGGTAAATGGAGATTATATTTAGCTCACTGAGAGATGTTTTGAGAGTTAGTTAACTCATGCTTTGGAAGTAAAGTGAAAAAACACTAATTTTATAAAATACAAACGTTTATCTGTTTTGAACAGTGAAAAGCAAATTAACAAACCGTATTTGACTGAATTTAAGCTTCTATATTAAAATCCACCCTCATTGTTAGTAAATACAATAAGGACATTACCTTCAGGTAATGCATAGATTGTAGGAAAATGAAAAGTCATGTGTTTTAATGAGAAAAGAAGGTTTACTTCTCTCTGCTCTGCCCTTCAATTTATAAGCCAAATTCTCTGCTTTCTCTTACTGTTTTGGCTCCTTTCGAATCCATAGAATTGCCTAGATTTTAACCAGTTGTCTGTTCTCCAACCTGAGGGAATTCATCCTCTGAAAATTTTAAATCAGCGTCATCTGGCACTGTTTTAAAATATGTTACCAAGTTAAAGGTTCCTATTCTGTAAGCTACTGATTTTTTCCACAAGTGTAAAGCATGAGCATTTCATGCTATTTGTTGGTGGTTGTTGTTGTAAGGCCGATGTCTTCACTGCATTTCAAACATCTGCTGCACTAAGGTGTCACAGTCTGAAATCAAATCATGATCTAAGTCATGTCCTTGTTCCAGCAAGTTGCATGGAAGCGATCCATGTGCTGCTCTATCCATCAAGTATATTGTATGAGCCAAGTGAAAATGAAGAAAAGATTTTGCTACAGTGTGAAGCCTCACCACTGACTGGCTGTATCTGGGAATTAGATATCCTCGAGTAATTTATTGTGCATGATGGATCTGATGCTTGCTAATGTTTCCACTCATTGCCAAATAATTTTGTTAGACTTTATTGATGTAATGATATGATCTTTCCCCCTGCCATTCGACTCCAATTTTTCTTTTCTGATAGTTTTTGCAGGGAAGGAATCTTTCTTTGTTCTCTTTTTTTTTTTTTATAAAGACAATTTATATCTAAGGCTCAATTCTAGTTTCAGATGCTGGTTGCCTTAAAAATGTTGGTCTTATGCTTTTTTCCTCTGTTGTGCACAGTATCTTCTTTTCATAACACTACGTATGATGATCAACGATGAAGTCTCAACAAATTAGCTTACTCTTAAATATTAAAAGTCTTTGAGAACTGAAAATTCTTCTGGCTTTCATAAAACCCAGTCTGGCTGTAAGTGTCTTTGGGTTTTAGCCTAAATTGCATGCAGTCAAATCTTGAATGTTTGCAATATCTTGGTGCACTCATAGTCAATCAGGCATCAGTAAAATATAAATTCATTTCCAAAATTGCTTTCAACCTCAGTGAAAAACAAGGAGTCTTTAATAAACTTTCTTAACAATGATCTGTAACTACCATGGTGATAAAAATATTTTTTATTTTCATTTTATGTCTCATGGAAGTTACAAGCTGAGACATGGATATAAACACTCGAGTCAGTATCAATCTAGTTGTCCGCTTCTTTTCGGTACATGTATTCTTCCCAGTGACCTTACTATTTTTCATTTTTTCTTTTGTTTGCATCTCAGTGAATATCTCTCAAATTCTCATCCAATACCTAAATTATTATTACATGTAATGTACAGGAATTGCACTTAGTCTGTTCCTCTGGAGAGTTTACTAGTAGTCTAAATTTTAAATGAAGGGGCTTTTATCCTCTTCTTGAGGGACTTTAGGAGATGCTCAGAGGTGCTGTCGGGGCCGTACCTTGTGCTGAGCAGTGGGGTCAGGCTGGCACAGGGATTTGGGGTAGTCCCGGGGCTGCTGGGTGCTCAGAGTCCGGCCGGGCAAGAGGAGAGCCGGCGGGCAGCAGAAGGTGATGCGACCCCCAGGATGAAGTGCACTGCGTGGTCCCAGCCCGTTCTTGCCCTCTTAAAAACAGAAGAAACTTCAAATGCAACTGCTAGAACAATCAACACAAATAGCAACACAACTTCTTTTCCTCTGTTGGGGAAGGGAAGACAGTGCAAAGCGTTTTCATGCCGTGCTTTAGCCACTTACAGGTCAAGAGCAAGAAGTTTGAATGTGCAAACAGTTTGCTGTAAAGTCTGATTTTTCACCCTAAGCATAGGATAGAATTGTCTCTATTGAGCATAGGACAGAATTGTCTCCTATTTTCATTTAGAAACCTAGATTTTTTTTTTTTTAATGTATTTAAGGACAAATATGAGTATGTTAGTTAGCAACTGAAATCTTGTAGAGTCATTTTCATCTCCAGCTCTGGTGGTTCAAGGTGACACAGCAATTTTGCCTTCATACTGGAAGTCCTTTAAGGACTTCGTGTTTCTTATGCATGATAAGACACCTTACTCTAACCTGTGTCAGCGCTGGTTCCACCTGACTGTTTCTGAAAGCTCAAGAGAAAAGCAAACAAAGATATGAAGGAAATCAAAGGTGCCTCGCTGTGATATTTTTATAGAGTGGTACATTGCTTTGATAATGAACTGTGAAACGTAGCATGTGGATGGTGATGAATGTAAAAGACTGCATGTGTTTTTATTTGAATGTTGTTTCCAGGAGCTGGATTGTTAGTATGAGCTCTGTAATGTAAAAAAGAGAAATGAAATGGAAAGAAGGTATTTCTAGCAGTTTTTGCAGTTAACCACATCCTCTTTCATCTATCTCCCTTTTCACGACCAGACTCAGATTCTGGCAACATAAGCTTTACTATGATGATGGTAATAAGCAAACTGCTCTCTTCCTAAAGTTAAATACGCTTCCTTCCGGCATTGTAATGGAAAACCTATTCGCATTTCCAGCAGATCAGCTTCTTCCCAGGCGTGGGCTCACAGGGCTGCACTGGCCAGGGGATCCGTCGGGCTCACTGATGCTGCCATACCGTGTGTTTCCTGCCCACGGAAGTCAATAGTCTCTTCCTGTGCCAGGAAAGAGGTGACTGCGGTTTGGTATGGTTTTCTGCTTGCTTATGGCTGGAAGGTGAAGTGCAAGCTACGACGCCGTGAGCTTGCTTCCATTTCTTGTAGGCATAGACACCCACACAACTCGAGGAAGGAGTTTCGAGCTTGACTAGAACAGAAATGCGCCAGGCAAAGGTTTTTCAAAATTACTAATTTTGCATTTACCTGACTGAGGTATTCATAAGAAGTCAGTGTTTTCAGGAGGGACTTATATTTGTTCCTGTATCCGCGACTTGCAGCAATCCTGAAACACCTGCCCAGCCACAGGGGCCCAGGGAGCCCACAGCTAGCTCATCACTGGGGTTGTACCAACTCTCTGGTGTTTTGCTTTGGGAACAAAATAAGTTGTTTGCTTCCTGGGCTGCTTGCCTTCATTGCTTGAAGGATCATGACTGGCTTCTGCTTGCTTCCACCTGTAGCTGCGACGTCCCTGCTCGCACGTTCCTTGTCGTACCATCTGCCCATCTTAGACCTCTTGCTTTGTAGCGAGGCTGGCTCTGAGGGAGGGCAGGCCTTTCTCCTGGTGGAGTGCTCAAGAAGGTGATACTTGAATCAAATGGTGAAACACACCACACCATAAACGTAGGTTTGGAAGGAGCTCAGCGTTTGATTAAAACAAGCTGACTTAGGATCAGTCTGTGGTTTATGGTAATGCTGGTATACAATAGCCCAGGCAGGACAGATGCAAGGTGTCTCCTGACTCTTTAGGGACTGGGCATAATTGCCATTTTTGCTCTCTCACACAGTATTTCCAAAGGAGCAATGTGATGTGGGACTTCAGTGTTAGCTGGTGAATTTTGCCCTTGCGTAGTTCTAGTACTTTGGTTTGCATTCCTTCTTATCTTGCCCAGTTTATTGAAAAATGTGATGGTAATGTGGTAGTTCAATGTCTTGAGATGGTTTTAAAGTGGATAAGCAAACCATTATGCTTCTAAGGTTGCATAATTCTATGGATTTGTCTTACCTCCAGTGACTGGCATGTAATATTTATTGTATAGTTTATGATGTATGTAAGCTTTACGGGCTGGATGTTGTGTCAAAATGATGTGAGCACTTGGGTAAACATCTCCTTGAATCAATCACCATCATTTTGGCACGCTCAGGGGCAAAGGTGCCTGTATGGAGTGTGTCAAACATCACAAAGTGTGTTGTTGTTTTGAGTCTTGTGATCAGGGCTTCGATCTAATTCTCTCCAATGTAGCAAATGTTTGCTGTCGGCTAACACTGTTACAAGGACTAAGGGTTTGTCTTTCTTTGCCCGGCAATAAAGTATTTTCTATTATGTCAGTAGAATTTGTTCATTTTCCAGTAGTGTGCAGTGCTCCTTTGAAGAATGTCTCTTTTTCAGGTGGTTTCATGGTGACTGTACCCCAAAATGTCTAGGTGTCTCTCAATAGCAAAAATTGCTTTGTTATTGAATGTATTATTTACTAACAGTATCTTGTTGTCTTTTTCTAGTCACATTTTACAAAATATGCCACAAGCATCTCATGTGATTTTTATAAGGAAAGTCTTATTTATAATATTCATGCAAGTGGACGGAAGAAAATCGCAATTTTATAGTAGTCCATGCCTTTTTTCATAGCTGCAAAGTCTAATGAGCATGATCAGAAGGGACAGGCTCATTGTTTTGTTTAATTTTGATGGAATTTTTCAAAGGTAATATTATGTTATTTATAATTTGGATTTAATTATCTTAACAAATAAATATCTCCATTTTAAGAAATGAAAATAATATTTGTGGGGCTGCTTTTTCTTCTCATTTCCCCATTCTCTAACTCAGTATGTCCAAACAGTCAAGGCCATTTCCTCTTCCTCTTTATGTTATCCTGTATAGTCTATTGTCACGTCAACATGCATTGACATTGACTCACGCATGCATTACATGCATTGTCCTCATCTGAGATTTCTGGTTATTCTGCTTACTCAATTCCTTTTCTTTGTAGCTTAGTCAGTGAGACAAATTTATCTACGGTGTTAGTCTGAGTATTAACCTGGGGCTGAACCTGTACATTTTTGCCTTCCCGGAACAACCCAGAAACAGAACTTTTGGTGCACATAGGAATCTCAAGGAGACACAGGCATTTTATCTAAGAGGTTCCCTTTCTGCATTTGAATCAGGGTAACTAAATGCCACTTGCTTGGACTGGATGTTCCAGTGCTCAGTCTAATACCCACAGAAGAGGCCTTGAGTACATTTTCTAAAGCAAATGGTGATTCTAGTATGTGAACATCTGACTGACCTAGCTTAGATGTCTTTAGATTTTCAAGTCAGATTGTCCAAGTGCAGAATCTCTGTGCACAAACCTCTTCAAGATAGCTGGAGTTTGACAGTGAGTTGCTTCTGAGATTATGAAAGCATCCTCTCTCTCTTTAAACCTCCCCAGCCCACCCCCCTTTTAAAACCAATGGAAGATACAGGGTGAAGTGGTCCTGGCCATTCCATGGACAAGTTGGAGTAGGGTTCCTCAGCCTGGTAGATATAAAAAAGCAAGCATCTCTGTCTATCTTCATTTTATTGCAAGAAATTATCCATAGCAAAGATGGTCTTTGCGAAGGGAACAGGGGACAACAGAAGCTCCCTTTCCTTTAGCCATGATTGTTCTTTTCCAAAGAACTGCCAGTTGAAGATGAGTGAGACTTCCAGTTTACTCAGGTGTGGGCAGATACAAATTGCTAAAGCCAGGTGAGGATGAAGTCCCAGTGACTGTGTTTATGATAGAAATCCTCAGATGATGCCTTAACTTTCCTTGGCTTTCTAGCACGTTTATTTCCTTTTTCCTAAATGTGTTTTCCTATTCAGTGTGTAAATGAGACTTCCTTGTTCTTCTCCTCATTTAATATTTCTTAGTTTTCAGAATATACCATCTCCATCTGGGTCACTGTTGTGGTTTAACCCCAGTCAGCAACCAAGCACCACGCAGCCGCTCGCTCACTCCCCCACGGTGGGACGGGGGAGAGAATCAGAAGAGTAAACGTGAGGAAATTCATGGTTTGAGATAAAGACGGTTCAATAGGTAAAGCAAAAGCCGCGCACGCAAGCAAAGCAAAAAGGAATTCATTCACTACTCCCCAGGGGCAGGTGTTCAGCCATCTCCAGGCAAGCAGGGCTCCATCACACATAATGGTTTCTTGGGAAGACAGATGCAATCACTCTGAACGTCCTCCCTCCCCTTCCTTCTTCTTCATCCCAGCTTTATATATCAAGCATGATGCCATATGGTATGGAATATCCCTTTGGCCAGCCTGGGTCAGCTGTCTTGGCTGTGTCCCTTCCCAGCTCCCCATGCACCCCCAGCCTGCTCGCTGGCAGGCCAGCATGAGAAGCTGGACTGACCTTGACTACTTAGCAACAACTGAAAACATCAGCACATTATCAACAGTTTCTCATCCCAAATCCAAAACACAGTCTCACACTGGCTTCTGTGAAGAAAATTAACTCTAGCCCAGCTGAAACCAGGACAGTCACTCACTAGATTTCTTCCTGTTGCAAGGAGGGACAAATGTCAATGGGGGTTCACAAAATGAGAACTCCCTGCCTCCGAGGACTTCTGCCAGGTGAGTTCTCAATGGGTGGAAGCTTCTGCGCAGGATCTGTCTGTTGTGTGCTTGCTTGTATAGTGCACATTGGCAATGCTGCCTTGGACGGTGGGAAACCTAGATCAAATCTCCAAGTCCTTGAAGCTACATTTCATTTTCAGCTGGCAAAGTGCTACTTGAAAGCTATGTCTTGCAGCTACTGTTAGATTTTTCTCTCCAGAAGGGAATCATACTGACCCCAGGTTGGTTTTTTTTAGCCCTGTGCCTCTTCTTCCTAGCCCTTTAACCTTGGTAAGCTAATATTTATTCCTTGTATGAAAATGTTCTGTGGGAAGGCAAAATGTCAACGGTACCAGTGTCTGAGACTCCCTCCATCTGGCTTTGACAAGAGATGTTTGAATGTCATAGGGAAGGTTGTTGCTGGGACAAAAGAAACCTACCCAATGCAGGAAATTCTCTTGTTATCTCACTTTAAACCCTCTTCCACCCAGATTTCCAGCCCACTGTCACATACTCAGCGTGGACAGCTTGGTGAGGTGTTACTTAAGCACTTTGGCTTCTGAGGATCTATTACCTTTACGTGCTTTCCCAGTTCACTTCTTCATGGCATTTTAGCAGAACTGTTATACATGTCGTATTGCTTGACCTGGATGTCTGGCAGAAAATACACTCCTAAATGAAAGGAGCAGCTGTCAGTGAGAACTGAAGTGCAAGTATTGTGGCGTCAATCAGTATGGTTTAATGGAGATGTTCCCATCTGGTGCAATTGCGCCTAACTCTGTTCAGAAGATTCATGAAGCTGTTGCATCAGGCTTTTGCACAAGGGTCTGCCGGGTGGCTGTGGCATGTTTGCTTAAGCCTGTTCAGCAACAAAGAGATTTTAGCCTCCATCAGGTAGCAGATGATGTGCAGCACGTACTGTCTTCCTAATGACCATGGAAGTGATTTATGTGTAACACGAGTAACAACTTCAAGTAGAGGTTTTCAGAAGACACATAGGACTTAGGAGAAAAGGGTTCATTTGTGATTTCTGCTACAGATTGCCTGCTTATCCCCTCAAACTGATTAACCACTTTATGTCAAATTGCTGCTATCTGTCAACAAGGACTGATTCTTCCCAGTCTCACAGATGTTAAAGTATTTTTGATGTATTTTGAAAAGTGCTAGCAGAGAGAATTGGAGTCTTGAAAGAAATGAACTGCCCTGCCTATAGCAGTTCATCCAGTGGAATGCTAGTCACAGGTCGCTTTTGCGACATGACATTTTGCTTTGCCATAGCTGTTTAGAGAATATTTTAAGTGTACCACAATCAGAGGTTGCATTATGTCCATTTTGAGTAAATTGACACTTCATGAAGCGTCTTCCTGTATCGCCCATCCAGCGTGGTAATTAACTTCCCATCATGTGGTGCAGCTTTTTCTCCCGTCTATCAAGTCAAAGGCCTTGAAACTTCTCTCCCCAAGACTAAGACTCCCTAGCCTATTTAGTTATTGTTTTTAATGAAAGCCATCCGGTAACTGTGATAATCCCTGTTGCTCTTCCCTGCAGTCTTTCTGGTCCTACTTCTTTTTTTTTTTGAGATAGAAGGTTTAGAATCGTATGGATATTAAATTGCGAGGTTTCTTTTCACTATTTTCAGTGGCTGTCAAATCAGACCTTACTCATCTCCAGCTTTTAGCCTCTTCCCTGACAACCTCAAGATCTGCAAGTCTGGTGGGGTTAGCAACTGAAACTAAAATTTAGAATTGGAACTTTTTTGTCTTTGTGTTTTCTTTAATGTAAATGTTCTATTTAACTTCTGTATACATCCTGGGTTTTGAGGAGAAGGCTTAAGATACCTAAAGTAGACTTCTGACTAAAGCGAGATTTAAATGGAAATCCTATCCATTTGGATATGTTTTAGAAAGAATATTAGGACGCAATTGCTTTCTGTGAAAAGATCTGCATAGGCTTCTTTTCTAAAGAAGAAAAAGAATTCATTTCATTACCTTGAAAGATACTGTGAGATGGAATCATTGGCTCTGGTCCACTCTGCTATAGACTCCTTTTATTCTGTAGGCATTTAACAGGAATAAGACCGTAATGTATTTTAGTCCCTGTTGACCCAATTTGATCCAGTTCTTACAAAAATCACTGTAGTATTTTCAATATTTTGATCTGTCAGTTCATCTACTTTGCACTTTTCCTTTATTATGCACCCATAAATGAGTGAAAAACTAGGCTTTTCTTAATTAGCACCAGCAACATAGGCTACTTGCAAAATGGTTAAAAAAGTCAAGCACATGTATATACTGCCAAAGAAAAATTCAGTACTGCAAAAAAGATTCCAGATAATTTTCGGGCAGGTTATATGCATAGATTTCTTGGAACTTTGTATTCACTGTTTAGAGTAAAAACTGGTGATACTTACAGATGTACCTCTTAAAATTAATCTATACCCATGGTATTGTACAGAAATATTTCATAAGACATAGAGTACTTCCCCAAGAAAGGGAACATTCTTTTACTGTGTTAGGCAGGCTTACTACAAGAAAAACATATAGATGATGAGGAATAGCTATTCGGAATCCCTGTTTTAGAAATGTTCTGTCATGATACTAAAAATAAAATAAAACTGTGTGTGCCCAATCAGCATCAGACTCTGTGTGTGGTGTTTAAATTTAAAAAGAAGTATTTTAAAATAAAACAAAGTACTTGAAAATCAAGTGAGCGTTAACATTTTCCAGTAAGGAGATGAGACTGAAAATATGCATGGGAGAGACAACACAAAGTTCAAAATAGTTCTATCACAATCTCTTTTACAATCTTACGACATAACTGAGCATTTTTATCTTGGGTTAATATGTTTTTCAGAGTCCCTTCTAGAATCTAGATCTCTCAAAAATCATTCAATTCAAGTTATTAAAAACAAGATTTAATTTGAAGGCTTCAACAGTTTGAACATGTATTGTTAACAAAAGCAATTTAAAAAATCTGACAACCCATCTGTGGCAGATCAGGCGATTTGCCGTTCAGTGTTAACCCCTTGCTTTCCTCACACTCCCCATTACCAAATCTACCATTCATTGCCGTTGCGAACACTTGCTGACTACTGACAAATGCTCGATGAGAGAAACCACCTTTGGCGACATACCAGACATGTCTGGGGACAGGGAAAGAGTGACAAAAACATGACAATGAAAGGAAACCATGTGTGACAGCGGCATGGCCTTAGGTTCATTGAGTGACGTGGCACTTTTGGCTTAGATTGCATGTGGCCTGTCAAATGTGGTTTAGATCTTGGAATTATTAACTGTCTGGATGAATAATTGTTAGAGATATCAGCCATCAGCGAAGTTCATGGCTGATAGAAGAAGGCAAGTGCAACGTTTTTCAAGTGCGACAGACTCCAGCAGGCTAGGATACAGGCTTTGTAGCAAGAGGGCCTGGGCTCTGGTGGACAGCAAGTTGAGCGTTAAGTCGACAGCATGCCCTTGCAGTGATAACCACCAACCACGTCGTGTAGACAGGAGGCAGAGGTAGGGTTTTTTTCCCGTGTGAGGTAATTGTGAGTCTGCATCTGGAGTACTACATCTGATGTTGGATGCCCTGGTATGACAGAAGTGCTGAAAAATTGGAGTGGCTCCAGAGAAAGGTGGTATGACCATGGGGTGGGAGCACAGGACACCCAAAGGGTATGGGGGCAGCTGCTGCTTTGTTCAGTTTGAACAAAAGAAGTCTACAGGCACGGCTCATGGTGCTCTTCAGCTTCCTGCTGGGAGGGTGAGAGACAGCAGAGTGGTGCTCCTCTCAAAGGTAAACAGTGAAAGGATGAGAGGCAACAGCCACAGGTTGCAGAAAGGGAACCTCCAGTTATGTGCAAGGAAAAAATTTTGTTGTGAGCGTCATCGGACACTTAGACGAGGCACCCAGGCAGGCTGTGGAGTCTCCAGCCTTGGAGATCTCCACCCAGAACGAGATTGGCCAAAGCCCGAGCAACCTGCCCAAACCTTGAAATTAGCTCTGCGCTCCAGACATCCCTTCCAACCTGAATTACGCTGTGAGTAGCAGGGATGTCAGTAATACTGCTGTGTGACAAAGTGGGTCCCAGAAGGTCAATTCTAAAAGTTGTCTGGATGTAGGATGCTACCTCAAGAGGTGAAGCGCTGTTTCTTTACCCCTGTGACATGGGACTGACAAGAGAAGGGCTTACATTTCCTTTTCCATGACCTGCAAGAGACTAGAGCAATTACATCATACCAATATTGTTACAAGAGAGGCCAGAATGTCTTCCTAAATCTCTTTTTCCATTCCAGATGGACTTGTGTAAGAGCACGTCTTTTGATACCGTTGGTCTGCCTACTTGGAAACAAATTACCCGATGAGACTGCTGCTATTTCTTCAGTGGGGCTGTTCAACAGCCTGAAGGACCTCACTGTTTCCTTTTGCAAGTCCAAATTTTCTTTTGCTGAAGCCTGACCTGGAGAAGGACAAGCGGGGGGTGTAGAGGTGTGTATTTCCTCCGCGGGCAGCAGGCAGTACAGGCTGGCGGGACGGTGCCAGGGTGGCTGGGACCAGGGGGACAGAGCATCTCCCTTCAGGATTCTGTGGGGTTGGGGTCCCGGTGCACGAGGGCCGGGTTTCCCTTTGCCTTCCAGATCCCTTCCTGCTCCCATCTGCTCTGGCCAATCCCTCTCAGACCTTTCACCTTCCCCAATTTTTTTAATAATGCCACGTTTCGCCGTCTTTTCCTCCAGTGCGTCTCCCACCTCTTGCTCCCTCCCGCTTCTTTCTGGTCTCCAACCCTCTACCACTGCCGGCCGCCGTGCTCCCTGCCTGCTCCCCCTTCTCTGCTCACAGGCTTTGCGTCCTCTCAGCTCCCCCCTTGTTCCCACTCCGATCCCTACAGGCATTGCTAAAACTGCCACTCTGCATTAAAGATATTTGACAGACTGAGGCAGATGCTGTAGGGAAAAACGCCCCAAAAGCAGCCTGGAGGAAGCAAATACTTTTTCATCACTGCATATTTTGATGGTATGAACTCTAGAAAGCTCAGGGCAACTGCATTGAATAAAAAAGTATATATATATAAAAAATTTATTCCCTGTACAAGTAAGAGATTCCTGTTTGGAAAAAAAACCTAAAAGGTCCGTAACTCTAAAAGGTCCGAAGTGGAAGGAGCGGGGAGCTGAATGTTGCACAGACAAACTTAATTCTTGTGTTTTCTAATTCTGAAATGCTTGGCCTCGTGATTTACTGTACTTTGAATGCAGTCCTTTTGGATATAATTCTATGTGTATTTCCTCAGACATTTATGTTAGTAATTTTGAATACTTGTTGGCGAGGGAGGAAGAACAGCTGAAAAGCTGGAGTAAATGCATGACCACAGCTTGCTGGAATCCACTGCCTGTATCTAGACGAAACTTCACAGGTACTTCTGCAGTTACCCACCTGTAAGCAGGTCCTGAATCTGATCTACGTGTTAATACCAAAGCTTAGCAGCGCTTTGCCAGGCTGAGCTCAGCTCTGACACAGGCTGTGCTCGGGTCCTCCGGCAGAAACAGAAGAGAGACAGAGAGGGAACGGGAGCGGGCAGCCGCAAGCGCATGAGGGTGCTGAGGAAGTGAAGGCAAGTAAGACTAATTTTGATCCTTGTGCCACACTGTGAGTTCGCCCGGGTTTGGACCAGCCTCGTCAGCTCACCAGGTCCTGCTGTGGCCCCTGAGATTGCCCAGTTGGAGTCAGTGAGGAGAAATGGGCGTCTCTTGGGCGGTGTGAATGTCCTCAACTAGATCAGATGAGCTACGCCCTTGAAGTGCTTATGCCTGCCTTTATTGCCAGGGCACCTCTTTGGGCTTCAGAAGGCCTGTGTTGAATTCTTACCTCTGGTGCTGAAGAGGTCCCTTTGTGACTCTGTTTCCTACTTGTAAGATTTTTCCCTTCCCTTAGGTTTGGCCTGATAGTGCTACAACTTTAGGTGAAACCACAATACAAATAATATTGTGTAATAATACAAGCATAACATAATCATAATATAACTTAACATAGCACAATGGGTGATCCTGTCCCTTTAATTTTCTTCCTTTCACACTTCTACTCCTTCTTAAAGCAGTTTATCCATTTAAAGTACAGAGTGATTTTCAGCATTGTACAGTATAGTGCATCAAAATCCACACTTAGAGCGCTCCCATTGCCCCCACACTAGTGCCTTATCTTCTATATATTGTACATTTCAGAATATATTGCTCTCAATTTTATCACACAGAATCACAGAATCATTAAGGTTGGAAAAGACCTTTAAGATCACCAAGTCCAACCACCAACCCAACACCACCATGCCCACTAAACCATATCCTGAAGTGCCACCTCTGTCCTATCACAATGGCTGGCACTTTGTATCCTGAGCTTAGAAACACAATTTAGTTCAACTTCTTCGTGGGCACTTGACAGTTTAGGTGCCTCTTCGCAGCACGTAACTGGGACCAACAGCACTCCATCTGATTTTTGCAATCCTGGTGTATCTCTCCCAAACAATTGCTACCAGTAGAAATGAAATGTATTGAAGTTTTAGTGGTCATGAAGTGTCACCGCTAGCTGCTGTGATGCCATCCCCAAGATAAAGTTGGCAGAAAGCCAACCATGAGTTGAACTGACTTTGATTTGACACGTTGTGTTATTGATCACATTTGTTATAGTAGACTACTTCGAAGCTATCAAGCTGTGGGATGGAAAGTTGTGTGAGGGTCCTGTCTCCATTTGTCTTGTCAGCATGCTGTACTTCTCCCAGGGTCTGGAGATTTCTGATGGAGCCCCCCAAGGGTCCATGGCTGTTGCTGTGAGAGCACAGGACAGCGTATCTGTGTGAGCTCTTCTGGCAGCTGCACCTCGGCATTTGTAGTAAGGTTCATGTGGTTGGGGGTCACACCTCAGCTTCATCTTCTTGATTTGGGTTTTGGTGTCTAAGATAGTATCTTTTCTAATATCATTCTGCTGCTATTCTAGGGACTCTCCCACTGTTGATAACAAGCTCTATTGCTTTTCCTAAGACAAGAGTCATATATCACACTGTGAAAACTTTGGGCTCCCCCATGGCATGTGAGGATCTTTGTGACTAAAGACAAATGGATGCCTAAAACCATGCTCTTTGACTATCCTCTTTATTAGTGATGCTCTTCTAAGCACCCAAGGCCTTCTATTCTGAGAACTACTGTTCTGAGCTTTTGCTGGATGTACCAGACAGACTTTGGTCCTTGTCTTTGGAAACTGAACCCTGTGACATTGGGTGTGCGTAGGGTGACACTGGGTCCTGTGCATGTCAAAGGAGTTGGCAAGTCTGTACTCCCTTGCCCCACGGCAGCCAGTCCACACTTTACCTTTCCTGAGATAGGGCTTCTTTGGGAAACTGATAGATATCTCCCCGTTGTCCTGCAAGCAGTAAACACAAAGAGGACAAAATCGTGACAAAATGGACAGACTTTGTTTTCTTAGCGTCATCTTCCTTATTTTAAAAGGGTGCACCTTGAAGTTCAGCCTCTCTGAGCACAGGGGAAACAACCTCAGCCAACAGTTCTCTCCTCAGTAAACTCCCCGTGTGTTGCTCGAGGCAGCTTTGTGTTTAAACTGCTCTTTTTCTTCAATCCTCTTGGCAGTGCAAGGGTGGGGAGGGAAAGCGGCTGCTGCTGCTGGAGGCCTGGTGTTCTCAAACCCTGGCGTCTGATCTCCATCCCTTGCCAAACACTCAGGTGTCGTCTTTCTCACGCGTGGGCAAACCAGACATTTAGACACGGAAGTGCTGATCCTTGATGGCTTTGTAGAGCCCTTCTGCTTTTTTATGCCTTATCGCGAAATCGCGAAAATAATTTCAGATGAATGCCTCCGTACGAGGCATGCAAGAAATGGTCATAAACCAGAAAAGCAATGCAGTTTCTGATTTACCACTGCCCTGTGTCTGTGCTACACTGTGCGTTGCTCCACTTTGCCCTAGCCCTTTGTAACTTCGAATGAGTCAGGGATGTAAGTCACGTACACCGCTGTACCACGCGGTGGGGAGAGAAAGAGGAGTACAGAAAACCAATACTATTAAAAGGGTGCTTTTGTAGATGATGCCGGTGTCGCACTTCTGACAAATACTCCTCTCCGTCCATAATCCAGATGGGTATTATCTACTGCGTAAGGCTGTTATGAAACTTCATACTGATAAAAGTGTGTGCAATTCTGAGTTCATAGGTCCCTTGGGCTTAATTCTGCAAACCCTGCTGGCACCAGGCAGAGCTCAGAACAGATGTATTTAGAAAGTGGAAACAAACATTATGCAACCTTTCCCACAAATGCCTGGCACAGGCTGGCCATCTCCAGCCCTTACTGACGGCAACACAAACCCATCGAACAGGGCGGGGTAGCTGATCTAAAATACTCCATGCAAAATGGCAGAAGGAGGCCTGGTAAATAAAAATTGTTATTATTTGGTATCACAAGTGATGTCTGTGAACTGGTGTGTGTCCTCTGCTGGGACGTCCTTAAAGCAGCGTACCTGAGGGAGATGTCGCAGGCGCCCTCGCTGGCACTGCTGCCCCGTTCCCCAAGGGAACTGCGTCAAAATCCAGCGGGTGCTTTACAGGTCCCCTCCGTGCTGCAGCCCAAGGCACGGCAGTAGCCTGATACAGGTAGGGCATTAAAATTCCCTTCTGTGAGGGGCGAGTTTTTCTCCTCCGGGCTTAACAGGGAAGAGGGAAGAGTGCTGTAAATTGTACTGAGAAAAGCGAGGGTGTACCCCAGCCCTGACCGTTGCTCACCGTGTAGCTGTGCAAAGGGGTGGAAGGTCAAAGGTGTGGTGGGACCGGTGGGGTTACGCAGAGTGTGATCGGACCAGGCTGTGCAGAGCACAGCACGGCACAAAGTTTGCTGTACGAAGCCTGAATGAAGTATGAAGAAGTATGAAGTATCAATGCAAATTGCTTTAATAGCGGGTGGGATGCACAGGAATTACAGTGCTGCCTTCACCAAGACAGAGAGATTTCTTTGCTGGTCTCCCCATTTCAAGGCCAGTGCTCTTAGCCTTCCAAGTAGCTGCTGTATACACAAGGATGGTTTGGGAAGCAACCTTGGAGAAGACCCAGCAGTCTCAATGTGTGTTTTTGAGCCCAGGCTTGTTGAACGGATAATATTTTTACAACACCACTAGCCTTCAAAAGATTGATCTCTCTTTTGTGTCTGCTACTGAAGGTTGTTACTGACTCTCACTGGTGCTACTGCTACTGCTCCAGCAAAGAGACTTCAGGTCCGTAAGGGCTGGAAAGCGTCAAGAAAAAAGGCAATCCCATGGGAGACAGGATTTCCTGGCCACAGGAGTGTCCTGTGTGTGCATGTAGGAATCATATATGTCATAACACACTTGGAAAACTTCAGTGGGCAGGGATACAGCCAGGGCACCTGAAAAGCAGCAAAGCAGATCTCTTCCTTTTCTCTTGTGTACCTCAAGAAAAGCCTCATAATTTTGATCACCATCCAACTAAGCTGCAAAGCCCTTGGGTAAAAGGGCATCATCCGATCGTACTGTAGACTCCAAGAAGCAGAAATAATTCATAGTCTCTGGAGCCAGCAGGGCGATATCTGGGGGCTAATGAAGATTAAGTTTATGAAGGGTGTTAAATAATTATATCCAGCATAAAACTGGTAGTGGAATAGATTTGATCAGTAGGCAAAGTTTGGGAAGGTATCTGCACTGCAGAGAGTTGAGTCAGAGGGGATGTAAATAAAAAGGAGTTCTGCAAGTCCAGTAACTAAAGCTGGTTTTGTTATCTATTTCTTATCTCAACTAGCTGATTTTCTGGTCTAAAATACTCTTTGCTTGGTTCAAGTTCAAACCAGATAGCAATTTCTCCTTGAACTCTTGAAATATTGAGTAACCAGCAACTGATGGCAATTGCGTGGGCAGTTTCCCATCACTGGCCCACTCCTCATAGCAAAAGCCTCGTGTTGACACTGCACCACCAATGCTCTGGCAGTATGGAAACAGTTCGGGCAAGATAATTAGATCTTTGCTTCTTTTATTCTTCTTTCTATTTTTCTTTTTATCCTTTTTTTAATATTATCAAGTTGCCCTGCTACCTACGTGCGGATGTGCACATGCATTTAGCCTTACTAATTGACTAATACAGGGCCAACTGTACTTCTGTGTTGAAAGGACTGGGTTTTCAAGGCTCTCACTGGGCTCCTGTCCCCAGGATGCCTTTTTGTACATTCCTAGATGTGTCTTTGTCTTGAAAATGCTGAGTTTGAGTCCACTTAAAGCTAAAAGTTTCAGCAAGCAAAGTGTCTGGAGAAAAAGATGGAAATGTTCCTCACATGGAGGAATAGGTGGACCTCTTTTTGCAGCTTGCTTAGAGCGCAGGGCGTTTACTATTTCATAACTTGCCAGAGCAATGTTTTCTTCTTCCCTTCTGCTTCTAATTAAGAAACATGATTGTTGAAGTCTGTCTCAAGATATAATGCAATTAGAAGGAATGTGTTCATATCTTAATCCATTTCCAATAGTTCATAAGCCTTTTGCCATGCAATTAATGAAACAGAATATGAACCAGACTTTTCTGATTTCAGATTGATTGCGAATCATATAAATTTGATGGGTAAAGGGAAAAGTTCACTTCTGTGTTAAAGAAACTTGTGGACAGATGGTTTGGATTTAAAGAGAAGAGTAGCGGGATTTCTGGAAAAATTACACAGGATTAATAAAAATGTAAGCTGAGTTCAAGCTCAGTTCACCAAAAATCTGAAAGCAAAAGAATTAGAAACTCTACTTTAGTTTGATTTGAAAAGAGCAGAAATGAAACTGCCCAGAAATATACAGTGAAAAATCTTGCTAATACTTTACATTTCTGTTAAAATTGTTGGGCATTACCAACATCCCTCTAAGCCTTTAATATTGCTGACAGGCTCAGATTATTGTTTGTAAAGGGTTAGCACACATTTACTCGTTCAAAGACAGACTGCCAGAGGAAGATTAAACTGTACTCAAGTGCTACCTGAGCGGCGTTGGAGAAGCACGTATGAAATAGAAATCGTTAGCAGAGTTTAGAGTTGAAAGTTATTGATATTCTCTCAACATGTCCTTTTTCAGATGTGAGAATCTGAATACTAAATACCTAATCTTAACTTTTTGTTATGACATCAAAAGATTAAGGTCTGAATTTTTGAAAGGATCCAGTGGTGGTGTAGCTAAATCCTGGGCAGTTTCCAAGTTCAGCCTGGGCCACTGCTGGGACCTGGTTTTCAGCAGCTGTCTGCTTTACTCTTTTTAAGAACGGTGCTGCTTTTGTACAGGCTCTTTCCACTTAAACTTGCAAAAACGGATCCTTCCAGAATCGCTAAAAATACAGCTGTGGGGATGATTTTTGTTGGGTTTTTTTTTGTTTGTTTTCCTGAAAGAAGTAAATACACCTTACAGGAGCTGTCCTATCATTCTGCAAGAGCTGGGTATATTAGCAAATGCAGGGGTCTAGGAGGGCAAATCTCCTGTAGCTGATTAATGTAACCCTTACCCACAGCTACTGACACCGGCTGACGTCTGAATACTGAAGGGGGGAGTCTGTATAATGCTTAGAGGGCCATGCAAAAAGCTTTTTGCCTAAACACATGCGAGGCTATTTGGTGGCTGAATAATGACTTGATTGTAGCAGTGACTGCCAGAGGAAGAGCTTTCATTTCAGCTGGGAGAGATGGGTCTAAATGTAGCGTAACAGCGTGGCTCCTGCTGGTTTGGGTTGTCCTCAGCGGATTCCCATGCCGGAGAAACGAGGATGAGTTACGATCTGCTATTTGTCATTGCTGGAGACTTTATGGCTGCGTCTCTGCTAGTAACCTCCGTGGTGCCTGCGCTGGCTCCCACAACCATCTGTGCCGGAGAGCTGTCAGCCTCTGCCAGCTGGGGGTCTCCCAAATGTTTGCCAGGCACAGTTTAGGAATTAGGACAATCTAGGGACCATTCGCAAAAGCACTTTGCATGCCAGTCTCTTGTTTTGGGCAGGAGGTCATTAAATTATGGATGTGGGCAAGACTGGCACAGGACCCAAGGAAATCACAGGCTATAATTTATCGGTATAGGTGTAGTCTCTGGGTCCGTCTGTTGAAAGAAGGTTTTGGAAACGGATAATGCCTCTGGTTTCTGCTTTGCAAATGTGAAGAAAATTGTTGCCAGTAGTTATGGTAGACAAAAGTGAATCAAAAGCATCTGCAAAGCTCTCATACTCTTCTGGATCTGGATCATTTATAAAATGAAGCGAAGTAGTTTGGGGTCAGTGTGGGAGGAAAGACTGGTCAATTGGTTGGGGTTTTCTTATTTTTAGTTTCCAAGCCTGAATTTTGACATCCCGGCGATACGATGTGGAACACCACAATATCAGCCACAAAGGCGGACTCGGTATTTGCACAGGCTTGAAGCCCAGGCTCCGGAGCACGGGGTTCTCACGGCTTGTGGGCTTTCTATGTCTGGACCTAAGAGACAGTAAGGTAGTGCTGGGAGTTTGAGAGCAGATTAGGCTGTGCAGTCATACCTCCTGTGTCTCACTAGATGGTTATACCTTTTACCTCAAATTAAAACCCCATTGCTACTATGATCTACGGTATATATAGGCAGGTATCTGGATAGTGGTATTAGAGCCGACAAAACGCAGAAAGGTGCCTTCCTCAGTCCTGGGGGCACTGCAGCAAGCACAGCAGCCCTTTTGCCTGCCCGTGGACATCAGCCCGTTGCAGCAGGGGAGCTGGGGACACGGTGGTGAGCTCCACCAGTGCGGGGTGGAGGGGCTGCCCGCACCCCTCCCTCAGCCTGACAGGGATGAAGCGCAAGCTCCCTATTCGCCGCCTTTGAACCGGGCCAGCGCGGGGCTGATCCACGTCCCCCTCCCTTACCTGTGTCAGCGAACACGGGGGTTTAGCAGCTTTTAAATTCCCCGCTCCACCCTGCCAAGGCGGTTCCAGGGCAGAGCATCGCCCATAAAGCTATTCGCGAAACGCACACTCGTCACTGAGGGGGTTTTTGATGTCCACGGGTTTCCCGGAGCGGGCATGCTGCTCACGCTCACAGCGGCAGCCAGGAAGCAGCTCCTACGATCCAAGTATTTGCCGACACGGAAATTGCAGTTAGAGATGCTCTGAGAAAGGACATGGGTCAAAGAGTAAGAAGAGGAAAACCACCACCAGTGAATCCCGTTCTCTCTGGGGCAGATGTGTACTAGAGCAGGGGGAGGAAGAGCATTAGTGAAGCTGATGAAGTAAGAAAAAGCAACGGACAGGCATGCTGTCTTGAACTGGAATAAGGCATGTTTTTTGGCTAATGAGTGATATTATTTTTTTCGTGAAAAACAGATTGGAAATCTCAGGAGGGTAAGCCTTTGGGCAAAAGTTCAAAGGTATCCGAACTGGAGCAAAGCAGTAATGCAGGGACCCACCCTTAGTGTTTTCCCACTTTCCCCTCTACGGCGAGCTGGGATCATAGATCAGGCTCCGAGTTTCGGTCAGCATCTGAAGGTTGCGGCTGTCTCAAAGGGAGAGATCCGGTTGTGATGGAGAGTGTTTCCTAGTGACTGGCTTGGAAATGTCGAACTGTTGAAAACAACACATAGCTTTCAGTGCCTCTGACATATTTTTGCAAAACGGGGTAAAAGTGTAGCAGAGTGTTCTATTCTCATGAGGAGCTCAGGGGAAATTTAGTGGAAATTACTTTTTTTTTCTTGATTTTAGCTAACATTGAAGGAAGTGAAAGAGGAGCCGAAAACTCCCTGCACTCGTTTTTCTCTCTCAAAGTCATGCTCCTGCAGAGGCAAGATGGCCTAGCTTTGATTTAGTCTGACACTTTGCATTTTATTTTTTACGTAGACGCTGTCTCTTTCATTTTTGGCTCACCGATTTCTTCCTTTTTTCGCGCCTGTGTTTGTTTTTACCCACTTCAGGTGCGGCTCATACTTCAAAACGATTTTATTCCCTCTCTTCTGTAAAAACGCCAGAGCAGCAGCCCTGGAGCGCTGGCCCGGCGGCCGCAGAGAAAGCCGAGGCTGGGCGCTGCTCTGACAACCTGACTCCCTCGGCGGGATGGACGCCAGTCCCCGGCTCTGCCGCCGGGAGCGCGAGCTCCTGCTGTTGGCAGCCTCGCCCGTGACCTCCGTCAGGGCGGCCCGCGCGCGCCGGGCGCTGCGCCGGAGCCCCCGGTTCAGCCCACGGCAGCTCTCCGGAGTCCCCGTCCGGCAGCGGTAGCTTTTTGGTTAGGACCGCCTCGCGGGCTGCCGCCGCCACAGCCGGCCCCCCACGTGCGGCCGGTGCCGCGAAGGTCCTCAGAGGCCACCGAGGCACCAGCGCAACCCAGGTTCGCGCTGGAAACCGGAGATCCCACGGTTTCTGACACCAACAGGTTGCCTTCTGCAACGCTTCCACCACCTCTGGCTTGCAGATTCACGGGTATTTCTGATACTATACCTGTCCCAATGCTTCTGTTGCTCTCACTTCACTTTTAGAACGCTTTCTTTTCACTATTGCTGATTTTTGTTTCGTTTTCCCATATTTAAGGCTTTTCAACATGAATTGCTTTTTCAGGTTTTTTTTACTTGCCTGTGGATTTTTGGGGGGGGTCATTTGTATTTCTGTTTTACATATCCCAATCTACATTAAGCCTGTTCTCCTGTTCGTAACATCCATTTGCAGCACGTCGTGACTATTCAACTGTGGGTAGTACTGGAATGATTTATTTTGTGACCAGAACTGCAATTTGCCTTCTTCCAGTTCCTAAATTAGCTGCCACCTTTAATAAAGTCAAACGGTTCTTAGCATAAAAATAAAATATCTCCACATCTACTCACCGCTGGGTTATCCGCAGTTTGATTTCCCCGCAGCCTCTCTCCTCGCAGGCGATGCTCCCGAGGGAACGCTGCCCTCCGACGTTGCGGCTGGGATGAGCTTTGCTGGTCCAAACCCAGGCTCAGCAAGTTGCGATCACCTCAGCCAGGTCATTTCTTTCCCAGCTGTTTTCGAGTACAGCCGCTGGCGTGGTGAAAACCGCCGGCACGTTGTTCAAAGCCGACGCGCGCCAGCGAGAGCACGGCTTTCTGGGGAGCGTTTGCCAACGCCAGCGTCTTCTGCCAGCGAGAAGCACCTTGCGTGGGACTGTGGCAGGAGCAGAAGGAGGTGAATTGAAGCAACCTGCCCTTGGATGCAGGCATGTGAGCGGTGGGGTTTCGTTCTTTAGAGGGCAATCAAGCCTCCGTGCTCTCCTGCTGGGTCACGCTGGGCTGGCGGGAGCGGAGAAAACGGTAGGAAAAGGGTTATTTTGGTGTAAGCTCAGTACAGCCTAGTGAAATCAAAGCTACCCCAAATTGCTTTTGGTTACTGTAGGCTGTTGCAAGGTTACTCTGCTGAGACTGAAACCTTATCTCTCTCGTAGGAGCAAATGCAGCAGGATCCACACAGCAATGACTTCCTGCAGCATTTATGCTACTCTCCCCTCTACAAGGTGGTTCTGAGTACGTGAAAGTGGCTATAAAGCAGCTTCGTGAAGGAAGTGGCAACTAGGAATCCCAGGGCTGTTTTGTTGGCTTTCTGTGGACGTGAAGATGTTTAGTGCCATGCTCGTGTTGCACATGTGTGGTAAGCACAACGTCCAGGCAAAGAGGAGTTGTCCTTACTGAGGGTGGGGGCGTAGGAGAAGCCTGGATCCTGCCCAAAACCCGGCACACAGTCCCTCCCCCCCACCCCAGTGCTGAGCCCTGGGGTATTCAGTTTGGTCAAGGCAAGGTGACGGTGCCAACCGCCATGTTGGTCATGTCTTGCAGTAAGTTGGGCTGAATGAGGGAAAACTGAGTGTCCGCCCAGGTGCGGAGGGCAGCCTGAAACCACCCCCAAAAGCACTGCTGCTCGCTGTGGCTGCCTGCGCGCGAGCCGCGGCCAGCGGAGACAGCTCTCTGGCCCCAGAAGAAAGTGCTCTCTGAGCTCTTCTCCTGCAGGCACGCCCTGCTCAGAAAAATCATGCCTTTATAGATGCTAGCACCTCTGTGGGAGAAAGTCCTGCTTCCAGAAAGGCTGGTGGCCTGATGGGACCCCACCTATGCTGTATTTTGGGGTCTGCAGTGTATTTTGAGGCTGTAGAGACAATTTAGAAAGGAAAGACATTATTGTTTTCAAGGCATTGCTGGTAGGATGAGAGAAGCACCTGGTTCTTTGCGTCTAACAGACAGTGATGGATATTGCAGGCTAGATGCCGTACCTTCGTATGCTCTGCTCTGTAGCTGGGAGACAACTTGCAACGGAATAAATTTTTACAGCTGCCTAGAGTCTTGCCTTTCATGTCTTTTCTTCTCTGCCTCCCCCCACTTCCTCTCTCCTTTTTTTATGCCTCAAGATCTACCTAAGATGGAGAGGAGTTTTTGTTGGTTTCCTTTCCAGAATAAGCCGAGACATGCATTTAATCTTGTATACCAAGACGGTCTCCCACATAGGTGCTTCAATCTCTTCTGGTTTACTGTGCGTTGTTTGGAAAGAGGTCTGAAGTAAAGTTAGATAGTCCCCTGACTCTCATCCTGAAATACAAGTGTTGGCGTAGAGGATTTTCACCAGTAGACCTAGACCACTTCTATTGGCAATGTTTTGCTGGGATTTATGGAGTCTAGATTATCGTTTTGCCCCTTACAGTAGTTCGCGATGGGATAGTTACCGCAGCCACATGAAGTGATATTTTCAAGCCTCAGAATTCATTCTGGGGGGAAAACCAAAAAAAAAAAAAAAAAAGGGGAGAGGGGATCTTCCCCTCCCACCACTGGTGCCAAAAACCTCTCCTCTCAGGCCGCAAGCTGCTGTGTGGCTACACCAGTAGGTCTCATTGCGAGCAAGGAGGTCCAGGCAGCCTCAGTCTTCCTGCCTGCTTCTGCACTCCCTGCACAGAAGTGATTTTTGATTTCTTAAAGTATATTTTTCTGACTCAGAAATCTGCAAAGAAATTGGACTGTCAGCAGGTAATTTTATAACTCTTGGGTTTCTTTGCTGTAGCTGTAAATAGCAGAAGAGGTAGATTTCTGTCCTCTCTGAGGATTTCTGAATGCTCAAGTGATAGAAGGTGAGGTTGTAAATCCTGCCTGTACGTATTATAAGGTAATACCAAAAAATAGATTAAACTAATATATTACAATTAAATCAGAAATCTAATAAGCAGAGGCCTGTGTACAAAATATGGGACTGTAGATAAACTAGGGAAGCTTGCAGAAATTTTTACTCTTTCTAACTCTAGTGACAGGATGACTTGGGAGTGATGTTTACTAAAAAAAATAGAAAATCTTCTAAATGCTCTATCTCCAGGACTATAAATCAACCAGTGTACCAATCTAACCCATTTTTAAGAATCACCTGTCAAGTTAAGAACTTGGATACCTTACTCTCCCTATAATGGAGAAATAAATATTTGAAGAGGTGTTGAAAACGGTTGACTGCTTTTAATGTATTGAGCCAATTGCTTTTAGAGGTCACCTCTTCCACACAGGTGGAAGCAACGGGACTCTGGCTCTGTATTCATTTGACACATCATCTGTATCATTTTCCTTTTGTGCCAGCTAACAGAAAAGTACTGAAAGTGCTGACCTGAGAGCTGACAATATCCGATATGATCAAAGAGTAAGAAGATGGCAAGTCCACACGGTCCATTGAGGGAGGGGAAGAGGCTGGAGGAGAAAAAACGCATCAGGAGGATGACAAGAAGCCCTTGTGCACACAGGGAATGTGGTGGCCACTTCAGTCTTAGGCATGATCTTCACTGACTACTCACCTACATTAGGAAGGATCCTTCCCTCTCCCACCCATGCACCATAACCCCCAGCCCCACCTGGGGGTGGAAGGTGTGTAGGCAGCCTGCAAGGGGAGGTCTGGGCTCAACCCCTGCTCATCGTGTGCCTATTCCTTGTCTGCGCCCCACACCCTGGGCAAGGGTGAGTGGTCTCCTGGTGTCACACAGGTGATGGAAGAAGGGCTTCATACGGGTGCTTGTATCTCCAGCCATGGCCATTTCTTAACCAGGAAGTGTAGTCTTCTGTCCCGGCCAGCTCTAAACACAGCGTGGGGAATGACGATACTGCATTAACCATGCTGCCTCACAGAGGGTCTTCCCAGGGAGAAGACTGAGTTCTGACTAAATCCCACAAACATTATTAGGATGACTCTTACTAACGTGCTACTACAGAGACAGTTACCCAGAGAAGGAAGATTATGTGCTAGGTTTCTCTGAGCCATTGTAAGAACCAAGGTCAGTGCCGGAAAAAAAATGCAGGATCAGTTTGCACGCCGCTTTCGAGAGTGTGAAACAGCCTGTGAACCCTCAACAGCTGAAGGCAAGCCAATGACCTGGTGATGGAGTGCGCTCTTCTGCTCTCCTGTGCAAAATTGCTACCCCGTAAAGTAGATGCAGGAAAGCCTCAGTAAGTAATTTCACTAAGTACTTACTCCAGCGTCACAGAAGTGATCTTTACACCTTGTCCTGGGAAACTGTGATTATAAGAGGGCAAATGTTTTTAGTGGTGTCATCGGAGGTGGAAGGTGTGTGCAAGTGTGGTAAGCAGTGATTCCAGCTCTGCAGGTGACACAGCAGCTCTGCTAGAGGAAAAGGATCACTTAAAATTTTCTCACTAACAGGCCAGTGTAGTGTAGCTACACTACTACTACCTTTTGTAGCAGGCTTTATAGAACAGGTCAGTGTTCTTGCTCCCTCAGTGGCACAGTTTACACCCCACTTGAATTCTTGATTTGCTGCCTACTTAAGGGATAACTGAATTTAAGGATTTTTTTTAACAAACACCTGCATGTTAACCTCTTGAATGTTCTCAACACCCCATGCTGGGATGGTTCCCTGCCTCTCCAGGACTCCCACCTAAGGTACTAGGAATATCTGAGACTTCTACCAAGGAAGCTTTTGTAATTAATGCTGAAAGGTCATGCTGTCCTATTCTGATGCGTTGTTTGAACGTGGTCTGTAATGGCCTTCAGCATGCAGAGCTCTTCCCCTGCCTCTCCGGGAGCTGTCTAGAATAAGATGGTCTCCCAGCAGAACCATAACCCCTCGCCTAGAGGTCTAGCTGGTGGTGAGGTAAGGCCCAGTTTGGTTCAGCAGAGCTGTGCGTCCATGCTCACATTTACTGGGAAAAATACTTTTGAGTTCTGAGAAAGTACATGGGCTAAAGCCATGCAAGATGAGAAAAACGAAATGGAGTAAAGTTGTTGCGTCAGCAATATTAGCAACTACAGGATTCAAAAAAGGACTACTAACATGGAATGGTACAAAACCCTAAGAAAAAAACCACAACAACCCCAGAACCAGAAGCAACTCAATGATCAGCCTTTCCCAAGGAACTACAGAGGTCTACACTTGTCCAGCTGGTTGGTACCTGGCCAGCAGGTGAGTCACACTTACCCTAGCAGCACGTAGACCTCGCTGTCTGCTGGGAGTGTCAGCCAAGAAGTGGTTGCTGTGTACTCTCAGAAATTGTGTGTCCTTTTGCACCTATCTGAACAGAAGTGACCCAGTGAGGGATGGTTATAGAGGGAAACTTTCATAAGCTGGAAGGGAATCAAAGCAGGCAGCTGGTGTTTCTGATGGCACAGAGGTATTAAAAAGTTTATTTTTTAAGACGGTCCGTCAGTAAGAGCCACAGTAACTCTTGGAAATAGTTCTAGCAATAAGATAACTTCACTGATAATTATGCACACTTTGTTTCTACTCTGAAGTCATCTGACTGACTTCATGGTAAGGTCACTGGATCTTCCTGTGCCTGCCTGCTAAATTGAAGCAAGCTGTATTTGCACGTATTTGCCTCCACAGAGATATCTGCAGACCTATGATCATCATGCCCCTGCTGCCGCACTAAACTTAAACGTGAGCTCCTCAAGACTGGCTGCGGAATGTGTTGTAATACTTTGACAACTCCCAGACTGCTTTCCTCAGTCTTCCTACTTTTTCAAAAGCTTTCCTGAAATGTGCGCAGAAAAGCAGCTTGTAGTATTCCAACAACATTTGAACCAGTACTAAATACAGATTTAATAGAGTATGAACCATCATTGTCTGGATTTTATCCTAACAGAAGATTACATTTTAATTACATCAATTTATGAAGAAGTTTTTATTTCCTTCCTTCTTCATATGGCTTATTAAATTATTTTTTTTAATATGGTGATAGTCTAATATTCTTATAGATTTCACATCAACCGTAATGGGTATGTTTAGATTGCAGCATTGTTCCACAGAGTAAGCCTAGACTTCAAAACCTGATCAAGACGCTAAGTAAAAATGTAGACAGTTACTCTGAACAGGTTTCTTTTTCAGTTTAAAGTTAGCTTTGGTTTATGCTATGCAGCCACAGCAGATGCGATAGTATAGGCAAATATCATAGGCTGTAAAGCAGCCTGTGCTTCAGCACAAGCAATTTTATACTCTTTTAGTGTGCATGGGACATTCTGTCCAAGAATTTATATATTCACATAGAGACAGTCATGGTATATTCATATAGAGTCAGCGATGAAGCAAAAAGACACATTTTGATTTGGCTCTTTTGATTGTTCCTATGGTGGGTATTTGACTATTACTTTTGTCTAATCAAGCTCTCTTGAATGCTCTTTCTCTTCCATGCAGTGTGAACCTTCATGTAAAACACACTGTTTGTGGAGCAGTTAGTCAGCTGTGCAAGGCTGACTACTGGGATAATCAAAAATAGGAAACTTTTTGAACTGTCAAACAGTTGACAGCAATTGCCTTTTGGTAACTCATGTTAGTTTGGCCTAGAGCAATCCCGATGTTTTGCTGTCATGGAAAGCAGACACTTGGAGATGGGAAAAATGGGCACAAATAAATTGTCATTTCAAGTGAAAAACATACTTGGGAAACATATCAAACATTTAACTAATACCACCCAACAAAGCATGAAATCCCTCATGCTGATGTTATTCCTACTGCATATGCCCTAGGTCTAATATAATATTGTTGCTATATATTCTTCATCCTGTTATTACCTTTCTGCCTTCTCCCAGATAACAGCTATTTCATTGTTTTGTGTTCTGATTAGCTGGTCGTTTAACAAACCTGCAAGAGAAGGCAAACTAATCAGATGGTGAAAGCTCCAGCTTCCACCTTGAGCCATCATGACGTGCTTTGATCCCTCCCAGACGACAGCAGGCAGTAGGATGATAAGGCTTCCAATTTCCTGTTCTTGTTAATCATGGTTGCAAGCACGGGATCTAATCTTTGCAGCAGTAATTCTAATTGAAGTAGGAAATTTTCCAAATTAGAAAGTTCCTTATGAAAGCTCTCCTTTAGTGAAAGTATAGCATCAACCTTCCATGAATTTACGTGTCAGGGGAACACATACAGGACTGAAGAAAAACCGAATTGTTGGTTCAGATGATTATAGCTGTGCAGCAATTCTGCTGATCCAGGAGACACCCTCCAGCCAATCTGTCTTTGCTTTCATGAACAAGCCTGCATAAGTTTGTGAAGAATCAACCACTAGTGATTTCACAATTAAAAACAAAACAAAAAGTCTGGTAGTCAGTGGGAGATTACAGTTGACTCTCAGAAGTCTTCAAATCGCTGGTAGCTGAATATTTTGGGAAGATAAAATGTACATAAGCTGTACAGCAGCAAGACAGAGGTAATGGCAGAGTGGGCTGGCATGAATCATAAGCAATCCAGGATGCTTCCAGTGGCAAATGAAGGGGGACCTGAGTCAGGGGACAGAAATATAATCTGGTGGCATTGTTTTCAGATTAAAAACACTTAGGAAAAAAAAATCTACTTCTGACTAAATATATTAATTTTCCTGTAGTTTTAAAAGAGAATTACAGAAGGTGTGATGCTTTCCACCATCTAGACATTTCCTGAAACTCAGCTGAAAAACTTAACCTGAAATGATTTGTACTGAGCACTGCTTATTTACCTGACTCATTTTTATTCATGAGTTTTCTGGTATATTCCATGGAGATGGCCATGATAATAAAGAGAAAAAAAAAATTCCTAGATTAGTTAAAAAATAGGGCTTAAGAGGATGATGTAGTGTCAAAGTATCATGATAGGGTGATTGTGCTGGGGTTTTTTTCCCTAAATATTTTGTGCTACCACTTACCATTTTTTTTCTCTTTTCACTGCTTGGTGCTTAGTGCTTCTCTGTGGAAAAACCTGCTGCGAACTTCCCTTCCATTCCCCTCCCCAAGACACATTTGATGCTCTTCAGTATCGCCATTTCTGATTTTATCGTGCTCCTGAAAGACAGTGATAGCACTATAGTGCTTCTCTCTATTAATGTTGTTCAACAGGTGCTGAGATAATTTCTTCCTGTTAGAAACTGGAGGGAATTTACTGCGATAGAGCTATAAGAGTGACAGGTTTGTTTTCCCCTCCTCTTCTATTCCTATCTGTATGGACGACTCATTTGGTCTTCTAGGCAAGCTTTTCTGGTGGGACAGCTCCACATTGCCACCGTATCCCCACGTTGCTTTCTTTTGTCAACGTCGTTATTTGTTTGGCCACAGGTGAAACTGAGCAGCGGTATGGCCTGTCTGACAAATTAACTTTTAACCAGAGAGTTTGTGCATTTTCAGTATTGCTTGAGCATCTTGCTTGGTGCTGGTGCCCGAGGTGCGAAAGAGAAGTAAGAAGGAAGATGAAGTACAAATGAAATAACCGATTTCCCACAAGTACGCAGGTGGGATCCATGTGTTGCTAGTGCATCCTTGGTGGAGCTGCACTGTGATGTTGGATTAGTGAGTAAAGATAAAGCCCTCGATACCGCACCACCCTCGTGATCAGTGCGCTCCTTTGCAAGAACCAGCTTTTTCTAAAATAAAAGTAATGATTCAATTACTCTAATACCAAAATATGAGTTGTCTAGTAAACCAGATTAAAGCAAGGGAAGAGAGATATGTCTAATTATTATGCATATAAATCTTGCTTTCAACAGCCCAGATTTGGAAGATCAATTGTAAGTGCAAATGGCTGTAAGCTCTAGGTCTAATTTAGTGATAGTACGAACTACTTCAAAGAAAAGATACAGAACAGATGAATCATTCTCCTCTGTGTATGAAAGTACATTTAATGTTACAGTTAAATTATTGCATTATAATAACTTTAAATTATTTTGCTTTAACTAAAAAAATAAGTCTTCCATGCTATTTTATGCAAGTTAAGCAACCGTGACTGGAAACCACAGAAGCAAGAGAAATTTATTGTTAGTATTTTAAACTTGCCTAAGACTTATAACAGAGGTAATATTACGATTATGCCAGGTTATTTTAAAATTTGATCATGTTGTAAGTGATTTCATAGCTCAAAAGGTAAAAGGAGTGTTTCTGTAGGTCTCAAACACCTGAGTCGCTAGATGCCTGTGGTACATATGGAACTTCTTACGGGAGTGAGTTTAGTAGAGATGTAACAGAGCATGAAGTCTTTCACATCCCTAGAGGACCAAAATGTTGCCTTCATTTTATAATCAGAAGTACTTGATGCATGGTTCAAAATATTGGGTTGTACACAAGCAGAATATTTCAGTTACGATACAAACGGGAGGCTTTGATGTAGGACGAGGAACATCAGTCAGTACAAAGTAGCGGCCTTCACAATTTTGAAGATACGATAATTGCATGATTGAACTGATGTATGGCAAACCCTAACCCTTGAACTGTTTCTGGAAGGGGAGTAGAGAAGTCAACATGTGTTTCCCTGTGGGTTGCTGATATTTAGACAGGTGGGTTTCGTTTGTACCTATACAGGTCCAAGATATTAATTGGTTAAAGCACAATCCCATTGCCATTTTGATTTATCAGCAGTTTATTATACATGACTACTTACCTAACTTAATTTTAAAAGGTAAGACAATGAGAATAAAAGCAAAATAAGGAAATTCAGAGTAAAATTCAGAAAATGTAATTTTAGTTTTTCCTTGCAGTAGTCTTTACCTTTTGATTTTTTTCCTCTCAAACTAAGTGATTTTGACAAAAACCTCCTTCTTCCAGAAAAAAAAACCCCAAACCCCAACATTTAAAAACTAGTTTTCCCTAGTTTTGAACTGTGTCCAGAAAAGGAAAGCATTCAGCATTACCTTCGCCCTTACAGCTTAAGAGTTCAGAGGATTAGGCCTGTAGTATGAATTTTTGGTCCTGTTTAAATGCATGGTGAAATCAATACTAAAATTGTATCTATTAAGAGCAATTAATAGAAAACTAGCAGAATGTACCAACATGGATGTTCTTCTTCACGTCAAAATGTAGAAGGCTGAGGTTCTTAACGTCCAGAGACAAGTAGTAAACACAGTTCTTTCTAAACGCACGGGAGAAGATACTCTTTTAATTGTATAACAAAGTCATCTATAATTCTTATTGGTTCAATTACAGGAAGCTTTGTGCTAATCCTATTGCTTCTCGTTCATGAACTCTTCATCCACAAGCTGTAAAGAATCATGTTTTTTAAAAAAGTGCGGTTCCGATGAACACTGGCATTTCCTGGGCAGCTCGTTATACAGCAGCTGAAGACCCCCGGAAAGAGACCATAATTGAATATCCAAGGGGCATGTTTTTTGACATGCTGCTGCTGGAACTGTCTCAACAGATGACGGTTGTAACAATAAACAGAAGACACATTTCATTGAGACATGACTGAAAGTGTCAGAACTAGAGCAAAACAAAGCTGGAGAAAAAACAAAGTCGTAGGAATAAGCAGGGACAGCAAATGCATGTCTAGGTATTGAAGAAGCAGGATTCTTTTCAAATGAAGGGACGGATAATATAAACAGGAATTATATATGCCTGACTTATACACACACCCCACCACACACTCCAGTGCAGCCCCAAGATCTAGCTTCTGGCTAATGAATTTTCCTTTTTCTTAAAAGAAAAAAAGCTGTGATCTGCAAACGGTAATAATAATATATTCTGGCCTTACAATGTTTTTCACCTAGTCTGATTTCCTGAGTAATGTAGGGCAAAATTTTTTCTAGTAGAGGTCTGAGTTGAGCTAAATATGTTTATCTAACTTTCACCCTCCAGAGAGGCATTCAGGACTCTCTGGAAATTATTTGTTTCAATGATTTTGCTGCTTTCTCCAGTGATTTCTTTCTAATTGGTAGTCACCTGTATTGAAAATTTTTGCAAAGTTTTGCCCTCTTCCTAATGCAAAGTTTTTTTATTTCTAGCTATCAGTTCTTATTCTGCCTTTTCTAAGCAGCATTAATGAGACTAAAAATATGGTAATATCAAAGATGAAAGTAATGTCAAGAAAACCCCCTCCTTTTCCAATGTTCAGTTCTAAAGAAATTCACCGATTGCTTCAAGGATTAATTCCATTACAGATGGATGTAATACCAAAAAAGAAAATCCAGTTGGTTTCATATTACTAAACAGCCTCCCACTTACCAGGAATATGATGTATAAATGTCTGCAGGCAGATCTGAAATGGGATCTCAAGTCCTTTAATTAAAAAAAAAAAAAATTGATAGAAATGTTGAGGAATTACAAGTTCTATCAATTACATTACCTTTGAAAGAACAGTGATTTTGTAAAGAGGGGAGAGCCAGAAAAATATGGTCCCCATTTCCCACTAGATAAAATGGGGTTTATACATATAAAATTGATGGAGAATCACAAATCAAAAGAAAATGAGTGGTGTGTTGCAAAAAAGAACATGTTTCTTCCATTTATATCACCCCTCTGATAAAAATTCTTTTAACAGCTGAATGGCAAATGAATGCTCCGAGATGGAGAAAATTGATTTGTCCTATACATATTTTGGGCTAGGTCCAAAAAGAGATTTAGTCACTGCACTGAACTTGTGCTGGCCCCATTTACCCTCAGATAATACACCTAGTGCTGCTCACACACGCCTATCAGTCAGCTCTGAAGCGCTTGGGTACTTAAGTTCATATTACTAGGCAGTCAAAGCATCTCTCCATCTCTACTGTCGTTACACACATTCGTCACACAGTGTTCTGCCTCTTTCCCGATCCCCGGGAGCTCCAGCGTGCCCCCAGCCAAGGCGCTGCCCTTTCCCAGGAGCAGCCCTAGGGAAAGCCCTACCACACACTTACAGCAGGGACCTGGGCTCTGCGACGTACAGGGGAGAACAACTGCCCCCGAGGCTATAGCAGCAACAACTCTCTGCTTGGTGTTGCTTTCAAGCCTTACCCAACGCCCTTTCCAGCATTTTTCCAGGAGGCAGTAGGAACCACAGATGCAGCAGCCATTAAAGGACCAAAACTCCAACACACCTTCCTCAGACTGCCTGCAGTCCCATTTTATTGACTTCCTACACTCCAGCTAGTAAAGCAGCTTCTTCGGTTATCACACTTAGTCCTCCTGATGGCATTTTATCCTGTTGGCTCTTTAGTGTCCTTCCGTAATGCTGGTTGACAAGGATGTGTATGGAGCCTGCTGAGGGACATGAGCAGTAACAGCTGGATGTGGGAAGGTGGCAATGCCAACAGCAACAGGGAGGCAGAAGGACATGAGGCGAGGGATGTGATGACTAGGTTCTGACAAAGCTAGGAATAGCGTTGCATCCCCTTCCCCTTGAGAAGTTGCAATCATTTTGTCATCACCTTGAAGAAGGTCTTACAACCTTGCTGGAGTAGCGGTCTCCGGGGTAGATGGATGTAGCTAACACTCTACTCATTTAGCTAGAGCAGCACAGCTGTTTGGCATCTCTTTGCAGCATGCGTCAAAGTAATATGTTTTAATGACCCACCATCAGGCACTTCCCTAATGAAGATGAGCAAGGAAGGCATGCAGAGTAGGAAACAAATCATCACAGACGCACTAATGTGGCTGAGAAAGACAGTGGCATAAGTTCACTTATTATTGCCAATAACGTGCTCGTTTGGAACCCAGCACAAACAGAACAGCCTGTGTAGGTGCATCTTAATCCACAAGATAACTCAAGGAGCACTGGTCAGAGTAAGCAGTAGGTTTCCCTCAAGCACGCTGCCAGCCAAGCTGGGCTGCTGTGTTTGCATATGTTGCTGATACAGTGCCTTGTTTTGTTCATGGGTTCGTTGCTGGTTTGCTGGCTTCTTTGTGGGTGTGATGATGGATACACAAGGGTTATAAATCATCTTCTTTGTGCTTGATAGCAAGAATTGTGGTCCAAAAGCTCTTAAAAGAAAAAAAAAAAGCATGACTAGTGTTAGGAAAGGAACCTGAAGAGACTATCTAGTCCTTTCTCCTATGGCAAGGTCTATTCAAGTCAGACCTGATCCATACAAAAAAATATTTCATTAATTTTTCTTTAGAAGGTCTGATGAGGGAGGCAGTCTCCACAGTCACCTCTGCTCAATCTATTCTGGTGGTTTACTATTTTCACGATTACAAAGTTATTTTTTTATAATCACTACCCTAAATCTCTCATATTGTAATGTAAGCTCATTGCTTCTTAAGGCTGATGAGCTCTGGACTCACAGAACCAATAATCCCCTTGTTTGCTGCAGTTGTTTCTGGTGTATTTGAACACTGACATTGCATCTCCCTTCAGTTGTTTCTTCTTTGACTAAACAGTCCTGACTTCTGCCTGGAACAACGCTGCATTTTAAGATACATTTGTTGGCAGGGATTAAACCCCAGGAGATGATAATTACTGAGATGCACCTTCCCCTCTATTATCCTCAGTGAGTTTCAATTACCAACTGTCCAGCTGGAAAAGAGCTTGTCAGGGCAAAAATAATGCACTACAAAATACTTGCCCAAAATTTGTATGTCAAGGTTCAACAAAAATTAACCTAAAAACTTGTAGAGCTGGACAGAAAATTGTCCCTTTGATCCCTGTTACTTTCCACCACCTACAGCATTCTCTAGGGGAGGCTAAAATCTTTCTACATGTGATAAGATGATTTTTGTATTGACTCTTGGTGAGACTAAAGCTCTTGCTTTTAGCTAGGGTTTTGAAAATGTCATCCTTGGTCTTATGTTCTTGATTCTTGCTCGTGAAATGTGCTAATGGTATCGCGCGGTTCCCTGGGGGTGTGGAGCCGTCAGACGGGGCAGACCGTCAGGCGGTGTGGCAGGAGGAGGTGCTGCAAGGCTGATCCTACATCGTAGCCTCGTCAAAAGCAGAATGCCAGCAACATCATGTTCAAATTGTTCTGGACCTTGGCAAGTCCGGGTTTAGTGTTCTTACTTTTTAGCAAATGACCCACTGTCTGCAAAGTCAGAACTATAAAAGAAAGGAATAAAGAACTCAAGAATAGAGAGAAGAGCTCTGAAAAACAGCACCACATGCATTGTCAATCCCACAGCTATGAGTGGTTCCTTTTCACATTATATTAATTTCAGTGATGAACAGATAACCAAAGGGCTGTGGGCTGTGGTATTGTTAACCTCACTATTTTGCAAAATTTGACATGAAATCTTGTATGTCCTCTCAGATTTGGGATTTGCCTGTTTCTAGATGCCTTGGAAGAGACTAGATGCTGTAGGAAAAGCCCCTTACAATCTTCATGTTTAGCTGCAACTACCGCCAGCAACACTCAAAATTTTAAAATAACGACAACTGTGGAAGGCAGCAGGACCTCCTGCTCTCTGTGTTTTGGCAATAGGTCCCCTTACGCCTCGTTTCAAAGGTGCGTTCTCCTTTTTGTGTGTGCGCTTGCACTCAGGAACTCTTTCCGATCTGCCCCTGGTGGGTTCCGCTGCTGGCACAGCCGACACCAGGCTGCAGACTCCTGCCCACCTTGGGAGGGTGAGTGTGGTGGAGGCGTCCGAAGGCAAACTAGATTTCTGGATTCTGGAACTGCCGTTGATGTCCCTAGCAGGCTCCTCTTTCTGGGAGGTGGAATGTGAAGCCAATGCCAGTAAAACCTCTGTTATTTCTACGAAAACAATCACGGGAATAATGACTACATCTAGAGTCCATGGATAGATATACTCATTTTTATGTAAGATGGCCTCAATTCATTTACAAATGAGGTTCAATCCTATTTTGCCAGTGCATTGTAGGGCAATAAAATCTGAGCAGAGTGGCTGTACATTCTCTCTAATAGGTGCATATTTATTTAGCTTTAAGTACCTTCATGGCTCCTGGTTTCATAACCTCCCTTAGCTGCTTATTCTAATGGTTATAAAATTTTTTCTCTTGTTTAACCTAAATTTTTGCAACTGCAGTTTAAGCTCATTACTGCTTGCTTTATCTTCAGTGTTAATGTGAAAATTTTTTATCCTGGCTGCCTTTAAAGCATCTTTTTGTCCATTAGTAAGATGTTAATGTCTCCTTTCAGTCTTCCTCTCCTCTGGTGAAAATCATCAATCCTTGACTTTGCTGGGCCTTTTCCAGGTACTTTGTTTCTCTACTTGAAGTTTTTAATTTGTCTTTCTTTAAGCAAAGCACCCAGATTGTAAGTGCAGTAACTCCTGACTGAAAGCCAGTCAGTACCACAGAAAAACACCTCCTCCCCTGGTTTTTAAGTACTACTCCTCCAGGCAGGAGGAGTTCCTCTTCTTCTCATCCGACAGTGTTAACCTGCCTGTAGTTATCCACTGGGATAATGAGATCCTACCGTGGTAGAGTTTGCCATCTGCTGACCAGAAACTGCTTAATATATGACTGGTTTTGATCACGAGTATTGATTTTTTTCTTGTTTCACTGGTTTTAGATTTCTGAGGTTCAAAGAGTAGAGGTTTTATCCACAGCTTGAGGATGTACATCTGGCTATCTTGAATCCCTTGAGTAAGGGTGAGCTGGACTCTAGAGCAGTGAAATACCTGGGGGTTAGAACCCGACCTCCGCGCTCCTGCATGGTACACAAAGGACCTTGTGGTGACCCACTGACTGGCTGCAGGAGCCTCCTGGGGACCTGGCGCGGGGCTTTTTGGGGAGCAGGCAGGAGGACACAGGAGGTGAGCATCTGGAGCAGAGCCAAGAAGCAACGGAAGCAGCAGACCCGTGGTGGCTGGTACAATGCGTATCACCAAAATGAAAGAATAGGACCAACTACTGCATCTTTCAAGATTGTCAAGGTGACATGACAGACCAGTACTAGAGCAGCCTGCAGCTGGGAGAGCTTTGCTTTGTTCTGACGACCAGTGAGGTGGGATGAGAATGCGGCAGTTTTGCAAAGCCGCATTGTGAGCCACGTTTCCATATGGCATCACTCGGCTTTTATCTTCAGGTATTTACACAAGTTGAAGGTTTTGGACAATGTATGCACCTAGTTGTGCATTTACATGTATTAGATACACATTAGATGCCTTAATCATGTTACTTAAGGGCTCCCTTTCAAAATACTCCCATTTCAACAGAATTTGTCACCTTGTCAGATTACTATCTTTACAGCAGCTGGTCCTAAAAAGTGGCATTTTGCTAAACTGTTAACAGCTTCTATGGTACTGTACCCTCTTTATAAACTGACCCAGCCCCAGTCTCTTGGCATATTATCTCTGCGTATAATTTTCAGGTCACCAAACTTTGTCCTTTGGGAACGGACTGCCATTAGGACCAGAAAAGTAGCAGTGCAAATTATTTATTTTCCATTCTTGGTAATGACTCACTTTTAGTTAATGAATTGGAAAAAGTACATGAAATTAATGGAGCGAGGTGCTGTCTAACTGTAAAGCAGGGAATGCTCTTCCCTGCCCTGTGATTCCTCCCCAGGTAAAGGTCAGGGACTCGCTGACTTTGGGCATGTTCTGCTTCGTAACTCTGTTTCCCAGCTGAAAAATTGCACCGTTAATCCCATCGCTTGTGGGATCAGGAGAGATTTTCAAAGGCAAAGAGAACAATCGGGCATTTAGCATCTATTGCAAACTAACAGGTGCCTAATTCACATTTGTCCTTTAAAGAAGCCCTCTCTTGATTACTGTCATAGTGCTTGGTAATCCTGGGATAAAGCTTCTGTTTATAAAAGGATAAACCAGAATTACAAACCCTAACTCTGTGAGCTGCTGGGCAGCCAAGTGTGTACAGTTTTCGACTAGGACACTTCAGATCTGCTTCTACTCACAGCTCTGCTAATAACGTAATAACAGGGCACCGAACAAGCCACATTCCCTTCCTACTGCCATCTGGTAATGAGCTTCTGACAAAGTAACAGCTGACATCATCATTGTGATATTGACCTCTCCAAGATCCCTAGATAACAAGTGCTATTTAAAATTTAGCAGGCATTACTATTATTATTTGTTTCCCCCAGCACAGTGGAATTACGCTGCGTTTTTGCAGTTATTTTATCAACTCCTGGCTTTCCTAAAGCTTCCCGTGTCCATTCAGGTCTCCTAAAAATGAGACTCCTGTGTATTACTTATTTTGGCAACAGCTAAACAGAAGTAGAATAACTGTACTTTATTAGCCCTTTAAATACAAATGCACCTACCTGTTCTGCTTAGAATTATGTGATCAGTTTGGGAATACGGTTGCAGCTGTGACAAGGGAGTTACGGTTCGCAGGGAAAGAGATTGCCTCTTGGCACAGACCATGCCCTGCCAAGCTGGGAAGCAACGCCGCCAGCGGAGTGACTACCTGAGCAAGCAGCAGCGTGCCGTGAAGTCCGAGGTCCCTCACACGACTGTTTGGTAGCGTGCTGCTTCCCTGGCTGTACAGGTCTTCTCAAGAGCAGATCCTAGTGGGCAAGGAGCAGTCTCATGTAAAAATGAAAAGAAGAAACTGCTCTGGGAGGCTTAGCTGAGAAATGAGCCTCTTCTTAGCAAACATACAGTGTCTTCTCCTAGGAACAGTGCTGTGAGGCTGGTTTGAAGTACATAAGCAAGGTTGCCAGTGGAAACTAATGGTATAACTGAAATCAAATAAAATGTGGTGGGGTTTGGATGGGGGTTTTTTCCCCACATTTTGACCTTATCGCTGCTGGTTGTGCAGGAACAACAAAGGAGACCTTCAGAAGTGGTTGAGAAATATTAGTATGTCCATAACTTGGACACAAGTTGCAACGAAAGCTTTTCCAGATTGGAAAAATACGGGGTGGAGATCCAGCTACATATCTGAAGTCAGGAAATGTCTTTACCAGCACCTACTACCAGGTTTTGAAGGGCCCCTTTGATGGGCGATAGCAGCTTTGTTTCTGTGCTCCATGTGCTGTATGTTACAGCCTCTTGAAAGGCCATGGGGTTGTGCCCTGCAAGCAGGACTATCTGCCTTCCATGCTTGCTCCGAATTTTTCTCTCTTTTAAAAGTTAAGCTTCTAGTTTTTATGTGAATAAAGTTTGGCTTGAGTTTCAAAGTCTTTTGAGCTTTTTTTGGAGAGTTTGTTCCAGGTAACTTCAACCTACAGCCGATTCAGAATATGTCACAGCCCCAAAGAGTGCCTTCCCCCAGTCTGCCCTCCTCCCCTTCTGAAATTCTCATTGTTCTCCTGGATTTTGGCTGGGACGTGTGAGAGTGCCCTAATATATGTGTTACCGTTTGTGGTACCCTGCTCTGACACGCCAGAAAACAGGGTTAGCAAAAAGTGGAAATGTAGCGCTTCTCAAAAGAAGTTTCATTTAGACAGAATTGTAAGAAAGTAAAGAGAAAAGAAAAATCTAAAATACCAAGCCCCCCCCCCCCCCAATTAATCTTGTACAGAGTCTGCCTTGCTGTTCCACGTGACTATTTTCTAACATCTTTCCAACGCATCAGGCTAAAAGAACAGGGTGCGTTTGATGTTGGATCATTTTGTACTAATGATGACATTACCTGATGAGAGAAAACACTGCTGAAATTCTATTCATTGACATTTAGCAATGTCTAACAAACAGGAGTTAAAAAGAAGATGGCGTGAAACACCACTTGTCTTTGGTATGATAATTGCAAGTGGGAGTCTGATCTTTCTTCCCTTAAGTCAATGAGAAAGCTATGATTAAGTTAACTAACTTAGACCCGATACTATTTTTATTTACTTAATTGGCTTCTTCTAGATAGCTTTTTATGAAGCATGCCTGGGAATTGCATTTAGAAAGCACTCCAGCCCTGCAGAAACTGCTTTTCTGTTCCCCAGTGACACTGATTTTGACCGAAGACAGAAATAGATGTGGCAGCTGGCACTCAGAAGTTGTGGGAGAAGCTGGGTAACATCCACCCAAGGGTGACAGATTTTGGTAAGTTTTGCTTAAGGACACGTCTTATCTCGACCTAAAGGGTATTGGAATTTGAGGTCTGGTCCACCTCCTGAGAATAACCATGCTCTGCTCTCCGTATGGGGATAAAGCTTAGTCTGTGTTTATCAGCAAAATGTCTTTTGCATGTCAAGGTTATTGCAGTACAGGGAAGAAAAGTGATCATGTCATACCCGTAGTCCCAGCTGCGCTTTCCAAAGTACATTATGGGAGTGTCTGGGTGGCAGACGACATCTCAACTCCATTGTATTTTCAGAGGTCATATGTCCTCTTAACAGACTAGAAGATATTTTATCACCAACTCTGCAATACTTTTCTTCAGACCTCACACCTGAAAAAAAAAAAAAGCATCCAAAGCATCCAGTGGTGTCTGGAAATAAATAAGCACTGCCAGAAAATGGGAAAACCCAGCATTGGAAATGAATATTAATTGTTGGCCTGATTAAATTATTAGCAAGGTATTGGCCATGTTAGCAGTGAGTGTGTAGAGATGTGTGTTTTGATATAAAATATTTTGCAGTCTAGGTGGAAGGTGCATCCCTGTTGAGTGTAGCAGAGCTGTGATTTTTTTCACCACACCTTAGTGTTAACCTTCTAAGTTTAAAGCTGTAGAGCAGCTGAGGGTCATTTCAGGCAATGTCAGGATGGTAGAGAAGCTTGCAACAAAAATGAGTATGAGGGGGACAATGACAGGTGTCTACTGTATATTAGGACCGTGGTAAGTCGGAGTAGCAGTCAGCAAAGCTTTCCAGTAGATTCTCATTGTTTTGAAGAAGTACACAATGCTCTTCCTTCCCACACATTTTAGCATGCCTCCTTTCACAGGTTGCCAGGGCTTTTTTACCTCCCAGAATTTTAAATATATGACACTTTCTGATCCATTTTTCTCTGACTTTGATAACTGTGTCAACAAAATATTTCAGGAAGGAATGGGCCTCTTGATTAAAAGAGGTTCATGTCGGTATAACCTGAGAGGGAAAAATGGGATAAAAATTACAGATATTTATGTGCCAGCAAGCATAGGTCTGGAAGAATGGTTCAAAAACCGAAGGATGCTTCTCTAGGTGATCGTGCAAGAAAAAAAGTTTAATAAAGGGGTAAGCTATGTAAGCTATCAGAGCGGCCAGTAGCCAGTTGTGGGTCATCTTTTGTACCTAGAGCTTCACTTGGGGATTGAGGCTGGGAGTGTTCGGACAGGAGAGAAAAGCACAGGGGATTTCTTGGGATGAGCTGCAGCACTTTTCTTGCTGGGAGAAGAGTCGTGAAGGTCTTTGTCAGATTTCTGGTGCGGAAGAGGGAGGTGGCCACCCCCATTTTGGGATCCAGGGCAGTTGGCCCTGGACTCTGCTCTCTGCAAGACAGGCACAGCGCAGCGTCTTCCCTGCCTGTGCTCTGTGGCAACAGCATCTCCCATGCCGGTCCCCGAGGGGCTGGGGAGGAGGACTGGCATGTAGCTTTGGGTCCCACCACGGCATCGAGGTGGCACCTGTGCAGCTCACAGCGGATCTGGGGCCTGGGAAGCCCAGGCAGAGTCCCACACCCAGATGCAGAGCTGCAGTCTGGCCTCAAGGAGGTGGCTACAAAAAGCAGCTATTGGGCAAGAGGGCAGCCACAAGCTGAAACGGTACTTTAGTCCTGGCTGTACCGCGTGTCGCAACTTGCTAGCCTTGTCTTTCCAGATTTGCTTTCAGAAAGCCCCAAATTGGGGCTACTGAATCATGTGTAGAACATTTGTTTTAGTAACAAGTAACTTGTGGGGGGGACTGTGTGCCACTTCCAGATTTTTTTTTTTTTCATGAAAATACCAAGATATTTGATGTTTTGCACTGGAAACAAAAAACTGTTTGTCTACTATTGAGATTTCTTAATTATTTAAGATATGAAATGCTCATTATCTAGCTTCCAGCTAACTGTTTTTTTCCATCACATTGCACCATTGGAATGGTTATATAATATTAATATATGCTTTATATAACATTTCTGAAATACTGAAAAATGAGTATATTTTATAGTTCATCAGAGGTTTCAGTAGCTCTAATAAATAATGATAATGGTGACCTGGAAAAATATACTCTTCAGTAAAGTTTCTAATTCCTGGCTGTCTAACAAATTGCAGTAGCACAGACTGTGTCTTTGATACACACTTTGTGTAAATTATCACATGTAAAAAGTATGAAATTCTATTAGCTACATAGCAGCTATTTTTACGTGTTGCCAGTTTTAGGCATGGTAAGTAAGCGAGCTTTAATAAAAGCTGGATAATATTTAATAAAATATAGCGAGACTGAGATAATTTTCTGCATTTGTGTTGCAGTCCTGTATTTGTGAATGGATGGACTCTCCAGTGTGCCCTGGGCTCCGAGTCAGGGCAGAGGTCTGCATGTGCGGGTTACACGTGTCTCTGCCACTGGTGGACAGCTTGGCATTAGATGGTGGGTGTTAGTAGCATGTTCTCCCATATTTTCTTGCTACTCCATTGGAAATGAACAACTTTCAGCATAATTAAACATGGATACCTCAGCAGGGAACTTCCTATTTGTAATGATTTTCTCATAATACAACCAATATTATGTAGTCCGTGAGACCAAGTTTGGCATTTAATTATCCATCCAGTTTGAGAATAATCCATGTGTCAGTGTTTCCGTAGGCCAAACCTGGATGCAAAACACTCATAAACATATATTTAGGATTTATATTTACAAAATATACATTTAAACATCAGTAGAGATTGAATAAGCTTAGCTACATTGAAATTCCAATGGATTCTGATAATGAACTTGAATATATCATCAACATGTTTTGCCAAAAAAGGATTTTCTTGAGGTCTTAATATTTGCCATTTTTACGTTGTAATGAAGGACCTCCTCTCCCTTTTTTTTGTGGATGCTCTTCCTTCTCCGAGCAGGAAGGGAGCAGGGCTGCTGTTGTGGGGCCAGTGGGCTCCGGGGGGCTCAGGTGATGCTGTGCTGGTGGAGGGGCACCAAGGCTGACCTGGCCATAGTGCGGGGTCTGCAGTGACGAGTCCCTCCCAGAGAGGTCACATCTGGTAGGCAGGAGGAAAGGATAGTAGGGCAATGGGGATAGAAATCTGCTGCCCATTTCCCCTGTCCCCTGGATCAGCAGTAGACTGTTGTCTTAGAGATTTAATAGCACTATGCCTAGCAATGTGATGCTTCTTGGTATCAAGCTCTTGAAAAAATACACCTATCATGATATCCCCAGAAAATGGCCCAGTACTGATGCCACTGGCAATACCAAAGTGGTTGAGGACCTGAATGTTTGCCCGTCTTTCACATTTTTACGAGAAATTTTATTCTGTTCTTATTTTGCTGGCAAACTTCTGACCAGTTTTCTCTGGCACATAACCAACATTCAGACTGTGAATCCACACATAAAGGAGAAGCCACTGAGTCCCTTGATCTTTGGGTCTGGTTGCTGTGGGCTTCAGTGCCAGCAGCAGTTTGCTGGATTAGGTGTTTGCTTGTCAGCCTGGAGACCAGAGTCCACCGTGGGGATATTGCAAGCTGCTCTTCCACGTGTGAAATATGCCATCTTGGATAGCAGAGCCGGAGCTTGCTGGATATCGCTATTAACTTGGTTTGGCAGTTAGCTGGATGGTGCCAACGTAGTTCGGGCAAGGAGCATCAGTGGAAAGGAGCGGTGCGCCTTTACGTCTGTGCATGGAAAGCATCCCTTCCTCCCAAGGAAACCCAGCTGGCTTAGGGACATTCATTTCTCCTGGGAATTGGGCACCGTGCTGCTTCGATGTCTGATTTGACACGAAGGCACTGGACCTCTCAGGGCAAGCTAGTAGAGTATCAGGTCCCAGTACGTTTGACATAAAACAGGGTGTGAGAGGGTGGTAGTTGCAAGCCAGACAACAAAGTGTTTAAGAGTTGAGCAATGAAGGTGAGGACAGTCATATGATAACGGGATTTGCATGTTTGACATCCCTACCCACTGCTGGCGTGACAGCTTGTCCCAATGAATTCCCTTGTTGTAGCATAGTAAACTGTTTGTTTCTTTATTTTGCCCAAATTCTGTATTTCCTTAAACAGGCTGATGCCAAATTGTACATCTTCTTGACAAATGCATGTTGTGACAACTGTTATTTAACATTTGCTGTTTCCTCTATGTATTTGAGTGGGCTATGTAATTTACTAGTAAGGTATTTTTAATTTACTTTATAACCACTTCTTTGTCAGGTATTATCTAAGCCAGCTGCTAAATACTTATTTTACATCTATGCCGACTTAATCTTTTCTTCAGGGAAGAAATTATTGTACATAATGATAGACAATTATTGTGACATGCCCACTTGCATGAATATCTCAACTGCTTTCTGTTTCTTTGTATCACATATTTTGCCTAGGCTTTTTATACTGAATTTCCTCATCTTGTACCTATCCCCTGCTTTGTATTACTTGGCTGTCCAAGTGTTCTTATTTGACAGCTTTGTCTTCCCTGCCTGCAGATGAATGTATTCCCTTCATTCATACGCTCTCTCATGTCTTGCTTCTGAGGAGTTGTCTGCTGCCTGTGTTGCTCTTACCCCATCTTCTAATTTTTATTTCCATAACTCAGCCATAAACTGACTTATCTGGGGGAATGTTTGAATGAAGTAAGGTTGAAGCTAATATTCATCTGAATGCCGTTACAGATTTGACGTAAGTTAATTACTCTTATCTAGTCTATTCACATTCTTGCATTTTCAAAAGGCTTTCGCTGTTTATACAGTGACAGCCATTGCTTATACAGAAAAAGAGGTTTTTCAGCTTTTAAGACTAATATCTAATTTTAAACCAGTGTATATTGAAAACTGTGACTTTGCTGATATCTAATTTTCGCTGCGTGGAGACTTGCTGACCCGAATGACTCATCAGCCTGCTGGCTCTATTCCTATCTACTGTCTTTGGGTAAAATGTTCAAGCTGAGTTAGGAGCCCAGTTCCCGTTCGCTTTCATTTGGGGTGGGGAGGGGAGAATATTGGAGGCTTTTGACAAGCAGCCATTCCTCAAGCCCTCAATTCCTAACTGGCTGGTACGAAGTCATTTTTCAACATCTGTTGGGGTTTGCACATGAAAGGGTTTGAAAAACAAAGCTGTTGCTGCCACGCAGGTTTGTGTACTATCACACTTGGGAGAAGTTGGGGTTGAGGGCTTCTCTGGCCCCTTCTGCTCCTCCTTCCTTTTTTGTTTCTTATTTCCCAGTGTGGCTACTTTATATTTGGACTACTATTTGGCTGGTTTCCTGGACTATGAAAGTGCAATCCTTTGAAGTTGATTTTCTGAGTCACATGGATGAAGGCTTCTACATTAACCCTGCTCTGTCTTCCAAACCTGATTTCCAATACCCTTCAGCCTTAACAACAGTGCTCTAGGACAAATATTAGAGATTTATTTAATACAGCATTTCTTGGGAGCATTCTTACCAACACTAATTCATCGTGGGTTTCATTGCGAGCATATAGACTACTATGAGCTGGCATCAGGGACCTTTGCTTTCCTCTCTCACTGGCCTGTGGTGCAACCTTGCCCTCTTTATCGTTGTTTCGTCTCTCTCCATTTGTCTGTTTTGTCTGTTTAGACAATAAACTCTTTTTCGTGTGTCTAAGTTTCCTTTACGCTTTAGTTTTACAGTGCCTACAACAATTATAATCACAGATAGAGCCCCCAGGTGTAGTTGTAATACAAATCTTTAAGAGGAGTAATCTGGTTACAGCTGATTTGAATGTCTATTACTTCTGAAGGAGAGGATAATCCCCAGAAATAAGTAGGCAAGGACTGCGTATAATGCCTCCAATTCTGTGAGTTTTTGGATCTGTTTTTTTTCTTCTCACCCCTTCCACCCCCCCAGACCCCCCCCAAGAATAAGAGAACCTCCCTGGGACCCTTATAAGGCAAAATTTTCTGTTCATGCCTTCCATTTCACAATCTATTCAAATCCATATTCCAGTCAGATAAGGTCTGCGGAGGATGTTTTCAAAAGCTAACCTCCTAAATTCCTGTTATAGTCAACAGCAGATCAGAGCTGGGCTTTAATTGCTTTGAATTGCCCCCAGAGAGAATCTTGTTATGATGGGGAAAGCCAGGGGAGTTTGCCTCCCTAAGATAGAGGTAGCTTTGGGGAATAACTTCTTAAGATGAAAGAACAGTGTTTTCTTCAAAGTCTGTAAAGAATTTTTGTTGTCACATTTATTAATGGGCAATCCCTAACCTGGAAACGTGATTAAAGAAACAAGTTAAAGTTGAAATTAGCGTTCACTCTCTTTCAGCTGCTGATCAAGACTTACAAGCCAGTTCTTCCTCCTTACATTACCTTGCTGCGCAGATTACATCAGGGCGATCGCCTTTGCTTACGCTGGCTTTACCACTATATAGGTGAGGTTTTGAACTGCCTCATTCAACCTGCGTTCTTCTGAATTCTCTGGAGAGACTGATACAGCCCTCTAAAGGTAATAGAAAACATCCTGATTCCTTCACTGGGCTTTTGCTAAGGCTCTCTTTGAATGAGGTCAAGACTGAGGGATTTCATAAACCTGTGATGCCCCTTGCTTCAGTGATGACTGTGTAGTAGCCTGCCCAGTGCCGTGCAGTTCTCTGCAAGCCTTTTTGTTTCCGCACTTACCCTTTCTCGTCCTTAGGAAACGTTCGTCACGTGCAGCACAAGTTGTGGAAAGTTAACAACGCTGCACACACAAAGTCCTTTGCTAATGGCCTGGAACACAGGGCAGGGGAGTACGGGGCTGGTGGCTTGGCAGAGCTTACCCGGGACTGACAGTTTGTCATGAGTTTGTCATGCCGACACGTCTTTATGTCTCACATATGATACCCTTGGTCAGGTGGCGTGCCTACCCAGAGGAGGCTGCAAGGAGGCAGGCGGTGGCAACAGCAGCAGCAACAGTGGTTTTCAACATGTGTCATCCCCAACTTATCGTTAGGCTCAATTTATTTTTCCTTCTTATCATCTGGGTCTACCTAATGCTTGGTGAACCTTGGCCTCAAATGAATCAGCAGTGCAGCCGGAGCGCTAAAGGAGGACAGTTATATAAGTATATCATAGAATCATAGAATCTTTGGATTGGAAGGAACCTTTAAAGGTCATCTACTCCAAGCCCCCTGCAGTGACCAAAGACATCATCAGCTACATCAGGTTGCTCAGAGCCCCGTCCAACCTGACCTGGAATGTTGCCAGGGATGGGGCATCTACCACCTTTCTGGGCAACCTGGGCCAGTGTTTCACCACTCTCATTGTGAAAAATTTCTTCCTTAGATCTAGTAAAAATCTGCCCTCTTCTAGTTTAGAACCATCTCCCTTTGTCCTATTGCAACTGGCCCTGCTAAAAACCCTTTCCCCATCTTTCTTATAAGGCCCCTTAAGTGCTGGAAGGCTGCAATAAGGTCTCCCCAGAGCCTTCTCTTCTCCAGTCTGAACAACCCCAACTCTCTCAGCCCTGTCCTCACAGGAGAGGTGTTCCATCCCTCTGATCATTTTTGTGGCCCTCCTCTGGACCCTCTCCAACAGGTCCATGTCTTCCCTCTGCTGAGGGCTCCAGATCTGGACGCAGTACTCCTACTCCAGGTGGGGTCTCACCAGAGCAGAGTAGAGGGGCAGAATCCCCTGCCTTGACCTGCTGGCCATACATCTTTTGATGAAGCCCAGGATACCGTTGGCCTTCTTGGCTGTGAGCACACATTGCCAGCTCATGTCCAGCTTTTCATCCCCCAGTAGTCCTAATTCCTTCTTGGCAGGGCTGCTCTCACTCCCTTCATCCCTCAGCCTATATTGATACTGGAGGTTGTCTCAACCCAGGTGCAGGACCTTGCACTTGGCCTTGTTGAACCTCATGAAGTTTATATGGGCCATTCCTCAAGCTTGTCCAGGTCCCTCTGGGTGGCATCCTGTCCCTCAGGCATGTCAACTGGACCACTCAGCTCGGTGTTATCTTCAAACTTGCTGAGGGTGCACTAGATCCCACTGTCTGTGTCATCGATGAAGATATTAAAGAGTACTGGTCCCAGTATGGACCCCGGAGGGACACCACTTGTCACTGATCTCCAGCTGGAGAGAGCTTTGACCACTACCCTCTGGGGGTGACCATCCAACCAATTCCTCATCCACTGAACAGTCCACCCATCAAATCCATATCTCTCCAATTTAGAGAGAAGGATGTTGTGGGGGATCATATCAAAGGCTGTACGGGAGTGCAGAGAGATGACATCGGTAGCTCTTCCCTTGTGCACTGATGTCGTCACTCCATCATAGAATACCACTAGGTTGGTCAGGCAGGACTTGCCCTTGGTGAAGCCATGCTGGCTGTCTCGAATCACCTCCCTGTCCTCCATGTGCCTTAACATAGCTTCTAGGAGGATCTGTTAAGTGATATTCCACAATATCCATAAATATTGTTAAAATCTGTCTTGGAAGATAAACACAAATTGGAGGCAGCCATCTAGATGAGTTTTTCAAATAACATGGCTATAGGACCTTTCTAACTGTACTGGTTCTTTCTCTACCACTGTTTCACAGGTGTTTTAATTTTTCTTGCCCTTCTACCCATTTATGTCTTTCCATTTGCAACTATATGATGGGAAGAAAGCCCTGCCTTTGAATTTTAGGTTTATGCCTGATGTTAAAACTCATTTCTGTTTTACAGGAGAGCAGACCTGAGGGATCTGTTAATATGCTCTGTACATAAGAAGGGCAGGACAGTAGAATTTTGTATCCTAAATATGCCAACACACTGAGAATAAGAAAGCATGAACAACTGAGTTTTTGTTTTGTCTGAGCAGCCTAAATAAAGCCAATCCTCCCACCCCCACACCATGTCTCTTCCTCCAGTTGGGACTATAGTATTTTCTTGATAAAAGAAAAACAATAATTTTTAAAAATATTGGGTTTAGTTGACAAAAATATTTTTGTTCTTTCTCCTGATATTTTGTTTAATTATCATTACTGAGATCCTTCAAAAACCAAGCTTGGGCAAATTGTGAAACAAAATCCTTTGTCAAGAAGTCTGAAAATGGAAACATTGAATTTCTCACTCCTTTTTCTCTTCTGTGGCCATTCCCCCAGATGAAAGTCCTTCTTGGCTAAAAGTTTGTTGAGTTTGGCTGTAGCTGCAGTTGAAACAATACTGACAACCACCACGCAGCCTTTTCCCCAGGATCGTGGAGCAACATGAATGGTCCCTGCCTTATCAGTAAGGAAAGAATCAAAAAGGGAATTTTTTAATCTGATGAGTTGTTCTTCCCTCTCTGTCACATGGTCTTACTGTTTTGAAACTACTCCCTTTAAAAGCGTTGAACACACAGCCACAGGAGACCAAAGGTCTCCCCAATATGTTTAAGATGCTCCCACCACTCTGTCCTTTGAGGCAGGAACATGCCTGAGAAGGCAGCTGCCCTGTTTGGGGACTTGGGCCTTGATATGACTCCTAGCCATGCCGATGTGCACAGCGACTTGTTCTCTGGCCAACTTTTCTTTATCGAGTCGCTTGTTTGTCCATGTGGTGTGGCACAGGTGGCAGTGGATCCATGTTTTCATATGCAGCCTGTACCTTAAAACTGCAGAATTTTATCAGACCCATGAGCCCTGTTTCCAGAGCTTTGTTTTGAGCTCCATCATCTTACTCTCTCTGCCCTTCTCCATGCTGTTTCACCTTTCCACAGAACCTGCCTGCTCTTCCTGGCACAAATTTTTGGCAAGAGGCATCTGGGGTATAAACAGCAGCACATGCTCATTGAATGCCTCAGTTTGCCAGATTTTGTATTTTCTTGTTTTCTTCCTCCATGGGAGAGGCAGCTGCTATAGCTTCTGGAAGTCTGCTGTGGGAGTTGTTTCTGGTGTGCAGACCATCGCTAGTACGACCCCGCTTTCAAAATCACCTTAAAAGTCTAGGGGGAAGGTCTCTGGATATCACTTTCTAAACTTCTTCATTCTCTCTTAGGCTGGAGGGAGTGATGGGCCACCAGCATCACAAAGAGCATTTTAAGCAATTTTAAACGTGGAACCACTTTGCTTTGGAAGAACTTTGCATTCCTTTGACTGCATTAGTACCAGAAGACTGCATGAATGTCCTTTGAAGTTTGATTAATAGCCCTTTTAATTTTGCAGCACTGTTGATGTGAACAGTAAACATTAATCTGTAGTTCTTTAGTGGGAGTGTTTTTTCCCCCCTGAATATTGTAAAGCTGGCCATCTCAGCTGGGTCTGAACATAGCTTCCTTTCTCTTTTCTAATGTTCCCTGGTAGTTTTTTGAGTTGTTCTAGTCAGGTAGTTTGTGGTGCAAGGGCTTGCAATACTCTGTCTTGTAGGCTTCTACAGGCTTCTTTGAAACATCCTGGTGCATTTATTCTGAGGCCTTGCTATGTGTAATTTGGGAGATGCCCAGCCTTTGTAATAAAAGAAGAAATGCCTTTCTTCCAATACATTTAAGAGCATGTGCTGCGTGTTTTTGTTTTTGTGGAGTTTACTGACACCAAGAACTGATGAAGGCTGGTGGCTTCCCAAAGGGCTTCTGTAAATACCTTTTATTTCAACTCATGGGAATTTTCTCAACTGGAGCCAAACATTTTGTGTTGTGCTTTCTCTTGGAAGAAAGCAGAAAGTAATGCTAGGAGATACCACTTAATCACACTGGCAAAACAGCCATGGCAAGTTCTCTCAAAATGCTTAAGAGCCATAAGAAAGAATTAGATAGTTGCTAACCGGATCCCAGCAGACAGCTGTCGTACTTATGGATCGTCTATAGGAGATGAGGAGAAAGAGAGATATCAAACACAGACAGTGCTCACATCTGGAATTTGACTCTGGGACCGTAGCCTTCCATAACAAGCCAAACTAACACCTTTGATGGATGCACAAAACAGGGGCTTTGAGAAGGACTGGAGGCTTGGATAAGATAAAGGCCAAATTTATTGGACTGTCCTAAAAGCCTTTATTCTTCCCTACACTATAGGCCATTCCATGTATTTCCTGTCAGGGCAGGGACAGCAAGGCAAATTCAGGTCCTGGTGTTGCTAGCCTGGCAGAGTGCTGGGCTGCTCCAAATTCACACCACTTCTACTATCGTGACAATCCTAGTCTCCATTTTGAATTAAGAATTCAGAAAATTGCAAATAAGTTTGTTAGAAAGGACTCTTTCTGTGGTTTAGCTGTCATTAATAATAGTTACTTCTTCTTCTAAGCAAAGATCCACGTAAAAAAGGTCTATGTTTAGTCAATCTCTACATTTATAGTCAAAGGCTAGATCTGGACAGCTTGTGATCTTGTGGTCCATCGAGTAAATATGAGCTCATGAAATGCTTAAAGGCACATTTACAGAATTTTAGACGGATTTGAATCCAGGAGAGTGTAGCCTCTCTGGAAAAAATGTTGTAGTCTCTTGTCAGGTTTCCGACAGCCCCGTGACACATTACTCACCTGCTCTGCACCGTGGCTTTCCACTGAGCATGTTCTCAGACAAGAGCAAAATGCTGTTTTTGAAGTGGCACCAGCCAGGCAAGTGGAAAGACTGTGATGTGCAGAAGCATTACCCTTTCATCATGCCCAAAACTTTTCATTTTGAAACCCAGAGGAGACTTGCCAGGTTCAGGACCGCCGTCTGGGTTAGCTGAGTGAATGGTTGTTGCACAAACAACTCTGCCGGCTTTCTCCACTTTCTACATGAAACCAGGTACAACAAAATGGCCTGAAATGGGCCTCAGGGTCTTGAGCGCACCTCCATGAGAACCTCAAAATGCTTGCCTGTACCCATCAGAGTCAGAAAACAAATACCCCTTGTGTCACATGGGAAACAGTATTTGCACTTCTCCCTTTCATCTTGAGCCAAAACGTCCTCGGAGGCTTTGGGATAAATTCTTGCAGCCCCTAGCATGCTAATAAGGGGCAGTAATCAAGGGGGATTACCTTGGTTTCCAGTAGAAGCACTATTTAGAGATACATCACTGCCTGCTACTGTGGCATCATACTTACCCTCTTTGCTTATAGTGGACTTCAGTTAACTGGAAAGAAAAATATCTGTGATTTATCAGTGGAACAAATCAAGGTTGCTTTCTTGACATCAGTAAATAACCTAATATTAACGGACTGATTTTCTACTTTAACTGTTCTGTGTTATTGTACATGTACTGATAGGGATTGACGTATTGACAGAGCTATCTCACACACTTATTTTCTCTAATAAAGAGAATAAATTCCCTTTAATAGTTCGGTTTCAACAAACTTGCTTGGCATGTTAATCTGTGCTGTGCAATATATGTCACTTATCTCAAGGGATGGTAAATAGGAAGATGTGCCTTTTAAATGCAAACTAAAATCAGAGGTCAGAGAGGGCAAAGAGGTGTTAAGCTATCCAGTCTGATTTTCTCTGACAGTGCAAGATCATTCCCTGAAAAAAACACTGTATATGCACGAGTGTATGTATGTGTGTGTGTGTATGTATGTAATTACATTTGAATATGAAATATGTGCATTTCATCTTTCCATGGAGAATATTTTGTCCTACCCTTTTTAAAATGAACATTGACAAGAGGTTGGTCCACAAAAGAGAATCTACTGTTCTTTATGTTGCTAATGGCTGTCAATGTTAGCAGTAAAATAGAATGAATACATTAAAAATTAATTATTCAGCAGCACCTGCTGGTGTCCTTAGAAATACTGCCACACATTTCTGGTAAGTGTTTCTTCATTACCCTAAATTTTTTGCCAGCTAACCTGTCAGTCGGGAGCTTACAACATAAGGAAAGGAAAAAACATATTTTCTTTTAATAGCCATCAATTCTTCTTTTATTAGGCTTACATCCCTCTCTAATGGAGTCCTGCCTCTCCAGGGAGCACCAAACCAACCACAGAGGATCTTGGTCCCATCTGTGTAGTAACAATTAGAAGCATTTTTAACTCTGTGTGCAGAGGGATGAAATTACATTATTCATGAAGTGATCCCTTGCAGCTGCCTGGCGTTACCTCAGCTTGCCGCATGGATTTGTCACTCACTCATTTTCAATAAGTGGCAGCCATTAGCAGCTCCATGGCCTTCCCCTTCAAGTTGCTTACGCCCTAGAGTCAGGGAAGCACCACCAGTTTTAACGACAACTCACAGTTTTAAAAATCACCTGTGTTCCATAGGTCAGTAAGTTACCTAGTTTTATTCTCTTGCGGTCAAAATTTCCATTGGCACCGCTGAGGACAAGTAAGGCTGCTATTCCATTAGGTGTCTTCTTGCATTATTAGAGAGCTTCTAACAGGGCCAGCTGGCCATGCTGGTTTAAATTCTGGTTTGGAGGTTGCATAGCTGTGAAATGAAACATCTCAACACCTCATCAAAAAGCGAGAAAGGGCTAAAGGATGTGGTTTGGCTTACACACCAATGCAAGGACATGAGTGGAAGTAGGTACTTCTTCTCTTGCCAAAGTACGGGGGCAGGCTGATGATGTCATCAGCTGATGACAACAATGACATGGAGCCTTGGCTTCATGTACCTACTAAGTGGATAGGAAATCCAAGCTGTCATGGCAACAGGCCTCCTGTTTTGCTCACGTAGTATTGCTCCTTCCTTCCCGCTCTCCTGGGAAAGCAGAGCAACTGAGGCACTCTGTCTCCAGTTCGTATTTGTGCTACAAGCTGCCCCTTGCCCCCACTGGGGTGCAGGGTACCAGGAATGGAAAATGAGTTGATGTTTGCCAGATAAACGATGACTTGTAAACTGCTCACTCAGCTCTCTGTCCGTCTCTCGATTAGTTAATCTCTGAAAAGGGCTACCCTATCAGCATAACGATCGCATTGATTTATATGGGAGCAAGCCAGGATTATCCTCAGCAGGAGGACATGTGTATGATGATATATATTATGTTGTCTCCCTGTTCTACAGATATAAAAGTGAGTGACTGCTTCTGCCAGTGTAACATATTTCTTTATTGCTGGTGGCTGGAAAAAAAAAGTATAACTCTGTATTGTGTTGTACCTTTGAGAAAAGTAATAAGATGGGTGCTAGCTCTAGCTTTCAGCCACGCTTGCACTAATCCCATGTTGACCAACAGTCTATCTTTGACCTTGAAGAAGCTGGAGGTGATAAAACCAGAAGAGAAACCACTCAACTAGTGATAATAGGAAAAAACCTGATAGTTCAGAGGCCATTTTATGGCCTTGGTGATTTCTCAAAACAGAAAAATTCTATTTAACTGAGTTGTTTTCTAAAAGAATTCCAAATATCAAGCACGAAACAATTAAGATACTTGTTAAGATCCTCTCTGAAATAATTTAATCCCTGCCCTAGATTGTTTTTCCCATTGAAACTCAGCCAGACAGTGAGACTAGGCTGATTTCTTCCCATGCAGGCATTTAAGTCGTTACGGCGCAATGTTTCCTGAGAAACAGCTGAATGCAAGGGACACTAATTATTAGCTTTTCAGCTGGCTACAAAGCTCAGCTGTCTCTCTCTGTACCTTCTTTTTCCAGGTTGTCATTAAGAATGAATTGTGCTGACAAGGGCATCTTCGTTATGATGAGGCAAAGTTTCTTCACAAGGAAATGCCATTCATTCCGCAGAGACAGAAAACAAATCTTGTCCAATGACTAAATGGCTGATCTGGAAAAGTTAAAAAGGCAGGAAATGATTGTATAGGTAATAAGGCTTCTAAAGGAAACCCTGCATTGTTAATGCACAGCAAAATATATGAATCAGAAGAAGACAGACTGATAGAGACTCAAGTATAAATATTGCAGTGAAACGTTTCTGAGTGTTTTCCCATCCCACCTCTTCTGTAGCTGCCAGGCCTCTGCAGGATGAGACCTAAGCACTCACTGAGTTTGAGCTAATTTGGGTAGGAGGTCTGGAGCACTCATTTCTCTCTCTTAGTTACACAATAAAATAAGTACGTAAAGGAAAGGTGTGTTGAGTTTAGGGGAAAATCAGACTTGCTAGTCTGATTCTGCCAGTCCTTTAGACTCAGGTCAAAATGAGCTGCTTCAAATGTGCTGCAGATTTTCTATTTTTCCCCTAGGCTCTCCAGTGCAGTTTGTGAGGCTCCAGGTGAGGCATCAGGATTGAAGTATTAGGGGGAGTTTGAGAAGACAGCGGTGATTTAAGTACTAACAGAATGGACCAACTTCCCCCCCGCCAAGTCATCACACCACCTCTGCTGTTTTGTCACACAGAGGGCAAACACTCTGCTGAGATTTATCATCCTGCTAATTAAGCAGCAGCTGCAGCCCTCCATGTAATTTCATCTGCTAGTGGCATGTACGCTGCTTGGAGCGCTGCAAAGTCCCTAGTCATCAAGTTTACCAGGGTGTGAATTTGCTCCCTCTGATGCTAAGCCCTATATATGTTTTTATATATAACACAGTCGTTGAAGCCAGACACATTTTACCTTCGCATTCTTGTGAACCTTAACCGCATATGTCATTCGTTTTGCTTAAGGCACATGGGTAATTATCATACAGGGCTGAAATACCAGCTGCTGCATAAACCCCGGTCACGTAATTGCAAACAATTCTATTGATATTGATAAGTTTCCAGATTTAGTTATTTGGAGGTTTTGCTACATAAAATGTATGTGTCCAGGTAATACGACTACAGGTAATATTTGGGCTATAGCTAGTAAGCTGTTTTCGCTTGCTGGATATTTAAGGAACACTCTGAATTGAAATATATCCATTATAAGGTTTATTAAATGTCTGGTATTTTGTTTCCCTGTTGTCATTTTCCTTTTTTCCATCATTTAGTATATTAAGCTAAATGCATTGCCATCCTGCTCCTTGGTGACAGACATCCAAACCAGAATGACATTTTTCTGTGACATCATCTGTGCTCATGTCCCAGCTGTGCAACGCGAGGCGATGCAGAGATAACCAAGTCAGCTGTGAATGAATATGGTCACACCAGTGTGACAATTTTCCTGAACTAAGTGGCTGAGTCACCTGACTAATTAGCTTAGGCACAACGCCACATTAAGGTGTCTGTGTGTCCCTCCAGGGCTAATGCCTCTGTACCCAAATACACGACACGGCTGGGATCAGGCTTGCAGAGCGCCGTCACATATAGCTGTCTGTCATCCTGCAAAATGCTGGGGAACTGGAGAGGGCTTCATAAAATGATGACAGGGTGAGTTCAGGGCTTGAAAATCTGCATCATACCGGGAAATTTAGCAAGTCTTTTCATTAACGTCATTGGAGAGAGCTTGAGGGCATAAGCTGATTGTGGTCTGGAACAAAAAGATCCTTCTTTAGATAAAATTATGGAAAAATTAGGGTCCGGGTAAAGGTAAGGGGGGATTCACTTTTCCAGATGTAGATTTCTACAGTGCAGAAATATACTTGCGGCTATACATCTCGGAGTTCAGGTAAAGAGATAATATATCTCTGGTAAATATATCTCTAGCACATATAACTGAACTAGACCCCCTTTTAGCCAATGGAAGAAAAAGAAGTGACTTGTCACTCTTCAGCTGATCTAAAACGGGTCAGCTGAACTGCGCTTTGGCAATGCCTATTTTTTTTCCACTGTCTATAAAAAGAGTTTAGCTAAGGTGTAGGTGTCTAGAACTGAGAGAGAAAAATTCTGCTCACAACATAGATTTTAAAACAATATGGGTCACTGTGAACTGGAACAACTTGCAAAAGGAAGGGGACAGGTTTTTATACCATTTGCCATCTTTAAATCAAGATCAGGTACTTTTTTTAAAGATATCGTGTTGCTCAGCCTGAGCTTGGAACAGAAATTATTAGGTAGGATGCCTTGGATGGTGACATATAGTTGTGACCATTGCAGAACTGTCTGGCCAAAAATAATCATTTACCACAACGGGTGACATAATACAGAGTAATGAAGAATCCTGGCAAGTCCTTGTACTGTAGCACTGGGTTTCTTCTGAAAAAGAAGAAACTGGGTTTTCTTCCCAGAAGCACTGGGCCGCCTCTTCTAAAACTGCCCCCTGAAAGGGTTTGATGCCCTTAACTTTGCTATTAAGAGGTGTTGTGAATAATCAGAAGGTTTTGGCACATTGCAGATCATGGGTAGGATGCAGAACGAATGCAACCATCCGAAAGCTGATTGAAAGATGGGGAGCCGAAACCCCATCTGTAGGGCCTATCAGAGGTGAATTGAAGTCAATAATGACATGATTAGAGGAAGAGGCCCACCAAACCTCCTGTGAATTGACAATGGCCAAAACTCAGCCATTTAAAAATAAAGGCAAATGGTTATTCAGAGTATCACAACTGATTTTCTTACTGACAGGCGAGTCCAATCGCTTAAACCTGGGGTTTCTTTTGCTGACCACTCCTTGCTGGAGAACAGTACAGAATGAAACACTCCCATGCCCCCCAAAAGGAAGATTCAAGCCTAGTCTTGGGGAAAAAGTGGTTGTTTATTCACCTAACGACTGTGACAATCCATGTTTCTGTAACGAGGTGAGTTGCTGGGAAAAACGCTATTGAAGTAATTTAAAATAATTTCATTGTCAAATAACTTGAAAGAATTTCACTGATTATTATAAAACTGTGGAAGATTTTACGGATACCTGGATTTCCATATGCAATATGTTAATTAGAAATTGTGCTGATTTGTCAGTATGCCAAACTGGAACTAATCAACTTTACTCTGGTGTCCTCATACACATGCAGAAGTCAGCCCACTCAGAAGTAAATTGGTTTTCAGGACTTTCTGCTTTTAAAACCTAAATGACACTAGCAAAACAAAAAAAAGAGACTATAAGTTTTAAATACTGTTTTATTTTCACTAAGCATGCAGGTTAATCAAATAACATGAAAATAAATTCTTAAGTCAGCAGAGACATGCCAATAAAAATCTCAGCTGCTAAGTCCTAATCAGATGATGAACTTAGTGTCTTGCAAGAAAAGAAATTTAAAAAATACGGATGATATTTTCTGTTAAGCTTCTTTTTACAGTTCACAGTCAATTTATATGTCTTTATGGGATACCTTGGAATACAGAGGTAAAAATGTACTGCCAGAGTGTTCATTTCACTTTGGGAAAGCTGGTGGCACTTCCTGATCAATAGAAATTCACTGTTTCAACTAAGCATAAATGTCACACCTGAAATAGGCTGGTAAACCCCATGAGGAGATTAAGTCCATAAGTTGCTACCTTCCGCAAATGCACTTTTCTTCAAGTGTGCAGGAAAAAAATAATTAACTTGCCTGCCCAGCCACAAGATAAATGGTGTAGGAGATGAGTTAACTGGAAACAGATTTAAACTCTTACCGTGCTGTAAAATTATTTCTCAAGCAAAGACCTTTTGTCAAACAAAAGGTCCTTCTCAGCCCTGCTCTTACATCTCAGCCCTGCCCCGTGCACCACGCTCAGCTTCCGCTGGAAATTGCTGTGGGGCGCGGCAGGGCGAAATGATCAGGTCTGGCATCTGGGGTATTTTGGTCAGAGTAAGGGGAGTCTCTAAACCTCTCTAAAAGGTTCTTTTAGCCTGACAGGTTATGTTATTGTGGTTTTGCATATACTTACATCCATCATTAAAGGGGAGAAGGTAGTTGCTGCTTCGTGACATACATCTTCAAGTGACATACATCTTCAAGTGATTGCCGCAGCATCTTAAGCATATGGCTCTTCAATCTCTCAGCCAGAGGTTACTGGAACTAACAATCCAGTCCCAAAATATTAATGAGTGTAGTCCAGTGGTTGAATGCGCCACTTTGACAGCACAGTTGTGCTTTAGCATTTAATGCCCACGTTCTTCTCCTACACGGGCCAGGGACTTGCACTTCACTACCCAAAATGATTGCTTGTTCTGACGTGGGCACTGGTCCTCGTCGGACACAGCTGCCCAGGATGTGTGGGCGAGGACTTGGGATTCCCTCAACCACACTCAAAAGAACTCCTTTGGAATAGTGCATGGGTGGTTAAAGCCAGGTGCTGGTGCCAGTGACATGAAGGTGGGAGTAGAAGGGAAGAGGGCCTAGGAACAAAACAGAAGACTTGAGTTCCGTTGTACCCATCCAAAGGGTGTTAATCAACTGCATAATTAACAAGTCTTCAGATTTCATGAGGACTCAATAACCTTCCCACCACCCCCTGCCCCCGGCCCCGCCAAAGATCTCCTTTCTTGCAAATATCAGAGCTTGTATATATAGGAAGGTTGACAAAACGAAAAGAATAGTCATTGGGGTAAAGCACAAGGAGTTTTTTAACACTGCCTCCTCTCCCAGGCCTGCCAGTGGGGCGTCCTACCTGCCACAAACCATCGGAAGATGAAGCCTTTGGTATGCTTTCAGACATGTTGCCTTATGCTATTGCCACCAAGAGGCTGCGGCAGAGAAGAGCATTCATGAGTAGCTTAGAAGCAACGTGTAGAACAAAGCTGGGACTTAAAAGGGAGTTTGTCTGAGGGGTTTTCCACATGGTACACGGCATGGGAGAGAAACACAAGACCGATGCAAAGGGAATTCTAAGTGTCATAGTTATACACAGAGTGCAGCTATTATTTTATTACATGAGAAAACAAAACTGAATTGTCAACATGTGTGGGTGCAGGCCTTACGTGGCACCAGTTTCCACTCTGGTCCTTTCATAGACATCAAGAGGAAGACAAATTAGTAAAAGTGCTTAGCAGATCCCTCTTGGTGTTGCTCTGTGATAGTAAGGCACATGCTGTAGTACCACAAGATATTTCTTGGAGATTAGTGAGCCACTGTTCCTCAGATTATGAACTCTTAGGTTTGAGTTATTAAAGGGTTATATTGGGCAATGTTATTTTACCTCCTGGCCATCCATCCTCCAGTATTGCTCAGAATCTTGTTTAAATGCCATACAAAATGAATGTCCTCTGCTTAAACCCTTTGGTTAAAATGCCAAGCAAAAGTATTAATCATAATGATAAAAAACTACGCTTCTGTACAAAAACATTGGTGATAATTGTCAGAGCAATAAACTTTTAACTGAACCTTGTTCTCAATTGCTTGTCTTCCACCATTGTGTAAATACATTTGATACTCTTAATTTCACTCCGTATATCCAAGCATGCGGGTTTTCTTTGTGGCATCATAAATATGGACAAACGAGTAGGTTTCATATGTCCCAAGTGCAGCCTGGCTTCTGTATGCCTGTTAACAGGCACGTGCTTCCCTTCGGCTTCACGTCCGGGCTGCTCATACAGCGTGGTGACAACAGAGAGGGAGGCAGATTGGGACGGAGGATCACAACGCGGCATGACAGAGCGCCCTTTTCTTTAGCCTCTGAGAAGATGCACGAATGCAACCCAGGATGCCAAATAGGCCCGTGTGTTGCAAATACCGTGCCTTCATTTAAACTGTTTTGGGTCTAGCATCCTGACTCCATGTTGGGGTACGTGAGAGCCTTTGCTAGCAAGGCTGCTGGAGCAGCTTGGAGAAGTCTGGGGGTTTCTTTCTCATCTAGCTCATCTATGCAAAATTTCAATGGGCCTTTTTTAATGGGCACTTGTCACAACTGTCCACTGGTTTGCATCATGTTTTAAACACAGCATTCAAGCTCAGGCTTGAGTGAAAGTTTAGACAATGTGCATTCTCCCTGTGGATCAATCTAAAAGTAAAAAGCCTAATTTATTGAAGAGAAAGGCATTTTATAATGGCTTTCCAAGCTATAAATCTAATTGTGCGAAAGCTTTGTTTCAGTCACTTTTGAAGGAGTCTCAGACTTTATGGCCTCTGTGTCTTCCTATCGGAAATCATTTTGAACCTGTGCCTGCTCTCTTGAATCTGTAAGGAGAACAAGAAGGTTGGGGTTTTGCCAGATCTCAGCTATACAGATCAATATTACATATTTGGTGCTGTTCTGTAGGATTTTTTTTTTTTCAGCTTTTGGACGGCTTTATTAGTGTGATGGGTGCAGTGTGAGATTCACTGATGAGGACACGTGAGATAGTTGCCAACCCTCTCCTCTGAAGTGTTTGTGTAACTTGGAAGCTGCTGCGATGACTGATGCACGTGCCATGCAATGGAACAATATCTTCCTTGTTACTGACTAGCAAGACCACTGACATTTGTTGGTTTCTAGAGTGGTTGCCATTTAATGTCTCTATTTGCTAAAGCTAGTAAAGTTACTGTGTATGGCATCTGACTTGTACCAAGCTTTATCCGAGGGACATTTTATGCGGGAAGAACATGCCAGCAAGCTTTAGTCGATTTTGTGAAAGGGTAGGGCCAGCTGTTTGCTTAAGTTTGGATTTTGAAAGGTTGCTAAAGGAACAGGACCTTGAAATTCAGTAGGACTTGGTAGGGCTTGGATGTCAGATTCCAGCAGGGTCATTTGAAATTCCAGCTCCAGTAACTTGGCAAGAGGTAATGGGTTTCTGTTTACCCTAACACTGAGTCTTAGTGTCAGTCGTATCCCTGGGAAAGCCCCCGTTCAGGACAGAAGCGAGCATATGCTGAACCTCACAGGAGTAGCCATTTTCACGTCATTAACCAACCATGTGTGCAGGAGCTTTCCCAGCAGAAATGCTTTCTTTAATTGGGTTTTAGTTTAGGACTTTTTGGCAAGTCTGCAAAATACGTATTGTTTAACTTATGGAGGTGCCATAAGGCTTATTTAATGAGGAACAAAGACTTGCTGTGTTAGAAGACACTGAAGAATGATTCTAGTTTTAGAGTTTGTTTTCTGTATGATCAAAGTATAATGTATAAATTGCAGGTTTTCTGTAGGTCCTATTAGTTTTATTAGCTTGTCTTTCTTTGATCATGTTTTAGAAATAGTTCTATCCAAAATGCCACTACCAGGTGAATTTTTTCATATGTTTCCAAAATTGTTAGACTCAGAACAGATTTTTTAGCTACAAAAAAAACCCCAGAATGCAGTGGAGGTGAAGAGAGAACAACTGTTCACTTTTTTCTTGTTGTACAAGAAACACAGTGCACCTAATGAACTCTTGGTGTTGGCAGTTTGAAACAAATAAGGTATATTTTTCACAGAGGTTGCAGTTAAACTACCAACCTCACTGTTGCAGGATATTGGGAGGCGAAAAGTCTAAAGAAGTTAAAAAGGGAGCCAGACAGATTCACAGAAGAAAGCTCTGCAAGCAGCTGTTAAACACCATCATAGCACAATCCTAAAGGACCGACTGTCAGAACGTGGGAATACAAACCAGCGACAGGACTCTTCTTTACAGGCCCTCCTTGTTGAAGAGGGGACACTGGGCTCCCCAGGCACTCCGCTGGACCTAGCATCAGGTATTCCTAGGAATTCTGCTTGCTGGAATAAGGCAGAAGGGGTAAATAATTGAGATGTGGGCACCTGAAACTTGGGAGAACCAGGGCCAGTCCTCTGTCCTCCCTTGCTCCCTCACCCTCCAGGTCTCCTGTGCTGCTTCTGCTTGGGATTTAGGCACGGATGCTCCAGGGGACTTGGTGTTTACCAAACTGCAGGTGCCTAAAGTCCTTCAGTGCTGGGGGTGTCGAGTGCGCTCGTACACGGTGTCTCCAGCCGTAAAGCGAGCGCTTTCTCACTTTACCAGTTTATGAGGGTAAACATGTTTTTAACACCCCAGAAGTACTGAGACATGACTGCAATAGCAGAGAGATAAATGCTGCATCAGAGGTAGCGGTGCAGTAGACTGCTCTATTAAAAATCTGTGAAGTGAATCGTCAGGCGACGTGAGCCGCTGCCTCCACTGAGGTTGAACGGATGATCTGAGTCCTCTGTCTTCGTGTTTTCAATTACTATCTAAGCATCAGTTTGCCGTGTCTCACTGGATCCTGAGCATTGCTCTCGCTGTCAAAGAGGCGTCCCCGCTTACGTTCTATGCGAGAAGAAAGAAGGCAAAATCGTATATTTTCTATACAGACCTTTGGCTATGTTCACACACTGTGAACACGTCACTGTGTGTTACTGGGGGCAGGGTAATTGGATGGGGTGGGTGAGGATTAAAGTCAGAGAATAAGAAAGTCAACGTACAGCATTCGTATGCCTCAGCACCAGCCAGATCCCTCAGGGGGAGGAATTTGGCCCACCTCCTTCCATTTTAAACAAAATGTATGGGTTATACACGTCTGTGTTATATGCAGATATAACAATATCAAACCGGATCAACATGGATTTAAGCCAAAAATCTGGTTCCTTATTCTGCTGGCACAGAAGTGAGTATTCAAACAATTACAAGATCTTAAATTCACACATTTACATACCTAATAGTCTTACTCATATGAAAAGCAAGAAGTAATGCAAGCCTAATTTGCCTTTCCTTCAGAGCAGATGCTTTTTCAGATTTACATACTGAATTATTCATATCACAGTGAGTTTAGCTCTATCGTTCTTTGTGTTAGAAAATTTCCATAGTGGACAACATACTGCACATATAAAACTACATCAGTTCATAACAGTTGAATATCTGGTCTGAAGTCTCCTGGGATTTCTGCAACTGCTCTATCTTTATAGCAAGACTACAAATTAATTTTTTCTCGCTCCTTTTGAAATTCAATATCACATTCATATTGGATATAAGCCCTCTTTAGAAGTTAAGGGACCTGTACATTTTTTTAGGAGCTATTTGCTCTATATTTGAGATCTGATATTGAATTAATGGTAGTTCTAATCCTTTAGATGTGAGGTATTCCGGCTTAAAACTTAGGATTCCTCACTGATGCATTAAATAAAAATTTCTCAGAGACATCCAGGGCACTGTATAGGCAAGTAACATGTAAAATAAAGATGCACTTTCATAAATCCAAACATTGAAAACTATAACCTCGTACCGATCCATTTTTAGATTTTGTTTTGAAATGTGTCATTTATAGCTTAAGTATTCCATGGTGTATGGTTATTATATGTTTTATTTGCATAACTTACGAAATCATTATTAACCATTTATATAGCACCATAAATTTGCCATCACAGAGCAAAGCACATTCACTGTATAGATGTACTTCTGCATTTTGTAATGTAGCATTCTGGGTCAGTTGGATAATTCTGAATACGTCAACATCTAAATGAACAGTCACCAAAGACCTGAAAGGCATTCAAACTGCTGATATACTGCAGTTTCCTCGGTGTAATCAGGTATCAAAATTCACCTCTGAATTCAGTGCCGTAAGAACTTTGTCATTCTTAGTTCTACCATATGTTCTACCTGCAGCTCTACCCGCATTATGGAGTAAGCTGGATGCTGAGGTAAGGAGATCTCTGTGAATGTGAGCATGCATGCTAGAAATACTACATGCTTTATAGGAAAATTATTTTTAGTATGTTTGAAAATTATGGCAAATGGGCTTGAAAATGATATTTTCCTACCTGAATGCTCCAATAGTTTTAAACTATACCTGCTAAGATCCTGAAGTGGCCAAATGCTATATAATCTCTGTATATAAAATTGTCACACACATTTAAAATCTGTTGTAGCAGGGATGTCCTAGAATTAGATGAAAGTGCTTAAATGCCTCATATAGATATTGAACTACTTGCTGCAATGGCAAGTTGATAAAAATCAGTTAATTACAGATTTTGTGGACAAGAATTCTCTGCTCCAACAGTACTGGAAAGCTTCCACTTCAGTTTTGCTGCCTTACTTGAGACCACGGTTGTTGAAGAATTGAGTTTCCTTGTCCTGAAAATGTTTCTCTCTGTCTTTTTTCCGTCGGCCCGTCTGTCTTTCTGTTTTCTGTCTCTCTCTCAGCAGCATGGCTGAATAATTGTACCTGTGCTGTAGGGCAACAGAGCATTTCTGTTGCTAGTGCTGTCAACACACCGTCCTCCAGCATAATTCACTCGGTTTTTAAATCATTGCAGTGATTTTCCTTAATATATTTTTTTTTCTTTGAGAACAATATTATTCCCTATTTGACAGTCCCCTGTGAAGGCACCAGTGTCTTGATGTGCTTCTATTAGGCACGCAGCTTCTGCAACTTTCCGGTGGGAACAGCACTTTGTAATTTATGGATGTGCTTTCTGAAATAATAACTCAAAATTACATTCTGTTTTATTTAATCTTTTTTAATTGGCATCTCAGTGGCTTTACAGGAGTCTGGCTGCAGATTTTCCACTTACTATTGGATTATACTTTTTTTTTTTTTACTATTAACTACTACATGCAGAGAAAAGCACACACTTTGACAACAGTCCCTGCATGAAGATTCTTAATTAAATTGTACTCAGCATGTTGTAAAAATTGCAAGGTTTCGGAGACATGAGGTGCACGGATAATGTGGCATTTTACATGACAGCTTTGCATTTCAGCAGGATTCCATGGCACTTTCTTTGCCTCCAACATAAAATACTGCTAAAGGAAAACACCTAAAAATTGCATGTACTTTATTTTCTGCTAAGTTTTAATTGCTTATCTTTCTTAAAAGTTGTTAAATAGGCCTCTTACCATTGATGTTAGGATCTATACAACATTTATCCATGCATACAAAATAGATTTGGGATAAATTCCAAGCTCATACACACAAATATCCATTGATGCATGACTCCAGCTGCTTAATTAAAACAGTAAAAAGCCCCAACCTTTCAAAAGGAAAAGGAAAGAAAAGGATTGAAAATAAGTCCCACTCACCAGACGCACTTTGGATTTTTGACCAGTTCTATCCATAATGCTTTTTACCCATAAGCACGTCCGTTCCTCCTACGTGCCTGTGCACGCACGCACGCGTGCATCCATGCCACCGAAAACCAAACTGAGTGCTGACAAAAGAGAAAGGAGATTTTAGGACTGTTCCTCATCCCAGAATATAATGCCTCCGGGCTCCTCCCATTTCAGCTTGATTGTGGGAGAGCAACGGACTTCACCACCTGCATTTTCATGCGACGATGTTGAATCACCTCAACTCAACAAGCACCTCTCCGAGCTTCTTCCCGTCCTCATCGGCTTCACGGGTGTGCCGGGGGCCCGCTGAGCGCCTGCAAGAGCCTTTCAGTTCCCGCCGGAGGCCGGTGCACCTCAGTGCAGCTGGACGCACTCGGGCTTCGCGATCAGTCCGCTGAGGTGCTGCGGTCATTTGGCCAGGGTCATCGTTTGGATGATGCCATTTTCTCCATTAACTGAGTCCTCACAGCTCTCTTCCTGCAGGACGGTCCCTGACGCCGGACCGCTCTGGGATGCAGAGTGTGGGGAGAAGAAATATTGCCTTTTGCCAGTAAAGCTCAGTTTTGGCTATTATGAGGCTTTTGCAACACTTTTTCCTCCTTTAGCCAAGTTTTTTTCCTCCCTTTCAGATGCCTCCAGTATATATGGGTGCCTCTCTACCACACTCTTTGGAAACAAAAGAGAAACCACAGCTTGTTTTAAGGACTAATGTTAAAAAAAAAAAAAAAAAAAGAAGAAGAAGAAAACAAAGGTAAAGAGGCAGCGATGAGGAATAATGTGTGAGAGCAGATGACACCACTCTGACTAATGCTGATGGTTTTGAAACCCATATAATCAGTTTTATTTGAATTACTCCCAATGTTATCTGGATGAAAGTGCAGACTGTAGCCTTCAGGGTATCTCCTCTCCTGCCCCCCTCTGAGAAGAAATGTCTCTCTCTCTTGTGCATTAACAGCAGCAATCTGGGCCTCGCAGCAATGAAATGGGCCACCCGCACCAGGATGACTGGTTCCCTTCCTGGCCAGAAGCAGCCTGCTGGGCTGACTGGGGGCACTGCCTGGGCATGAAATGCATGCGGGTGGGAAAGAGTTTCCCAAAACAGATGCTCCTTTCTTTCTCCATCAGGAGGGGTTATGTGCTGAAATGCTACACTTTCTTGCAGAGATCAGTTAGAGTCCAGGCTTCCAGTGGTGGCCAACCTGCCAGAAGAGGTCCCTCCTCCACCATTGCCCATCCACTTCTTCCCTTGCCCAGGCGCTATCCCGACCCCAGCCTCTCGCTCCCCCCGTGGTCCCTTCACCTCTTCCTGGGGTGCACGGCAAGGCCAGCTCTGAAATGATCATGGTGAAAGCATCATTCATCTCTCCCCAAGAAGATTATTTTCCGAACTTAAATCCCTCACCTCTACATGTACAGCAGAGCCCTGCAAATAGAAGCAGGGGTGTGCTGTGTGGGGCAGGAGCAAGGTGCTGACAGCTCTTCGGGTGGTGTTACACCGAATAAAATGTCACACCCTTCCGGTTTGGGGGAACCGGGAGAAGGATATTTACCGGACTGCAGAGGAGAGCGGTTTGCGAGCGGCGGGTGAATACTTCCCGTGCGAGCCCCTGTGGGGAAAATCGCAAGTCACAGTTTTGAAAGCTTCTTCCACACCTTTGTGCCCACAACATACAGGGGTACTGCGGGAGGGAAAATGAACAGCAGCTGCTTTAGAGGTTTCTGGGACACGCTGCGCTGCTGCGGGGGAGCGTTAGCTGTCCTTTCCCATCCCCTCTCCTGAGTGATGCTGCTGTAAGCCTTGCCGGTAGGCATGCGGGTCCCGCACCTCCTTCGGGGACCCTGGTGGGTGGGAAACAGTCCCTGCTAAGACACGGCAGACCTGCAGCCTTGTATTCAGGTGAGCCTTCCCACCCACTCTGTTCTGAGAAGGTTGTCTCCGAGGCTCGCATGGGCCGCCAAGAGGGTAGCGACGTGACCCAGCACAACGATACGCAATTCTCGGCAGAGCACAGCCTATAACCGAGTCTTGCTTTTCAGGGACTGCCTGTGAGTTCAGCCCTTGCGAGGGATCCCCGACTGAGGTCCTTGCAAAGTAAGGGCTCTGCTTATCCCTAGCACGCTCACTGTGCGTGTAGCATCCCTGTACGCAGACGTCCCCCCGGCAGCGTGAGTGGTGGGGCAGTCTGCCAGGAGATGTCCAGAGGAGGCCACGACCTGCAGCTGCAGTGAAAATAATTCTGTATTAGTGACAAACACCAAAAAAAGTGATTTCCATAGTCACAGAATCACAGATTCACAGAATCACTAAGGTTGGAAAGGACCTTCAAGATCATCAAGTCCAACCATCAACCCAACACCACTAAAATCATGCCCACTAAAGCATGTCCCGAAGTGCCACATCCACATGTTTTTTGAACACTTCCAGAGATGGTGACTCCACCACCTCCCTGGGCAGCCTGTTCCAATGCTTGACCACTCTCTCCGTAAAGAAATTTTTCCTAATCTCCAATCTAAACATCCCCTGGCACAACTTGAGGCCATTTCCTCTCATCCGGCCATGGTATCTCACTATGTGTCATAGCATGTGCAGCCCAGGTGGGTTTCCTAAACAGAATTAGAAAGCGGGACACAAGAAGCTCACTCCAGCTTTGCATTAAGGTGTCAGCTCACGTCCGTCCTGCCGACCCACCTATCCCTGCACTTCTTGTGTCACTCGTTAGGACTGGAATCAGAGAGTGACAGATGCATCTTTTTACACATATGAGCCATTATGATATTACATGTAAGTGCCTACAGGATTAAATAAATGTTACATGAAGCTCAAAGCCTCTAAGAAATACAGGTAATTGTAATTTGGAAAAATCTCTTCCGTTTTGTTGCCTACTTTTGGTGATTGACAGGCATTAGTTCCTCTGTCTGTCCTGCACACTAGCTGTAACAGAAATACCCATTATTTGTCTCTGTGGAGAAGATTTCATGCCAGTATAGCACATCTGGATGCAACCTGAAGTGCTCACATAGCCTCAGGGGAACCTGAAACAAAACCCAGCCAGCTACTATTTGCAGTAGGCTCAGTCTAAAACAGAAACAAATTATCTCTGTTTTATTTTCCTCAGAAGGGGATACATTCGCCAGACTTCAATATTCAGGTCTCTCATCAATCACTAAAACGGTCTGGCATAGATATTTGATAGAGAAAAGGAAATCTACAACACTTACAGAGTTCTCTAGGCTGCGCACCTCTCTCCCGTTTGTGTATTGAGAAAACCTTATTCCTACACGTAAAAAACACCCCTCCAACATTGTAATTGCTTATTTCCGAAGGAAAGCTCTCTATTAACAAACACAGAGATCCAAGTATGCCCTGTTACTGTTTCCCTGTGATGAGCTCTTAAAAAAAAAAGCCATTAGGACCTTTATAAATTCGAGTAATCTGGAAGAAGAGCTCTCTACCTTATTTCTGCAACAAAGTTTTCTCTGCAGTGTATAAGGGTGTGTGGGAGATAGCTCCTGCAGGGAGGTAAAGAAAACCCCTGTAATCTCAGGAACTTGCTAGAAAAATCTAACCAATGCTTTCAGCTCAAGATCTAATTGGTCATTTTCAATTATTGCAAAGAATAGGACAGAAATACGAACTTCGTAACCAAAAGACAAGCAAAATACTGGATTTGCTAGCTCCCTTAATAGGAACATCTTGCTCCTTAAAGTCGCTGTCTTTATTTGTGGTAGCAATATATATTGGTATTATTTTGTTCATCTTGGATAGTTTCTAAGCACAGCCCTTCTCGAACCCCAAGGAGCTGGCCTGGATCCTTTACTTGCATAAATCCATGTTACCCCACCTAACTGTCAACATGACAAAGCCTGGATCTGATCCTGATCCGCCTGAGTTTTGGGGTTTTCTTCTGTCTCACGTGACCAGTCTGTGCAAGAAGCATGGGAGTGCTTCAGTTTTCAAGCCATCATTACCTTTATAAACTGGGTATCACTATTCACGGCGTGCAGTTGGTGCTGTGTGGCATATGGGACAGGAGGCTCTGGGTTGCCTTCTGACTCGCTGTTTTCCTTAGGTATTAACAAGTTAAATTTGCTGTTTCGAGTGGGGTCACTCTGGATGCCGTGCATGGGAAGGCTGATTCACCTCACGGAAACACCTGACCCAGGGAACTGGGTTTGTACAAAGGGAAGGAGACTTTCCTTCCCGTCAGTCAATGAAAGGGAAGTTTCCACTGATCAAAACTGTTGAAGAAGCACCGATCATTTCACTTGAGGCTTAACCTGACAACTGATGTTCATTCAAGCACCCATCCACATACACTTCAACTTAGATTTCAGATTAATTTTAGAGCCATTTATTCATTAATATAGTAGTTAGTTAATTTTACTGTTAGCTATTTTCATTTCTCAGCAGAATAATCAGATATCTCTTCCCTACTAAATCAAACCTGCCTGCAGTATATCAGAATGACTAAGATCATCTATTCAATTTCCCAGACACGAAATAATTAAAGCTTCCTTGAAGGGGAGGACAGCGTGTTACTGCCACTGGTGAACTGATATGACAGAAATGTACTTTCTTTAGGGAGACATACAGAGGATGAAATATCTCCTAGCCATGCATGCCACAGTTTATTTCTATGCTTTGCATTTATTACTAATGAATCCTACTAATTAACTGTGCTAAAACAACTCTCAGGGGAGTGCTACATATCTGAAGTGCGCTGTTGTCAGGTGGATCATTTCAGGGTGCTTGGAGCTGCTGTCTGCCCGAACCCCACAGAAAGCCCAGGTGAAAGCACTGTGCTGGGAAGCAGCGTGAAGAGCACCGGGGAGGAGATCCCCCAGCCAGGGACCGTGCCGTAACAACATTCATTCATGTTGCGATACGCTGACATGGAGCAAAGCCATCCGTGTCATGCTGGTCTTGCCATGAGGAGCGAAGAAGGATCTCATCAAATTCAGTATAATCGAGGAGGACAGGTATTATCTTTATCCTACGCTCTGCGTTGACCAAGCTGCAGGAGAAGCTGGTGCTGTTAGCAGTCCTGGCTGCGGGAGAGCTCAGGTCGGCTCTGTGTATGCCAGCATGATGTTGCCAAAGAGGATTGGGGAGGGAAACAGAAGACCTTTCCTGCCTTCTTGGAGCATGTTCATAGTTGTTTGGGTTTTGTTTCCCATCAAGAGATAAGGTGGCTGAAATCTTAAAATGTGACAGTGACATTTTTTAAAAGCCGAGATGCTTGTCCTGTCTTGGCAAAAGCCTGAAACAGAGGAAAGCTACAGCTAGTCTCCCTTTTTCAGGATCGATTCCTCTACTCACATCTTTGAACCCCCCTTTACTGGGAGAGTTTTGTAGGAACCTGAAGTTCAGTTAAGCCTTGGGGGAAAAAGAATAGAGAAAGAGAAACTTCCAGAAAACACTGCTGTGCAGTGCAGTCATGTTTGTGTAGCTACCTGGAAGAAACTCAAGTGTCCTGACGTTTGCCCTCGGGATGCAAGAGAGATGCAGCGAGATTTGCTCAGGGAAGAGAAGTTACCATGTGGGAAGTCATGACACACCATCCATTGAGATGGAGAGAAAAGGCTGAAGCCAGGAAATATTTTGGTGACTACAGTCATCATGATAAAGGATGTGAAGCTGACCTGCTGCCTTTTCCCTGATGAGACTGTTTCATTCTTAGAAAGTGGTTATTAAGCTCTCCTTCAGTAGCTTTCAATTTCTGGCTGCCAGGCTGTGGAGTAAAGAGAAGGGCTTCCCTAAGGCCAGCTGCAGAAAATACTCTGTCGAGCCACACTGGTGTCAGGTTTTGCTGGACAAAGGGAAGGCATCTGAGAAAGGGCTGTGTCCCACGGGAGCCATAAGAAGCTGCTGGGGAGAGCCGGTGATGGGAGCGTGCCCTCGCACCCACCGCTGGGTGAGCATCGCCGGGCCAGCCCTCTGCCCAGGCAGGTATGAGAGAAGCCTGCACAAGATGGGTGGGGGGGAAAGAGAAAATTGCCTCTGCTGCTTTTGCTGAGTGCCACAATCGCTCCTTAGGGCTTGCCTGGCCTCCCCTCCTGTGGAAAAGATCTGAGGACCACGCTATAGACCTCACAGTATTTAGCACACTTATTCTCACAATGCTTTTTTTAGGATGGAGGGTTGGATTTTTTCCCTCTGGAAAGACTGAGAGTCACCATCTCTGGAAGTGTTCAAAAAATGTGTGGATGTGGTGCTCCAGGACATAGTTTAGGGGACATGGTGGTGTTGGGCAATGGTTGGACTTGATGATCTTGAAGGTCCTTTTCAACCTTTGTGATTCTGTGATTCTGTGACTGTCGTCTGGTGTATAGGTAACCAAAAGCAGGCCAGGGAGTGGATAAGGTAGTGGGGCAACCAGATGAGTGGCTCCACACACAAACTTGCTTTATAAATTTAGCCCCAAAAAACTAAGGAAGTCCTTTACAAATAGATTCATACCAAAACCACATCTCCAGCCAGATTTAAACGGCTAAATCTCAAACAGACCTGAGAGCTTCCCCTCTTTGTGCAACAGGAGCTGGTTTACCGGGGGGACAAGGGGATGTTAGGGGATGTATCAGAAGTGCCCAGCACAACGCAGCTGCCCAGCACGTCCGTCCATCTGGAGGTCTCAAAAATTGACGAAGCTGCAGGAGAACATCGACTCCACGGTGTACCCACAGTGAAGGTGAGGTGATCCAGTGGTGTTGACGCTGTGGTGCGGCAGAGGCATCCTCGGCCCCGTCCAGGTGTGAGAGAGGAGGCTGGGGGTCTGCCACCCTCCCTCCTGCCCTCTCCCTTCTCCCCAAGCAGCCTTGGGGCTGGTCCTTGGCTGTAGCTCCAGCCGCTTGGGTCAGCCCTGGTTTAGCTCCCCTACTGCACCAAGTTTTTTAAGGTTCTTCCAGTTCTCAGGATAAGAGCAGGTCCTTGTTTTCCGCTTGCTCAGGCTTTGACTTTCTTTCCCTTTCTCCACTGCTTTAGCTTGAACTTTTTGATAAAGTTGCCCCTCAGTCAACCTTGTAGACAAATGATGTATGAAATGATACTGTGGAGTGAGACCAAAAAGGCTTTGGCAAAGCCTGTTTTTAAATGTTCCTTTTGAAAGCTGCAGAGAACACAGTCTGTTGAAGAAACTAAGTCCTTCTCTTTGGCGTTTGATACTGAAGTAATGCCACACGTTAAGCTAATTCCTTTGATTCAGCAGCACAACATAAACGAAAGCCAGTACTGTAGTTGCCTGGCGTAGTGCCAAAAAAGCAAGACAGCAGGTAGTGCAAGCTAACAAAAACAAGTGCAGTATTATATGGTCTAAAGACAAATGAGCTGAGTTTTAACCACACCAGCCAATTTGCTGCATCTGGGGGTGTCCAGCAATCCTGACAAGTCGGACCACAGGCTCGCACATATGCGTTACTAACTCATCTGTTAAGAGCGGCATTCCATGTAGATGTATGGGCACGTGCATCTATACGTTTGTGGCCTGGGTGGAAGGACCTTCGACTATTTCTGTGTTTAACCGAAGGCTTTGCAATGTACAGGACAATATGGGTCGCTCTCATCTCTGAAACTTATTCTCCCTCATCTTAACCTTCAAGATAATCAGATTTGGCCATTAAAATAAACCAAATATTCAGAGCTGCATTCTTAGTTATCGATGAGTGTTGGATAATCTGCAATGAAACTGAGTGAAAATTCCAAACCTTAACCTCCAGGAATATATATGGAAGTTCACTGTAAAGCTCATTTTTGCTAGTTCTTTTTTTTCTGGTTTTAGGTGTTTCAGCCAGTCAGCAAAGGAAAGTGAGAGGAGGCAATTTGCCACCCGAATAATGATCAGTGAACACCTGAAGCAAAGTTTCCCTCTAGTTAAAAAAATTGTTAGGTTGATTACCTGACACAGAATTGCATGTAATAGAAGCATTTCCAAAAATCAAGCTGGCTGTTGAAAACATTCAACCATTAAAAATTAAGCCAGCCTAATAATAAGGAGGTGTGAAAATCTCAGCGGTGCTCTCCCTTGCTTTTCCTAACCTTGATCACACTCTCTTTAGTCATTTTTGATATTTGCCTCCCTTCAGTATAACACATAAAGTGCTGCTGGGTGCGTTTAGACTGATAGCATGCGTCTGAAGTAGAAAAGTCAGCAAACGGAAGGTCCTGTTATTTACCGGTGATGAGATGCTAGATACTCGGGGGGTTTCCTCTCCACATCTGTCAAAATTTTTTGGTTCAGTCATAATCAAATCTTCTTATTTCTGCTTCCCCTCCTTCCCCCACATACTCAAAGTGAGGATGCTGCTGCTTACAGGCTGGCTCTGGACCTCGCCGTGGGTTCAGAGCAGGGAGGAAAAGGCTGTGACCCTGCCCCAGGAGGCCAACGAGGCCACTCTCCCCAGGCAGTGGTTGGAAGCAGGAGGGGCTTCTTACGCAGGGTAAGGCACAGAACCTCTTCTTTTTGGGACTGCCAATTTTTGGAAGCGTTTGAATCAACTGGTGCCGCCTTTTGTCCCCGTGGAGTTCCCCGGTTATCGAAATGCCCGCGCTTCGGGCCAGGTCTCTGCTGGTGGCTGGCTGTGTGCAGGAGGGACTGCTGTGTCCAGAGGGAGAATAAACGAGAGATGTGTCGCTCAGGGAACGGGCGATGCCTGCGAGAAAAGACAAGGGAGGAAAATTTGATTCCAAACAAGAAGGTAATAGGAATCACTCTGTGTAAGTCAAGTGCCTACTTTTCCTGCTGCTACCCTTCTGGTCAGCATCTGGCCCTTAAGCGCAGTTAATGTCTGTTTTTTTCTCTGAAGAAAATGACTTTCAAAAACGTCCAACCTCAGCCTGGCACAATTAAGATTCGGGGCAGCTAAGTGGGCAGGTTGTAAGGAGGGGGAACTCTCAGATTCAGTGGCTAGTGTAGGGATAAATACCTGTTTCACCTTATGAAACCCTGGGAACAGCCCATCGTATCTCCTGCTGCAGCTGTAACTGCAATTGCACAGCTCCTGGGGATCCTCTTTATGAAGATTTTGTGGTAGACCACGGATTGCATGGTAGGGTATGCTTTCCACTTAAACTAAGTAGTGTACTTTTTATTTATAAAAAGGTAATAAATGATAACGCTGTGCATGTCTTAGGTAAAAATACCAAACAGAAAGGACAATATGATCCTGTTGATACCTGCTATCCGGCAAGCCTGGCACATCAGGGGCTGGACAGGAGAAGATGTTCTTAGAATTTGCTACGTAGAAGATTATGTTCCAAAGAAGAGAAAAAGCTGAGGAAAATTGGCGTCCCTGGCTGTGATGATGTTCAGGAATTTTATTGGTCTCTTGTTGTAAAGAGAGAGATCTAGATACAGAAGTATTACAAAGATAGATCACAGCTTTTCCACTTGAGTTGTTGCAGCTTCAGAAATTCCCCAGGTTGGTAATTCACATCTGATTAACTGGGTTCTAAATCTCTTTAATCAATACTTAGAGAATTTGGCCAGCACAGCCAACAGCCTTTTATTCCCGTTCGTGGCAAGCAGCAGATACTGTTCCCCTCAGCACGTGCAGCCAACGGCTGCTGGGCAGCTGTGCAACGCCTGTGCAGCAAGTCCCAGTCCCAGCATGTTACTGGGGGTCTGAGTCTCCACCACTCCTCCAGAATTGCCTCCTGGGCTGCCTCCCTCCACACATTGGGGTAGGACGTTTTACTATGTCTAGTGGCAAGGTTGTGCATGGGGGGTCTTCAGTGCTCAAAAAGGCACCATCGAGGGGTGCCCTGTGCCTGTTCGCCACGGCTCGTTCTCTGGGAAGAAGTCAAATCTGGTTTTAAAGGTAGTTTTGGAGCACACCTCAAAATAAGATTTGGGCATATCTGTTATGAGTTTGGGCTGCCATGCTATTATAGCCTTGGTCATGCATGAGTGAAGGCTGATCTCTTTATTTGTACTAACACTTTATCCTCCTTGTCATCATGGTTATTAATCTTACATGTAATTCCTTGATATCCTTATGGACATTTTGTTTTAATCTACATGAACAGTCTGTAACATCACCATTTTAATTCACTGCATATATTTTAATCCACTAGCTGATGACTGTCTGATAACAGGGCGGAAGAAAATAGGATTGGATCACCACCATTACTGAGTCACAATATAGTCACATTCATGTGAATTATTCAGTTTACTTCGTAATCCACAAAGTTACAAACCTTTTATTATATGACACAGCCAATGCATTAGAGACTATGGAAAAGATAAGTCATATCTGAAACGTGAAGCTTTATTAATATCATTGCTTTCCATCAACATTCTTTAAAATCCATCCTGACTTTTAAGAGATCATAATACTCCATCTTTCCCCATTCTTTCTGCAGGAGAATTACTTCAGTAGTAGGTACTTATACACTATAAAATAGGTTAGCCAAATACAAGGTAAGCATTAGCTTTCCCAGTCAAGCTTTTGCTTCCCTTGCATGTATATTTTTCATTCTTGTCTGAGGGTAGACAGGCTTATGTATCATTGCACTGCAGGGAAAGAGTTATTTATTCAATGGTTCATAGACTTGCCAGTATCAGCATGGCCCAACGCTACATTTACATCTCTATCATGGTGATGACATTGTGCAATGCAGTGGGTGTGGGATACAATTTGTCAGTGTTTTTATGTGCTTATAGGGCCTACTAATGGCAAAATCTCTTGCTGAGTGATTTCCTTTTGATATATAAAAGATTAATTTGGGGAGACTTGTATATAACGAGCAGTAGACTAAGCTATAGCACTGTTGTATTCGATACTCAACTGCAGGATCTGCATGAGGCTTTTATTCATTAGATTTCTTACTGGCAGGAAAAGAAATTAAAATTTGGTACATAGTTGAACATTTGTTTTTAAGCATCATGTGGCTTAGCAAGTCTCCATCAACCATCTGAGCTCCCATAAATAGGGATGATGTACTTTCAGTCTAATTAAAAAATTAAATGCATTAGTTCAAGCTATGTCTTTATTCATGCGTCTGTATACTGACTATGATTAACGATTTTGTTATTTTATTTTTTTATGAAGGCATATTTGTTTTGCCACCCATGATACCTTAAAAATGCTGCTTCCATTTTCAGGCAAAATGACTCAGTTTCAGTTTCTAATACATCAATGTCTAACATAAGTCTTTACTTACTGCATTTAAAAGGAGAAAACCAAAGAAATATCATCCTCTACCAACATAGAAGCAGCTCTGTTCTTGGTAGGAGGTTTATTATGTCCCTTCACTATCAGGAGACATTCAGTCACTGCATGTGTCATTGCAACCACCCCACAGGAGCAGATTACTTTGATAGTCTGTATTGTTCTCACATTGAAACATGTAACAAAAAAGATGATGGTAGATGTATACTCAGGTGTTCATAGATGTATACATCTAAGCATTTAAAGCATCACCATATCACCAACTTAACTACTTTTTAGCTTAATAAGAAAAATCCTTCTTTGTTTAAGATTTCATAACATCTTTAATTATTTTGTTGCTGTCTTCCATCTTTTCCCACCTTGTACTTTTCCCTGTTTTTACCATTCCTTCCCCTCCACTGTCCATACCAAGGAAAGAGACTACGCAAAGCCCAGGCTGAGGTGGGAGTAGGCAGTGAAGAGCATGACTCCTTCAGAAGCTCAAGTACCCTCAGCTGTACCATGCCATTCACAGCCTTAAATCCACTTCTGGGAATAAACACATCATCCCTCTCGTAAATACAAACAACCAAACCCAGCAGTCTGAGTGAGCAAAAGAAAATCAGGCTAGCAGCTATGGTGGCAGAGAGACTTCAGGTGGCAGAAGTCAAATATTCAAAGAATTTACTGTTATAATTAAAAACTACTAAGAAAAGAAAACTGCTCAATGACTCACAGTTCCCAGACCCACCAGAGCACACCTGTGAAATGATTCTCTGCACAACAAATCCTGTCCAGGGGAGATGCTGTAGTATATTTTGGCTTAGTTTATAGTGGTTGAACACTTTTTCCTAAAGCTCTGTACCCTGCAGTTTCCTCACAGAAAATGACTCTTTTTGCAGTCCATCAAGCAGCTAAAATTGTTTGTAACAGCCCACATCGGTGGCAGCTATTAAGACATTACTCTCTTTTCCCCTTCAGCATCTCATGCAGTAAATGGCACAGCTATTGACTTCATGCAGACAGCAGTTATAGGGAAGTGGAGATGCTTCAAGACGGTTTCCTTGCGGTGGCTTTTTTCCTGACCGTAAGAGGTTATTTTCAGATTGCTGAAGTACAGTATCCTGATATAAAAGCTCCACGCTTCAGATGTCAAAATAAGCACCCTCAATACAAGTAAATGACTAGATGACATACCACAAGTATGTATCTCAGTGATTTTCAGTTTCAATTTGTGTAAATATTTCAGTCCTGAGCTTAAGAAGTACCCCTGCAGCTACACTCCATGTAAACGGTTTTGTCAGTACCGTTTTAGACTTCATATCTGAGCTGGCCAGAAATTGAAAGAGCCCAGGGAAAAGTAGGTGGTATGAAGACTGAGGCACTTGTCAGCTGTTGCAGATGACAGAAGAAAAAAAGAGGCTCGCAGAATATTGGGAATATCCTTAGACTTACAGGAGGTTAAGGAAATCAGATGGGGCACAGGAGAACAAATGGTCAGAAGTTCAGGTTCCCCACAGGCTATTTCAGTTTTAGGTCCAAAACTGTCTGGATCCAATATTTAGTTTTGAAGAAAGCAAGGAAATACAAGGCAGATATCCTGCTGGGAGTCTGTTATAGACCACCCAACGAGGATGAAGAGGCAGATGAAGCATTCTACAAGCGACTGGCAGAAGTCTCACAATCGCTAGCCCTTGTTCTCAAGGGGGACTTCAGCTTACGGGACATCTGCTGGAAGTATAACACAGCAGAGAAAAAACAGTCTAGGAGGTTCCTGGAGTGTGTGGAGGATAACTTCCTGACGCAGCTCGTGAGTGAGCCCACCAGGGGAGGTGCCTCGCTTGATCTGCTGTTTACAAACAGAGAAGGACTGGTGGGAGATGTGGTGGTCAGAGGCTGTCTTGGGGTTAGCGACCACGACATGATAGAATTCTCAATTGAGTGAAGTAAGGAGGGGGGTCAGCAAAACTGCTACCATGGACTTCTGGAGGGCAGACTTTGGCCTGTTCAGGTCACTGGTTGAGAGAGTCCCTTGGGAGACAGTCCTGAAGGACAAAGGGGTCCAGGAAGGCTGGGCAGTCTTCAAGAAGGAAGTCTTAAAGACACAGGAGCAGGCTGTCCCCATGTGCTATAAGATGAGCTGGCCTGGCTGAACAGGGAGCTTTTGCTCCCTGAACTGGAAGACCAGGATGGAGAGCAGAATAAACTCCCCATTATCCAGAATGAAACCATTAAGGACCTGCTATGCCACTCGGACACCCATGGGACCTGATGGGATCCACACAAGAATACTGAGGGAGCTGGCAGAGGAGCTTGCCAAGCCACTCTCCATCATTTATCAGCAGTCCTGGTTAACAGGGGAGGTCCCAGATGACTGGGGGCTTGCCAATGTGACACCCATCTACAAGAAAGGCCGGAAGGAGGATCCCGGGAACTACAGGCCTGTCAGCCTGACCTCCATATTGGGGAAGATCATGGAGCAGTTCGTCTTGAGAGTGCTCACAGGGCATGTGCAGGACAACCAAAGGATCAGGCCCAGCCAGCATGGGTTCATGAAAGGCAGGTCCTGCTTGACCAACCTGATCTCCTTCTATGACCAGGTGACCCGCCTAGTGGATGAGGGAAAGGCTGTGGATGTTGTCTACCTGGACTTTAGTAAAGCCTTTGACAGCGTCTCCCACAGCATTCTCCTGGAGAAACTGGCGGCTCGTGGCTTAGTCAGGTTTACTCTTCACTGGGTAAAGAACTGTCTGGATGGCTGAGCCCAGAGAGTTGTGGTGAATGGCGTTAGATCCAGCTGGTGGAGGGTTACAAGTGGTTTTCCCCAGGGCTCGGTTTTGGGGCCAGTCTTCTTTAATACCTTTATCGATGATCTGGATGAGGGGATCGAGTGCTCCCTCAGTAAGTTTGCAAGTTGGGTGGGAGTGTTGATCTGCTGGAGGGTAGGAGGGCTCTGCAGAGGGATCTGGACAGGCTGGATTGATGGGCAGAGGTCAATTGTATGAGGTTTAAGAAGGCCAAGTGCAGGGTCCTGCACTTTGGCAACAACAGCCCCATGCAACGCTACAGGCTTGGGGAGGAGTGGCTGGAGAGCTGCCCGGCGGAAAGGGACCTGGGGGTGCTGGTTGACAGCTGGCTGAACATGAGCCGGCAGTGTGCCCAGGTGGCCAAGAAGGCCAACAGCATCCTGGCCTGTATCAGGAATAGTGTGGCCAGCAGGAGTAGGGAAGTGATTGTGCCCCTGTACTCGGCACTGGTGAGGACACACCTCAAATACTGTGTTCTGTTTTGGGCCCCTCACTACGCAAAGAACATTAAGTTGCTGGAGCGTGTCCAGAGAAGGGCAATGAAGCTGGTGAGGGGTCTGGAGCACAAGTCTTTTGAGGAGCGGCTGAGGGAACTGGGTTGTCTAGTCTGGAGAAGAGGAGGCTGAGGGGAGGCCTTATTGCTCTCTACAGCTACCTGAAAGGGGGTTGTGGTGAGGTGCATGTTGATCTCTTCTCCGAAGTAACTAATGATAGGACAAAAGGAAATGGCCTCAAGTTGCACCAGGGGAGGTTTAGATTGGATATTAGGAAAAATTTCTTTACGGAGAGGGTGGTCAAGCATTGGAACAGGCTGCCCAGGGAGGTGGTGGAGTCACCATCTCTGGAAGTATTCAAAAAACGTGTGGATGTGGCGCTTCGGTACACTGTTTAGTGGGCGTGGTGGTGTTGGGTTGATGGTTGGACTTGATGATCTTAAAGGTCTTTTCCAACCTTAGTGATTCTGTGTTTCTGTGAAATATCTACATTGATGCTTTTGCAATGCAAGCATATCAGTGTTTTCCTGGCAATAGGCTCTTGGCTTATCCAGTTTATTTCCAGTTTTCATAGTATTTGCAGCTGCTGAGGATTATTGCAGATGCTGTAAAAAATGGATAAATACTGCGGATGAAGCCCTCCAGTAGGAAAGTTCAGGTTGCTTGGCTTATTTATTGAAGATATATATGTTGCCTATAGCAGCTGTATCCTTACACACTAATTGCATTCAGATTGTAATTGTACTGAGTCTCCTTAATTGTTAGTCAGACGGGGTAATCATAAATGCAAAAATATGGAGGATCATATGGATATGCAGAACATGTTTGCAATTTCTTAGACTCATGGACCTTATGCAGCAAAAAAAGGGACATTTCAAAAAGTGAGAGCTTTGCTTCTGAGCATTCACTGAGTCTAAAGCAATAAAAAGCCATGCCAGATCTTGATTATTCAGTAGGCATTGCTTTTGAATAAGAAGTCCTTTTGTTCTGATTTTGGCTTCTTGAACAAGTGTAGCCGTGCACAGAAACTCAGTTTTGAAGCTGAAGATGGTACAATGCTTTTTTTCTAGACATTTTTCCCTTGCAGAAAATTATAGCTTTCAAACAGTTAGGTCAAGCTGCAATTAAGAATATAAACTGGTCTTTATCTGAAAACAAGTCAGTCCCTCTCCTGCCAGCTTCTTAATTTCCTGTGGTAGCAAATGCTTTCCCATACAGGATTCTTCCTGGATGGTTTTCATTTAGTCTTCTCCAGCTACCCAACTGTTTGTGCAATGGAGAGAAAGAGTCCTTCAGTCATTAATAAGGAAAACCACTCCACAAATAAAACAGCCAAGGTTTATTCTTCTGGGAAAAAAGCGGACAAGGCAGCCATTAATCCAAGTCAGACATGGAAAGCTCTTTGTATGTTGAAAAAAGTCAAAGCACTGTAATGGTCTCACTCAACAAGAGGACAGAGCAAAATATCTGATTAAGAGTGAACTGCAGAGTTGCATGAAAATTTACTACAGAAAGGCAAGAAGAAGAAGAGGAATAGACTGAACTGAAACCACAGGGGAAATGCCAATTTCTTGTGTGTTATTAGCAAAGTGGGAATTAAGCCTTCCTTGTAACCTTAAATCTTGGAGTTTTTTCTGAAGAAAATGTGATGATTTTAGAATTCTAATCTATGTCTGTTGTTTGTTGTTGAGTTTCTATCCTATTCTGAAACATGAAATTTCTTCACAGGGGTAAATTTCTGTTCTTCAGAAGAAATAAAAGCAATTATTTAATTTCCTGCCATATGTCATGCTACAACTATTTCTGGTCCTCCTTCTAGATACCCTCATATTCATCTCCCTTTTCTGCAAAACACAGAGAAAAAATCCGTGTTTTGCAGATCAAAGGGAAAAATATACTATACATATCCAAGTTCACATGACAGGCTTCAGGGGTGTCGCTCATGTGTTTTCTATTGTAATTCAGACTTATTCATACCTGAATGAGGGCCACACACTTAGTGAAATGAAGAAATAAAGATACAGAGAAACAGCTATGGGAGTGCTACAGGGATGCATTAACTTTTGCCATTAGTTTGGAGAATTATTCTGATGTTGCTTTTCCTAGGAGCACAGAAAGAAACTCCAATTTGAAAATAGCAGTTTAGTGGGTACATCAGCTTGTTTTTTATGATTGAGTTATATGTGCCAGATGGCAACAGGTAAAAGTGCAGTTTATTTCTCTGTTGATGCAAGAGAGTAGGGATTTGCAAGGACGTTGTTTTCTTACCTATACAGCACCCACAGCTCAGCACAGCCCTCCTTAATTTGCGATCACTCGTTCCTTCCCTCATTAAACGAGGTGCCTCCACCCTTATGTAGGACACAGTCTTTTGACCTTGCTCTATTTACACATCGTGTACAACACAAAAAGTAAAGGGCCTGTGAACGAGAGGGGTTGATCGGAAAGGCGTTATCTCTCTCCTGTCTGAGTTGCGATGTGGCTGGTTCATGTAGGATGGCCAAGGTGCCATCTGCTGATAGCAGTAAGCTGACCTTGTTTCTTCAGGGCAACTGCTTACAGATATTTCTCAACACAGAGGAAAAATAGCAACTTTCTAGCCTAAGGTGATTATACTCTAGCTTGTCTGGAACTGTTGCAGCATCTAAAACCAGACACCAGATTTTCCCACAATTTCAAATGGATGTAGTTTTCTCCTCTGTCCCCTTCCCACAGCTCTGGGAACTTACCCCTCCCACCTCTGCAGGACAAGAGCGGGAGGCAGAGGGCTGACATCCTACGTGGGGTCATATAATGGGGCACCACATGTTTCTTTCCTTACCTGACCTGATACAGGGAGTGTTTGGCTTTTTTTAAGCCAATAATAGGTTGCGCTAAGCTAGCTAGTCCTCTTATAACCTGCAGGATTTCCCTCTGTATTTTCACCCAGGTGAAAATTAGGTGAAAATAATCTTATCTCCTAGGCAAGAGAACCCTGTGTCACTTCAACAAATTTCAGTTAAATTGAAATGTATCTTTCAGAAAGCCATCACATCACGATATAATGAATGAGTGAGGATGAATATTTCCTTTCAGTTGGTGGCTGTACTATCTTGCCTTCATAAAGAGTTGCTACTTCTCATTTGTATTTTAGCTTCTGGCTACTGGATATTTTTACAACCTCTGTTCATCTAAAGAGCTTTTTAAATTAGCTGTTCCCTGTACAGGTTTATACAGACATTGATTGAGGACACTTGCTCTGAAGGACTAGACCTCCTCTGCCTATTAGCTGGTGAGATGGTAGGTGAGCGGGTAGGAGGACAGAGAGGCAGAGCTAGAAACGCGTCAGTACTTGCATGTTCAAAGCCCCATGCTCCTCCAGCCAGGCTTAAGCCTCCTCCACCGACTCCCCTCAGAGAACCAAGTCATGGAGACAGACTTCCAGAGGTCAGAAGTAATGTGCGTGTCTATGACTTTCCAATACACTTTTTAGCCTTCGGTGCAAGATATTCTTGTATTTAGCAAAGAACAAGCTATCACAGGACATTTAAGTTTTGTGAATTTAAAGCAAGGGGAATGAAAAGAAAGGAGGACAGACATACCATGTGCTCCAGACTTGAGCCTGTGTCTTTGTTCAGGGAAACTTCCACAGATGCAGTGTTGAAGATAGACTCAAACCTTAGAAAACTTGGATCGAGAAGTAAAATACAACGTTCATTAAAATCAGCTTTGATTTGACTGGAGCTTCTTTGTTTTAATGTTGATCCATCTTACCTGTCTTCCAAGTGTGATAAATTGCAGCAAGATTTCCAGCTTTGAACCTAATAGTTAAGACTGGTTGAACCACTGAATAATTTACTTGATGAATTTCATACTTTTTTTGAAAGACTTATCTCTGAAAGTTGTTTCTCACTTTCCACATAGCTCTACAACATAAGTGCTAGAGGAGTTCCTGACAAATTTATTGGAAGTAAAGGCAATTACTGTTAGCAAACAGCCTTCAAAGAAACATATGTTCATCCATTTTAGTCCGGCCTGTGTTGTATATCTAAAATTATAATGTATTTTCACTGGAGAAGAACCTACACTGATAAATCAGTCAGTGGACTGTAACAGGATGGTGCCAAGAAAATGTATTTTGTAAAAAGTGGACACCTCTGGCTCTTCTGAAGATAATTGTCTTGGCTGTTTGAGACAAGTCATGCAGCTCTTCTGGGAAGAAACATGTATTAATTGAAATGCCAGTTTGAATAGTTTAAGAATGATTCCTCCTTCCATGGAATCATCAATTTTCATCTGACATTAATGGTTTTAAAATCTGCCTTAACAAAGCCAGTAGCTCAGAGAATTACTGTGTGTTTCCCTCCAACGGCATGAAACATAATGCATCCATGGAGAGAAATTTAGTGTCTCCATCTCCACAGAATCAGGTCAATGTTTACATCCTCCTAGCAAGACAGATGGTTTTCACAGCAGAGGATTATTTTTGGGTGGTGGTGAAGAATAGAAGTGTAAACATCTGAAGTTTTCAACAACACTGAGAAGATTCTCCACCCAGGAACAGCAGTGTGGGAAAGATGGAAAACAGTCCATTTTGTTCCCATCAGTGTGGTATCTCCCACATGTCCTGATACTTCATTTATTCCAGTTCCAGAGTGAAAACAAGTAGTGGGATTTCCAAGGCAATCATTATTTCTTTTTATCCCACGTATGCACCTCATAGTGTGTGGAAATGATAGCTTCTCTGCTTCTTTCATGCCTCTCCTGATTACTCTCATAAATTGGTATTGCTCTCTTTCTCCTCTGCCAACCCACAATTACTTGTCTACTTACTGCGAGACAGCATGACTGACTCAACAGACAGTGCCATCCTTCCTGGGAACACGTACAGAACATGTGCAACCAGTCTGGTGTCCCAAAAAGGACAGATCTGCATATCGAAAAACATTGTCAGGCAGGGAATCAGAGACTATAGACTATAGGAGTCACCTGTCTTTAGGATGAGATACGTGCCCTGCTTTACTAAACATGCACAGCAGATGGAGTGGGAAATGCAAAAGCCCACTGCTGGGATGGTCAGGCACGTCGTCCGGAGGCAGACATTTACATGCCTGGGAAACACTGATAACAGAAACTTCTGCGCCAAGGACTGGAGGCACATCGGTGCCTAAAATGAGGCTTCACATAAATCTACATAGACGTCCCACTCTTTGGAGTCTTACCCCAAATCCTGTAGCACTGTTATGGTAAATAGTGGAAAGGAATTCAGATTTTCTGGGGTCCAGGACAGGTAATTTGCCTGTACTGTTTACCTTTATCGTTTCCTTCCCATACACTTTAAGTTTGGTTTTGTCCATGGAGTGGCAGGGAGCCTTTGTTTCTTGCTTTCATTTCAAGATTCAAACCATACATTTATGCCCATACATTGATTTAATCCAGAACTGATGTTTAATCTGCAGATTTAATGCATGATTTCCTCATATCTTAATGACTTCTTCACTTCTGGAAAGGAATATTATTTCTTTTAAGAATCTGCAGTAATTAATATAAGCAGACTGTATTCCTTATTGCTTCAGAAACCAACAACATGGTGATATCATGTTGTGTCAAGAAACAGCAGAGCAATTCCTGAAAAAACATTTTTTTTCCAATTAATTTAGGTGCTTGGCTTTTTCCGCCCCATGTCTCCTCTCATTTCTTTTAACAAAATAGCTGATACCAAGCTTATTACAAGACTCTTCATCTTCTCAGGAGAAGTACTGAGAGGATATGGACACAGGCAGTGTTTGTTTTCACCTAAAGAAATTGATTCCTTAGCATTTTTCCCATAAAAAGTGGCTTGCTTTCCTAGTTGAGATCTTTCACTCTGCCTCCTAATGTCGCAGTTATAAATGTACCACCTTTCATTGAGGCTACCCTGGATAGCCAAACGTTGCCAATTGTAGGATTTGGGAACTTACTGCCGTTCCCATGAAGGCCATACACCGGGCTTCCATGGCGGCTGGTCCTGCTTTTGTGAAAGCATTGCCTTTGGGTTATCTTTAATCCCTCTGAGACATCGGTTAACTTTTGAAGGAATATGGCTCTATTTGTGACAGGAATATGCCACCAATTTCCCATTACACTATGCTGTGGTAGAGTCAGATTTCTGTACCTCTTGCACCCAGATCACCAGACAAGACAACGCAAGCTATGAACTGGTGCTTAGCCAGTGCTCAAGACAGAGGTACTGGAATATCTTACTTTGACCTGGAAAAGTGGAAGACTAGGACACAGTTTTGGATAACAAGTTTTCCCCAGACTTTTCAAGCCAATGTATTTTCAGGAAGCTAATTAAAAGTTTCAATGAGCAATCATGTAAGAAATCTCCTGAAAGTTGAAGTTACGTTCCTTTAGCCCTGGAGCACAAAGAATGTGATGTGACTCTGTGACTGATCACAACCCTGCGGTGCATCCTGAATGTCTCATTTTAAAATAAATTCGTAATAGGAACAAAATTTAATTTCATACACATCCAGACATATAATTCCAATATGAAATTGAATGTGCAGATATTGTACTAATAGAAGAACACAAAATTATCTGGTATAACTATCCTCTACTGCTCACTCTTTTCTCACATGATGCAAAGTCTGAAGCAAATTAGGACCTGAAACACAAGCTCCTCTTATCATGCCTTAAGCACAAGACTACCCTTTTTTCATGTATGGTAAAAATTGTGTCATTAACTACTCATTCCCACCCACAGAAGAGTAAGGAAAATTCTTCAGGGATTTTAGGCTAGTCAAGAAGAAGATGTAAGAAACATTTCTTGATATAAAGGATTATTTTATAATAATGTGGCCAAGACAAAATCTCTTCTAAGAAGTGTTTTACTGCTGTCTGCAAAGAATTTATTTTCAGCAAAAGGAAATGAGTGCAGATGCAGTATCGCTGCCAGGGCTACTACTTAATGAATTTGATTTAATTCTCTTTGACCCGAGCGACGCCACTTCTTCAGTTGATGGTCTGCAGATTAAAACAAACATGCAAAAGAGCAACAGAACCAACGAAGTCAGTTTTCCTACACATTTGTGTGCTACATCCTTTCTTCCTCCACCACCACAGCCATCTCAGCTAATCATTCCTGTTTCCTCTGAGTCCTCATGGTAGTGCTTCAATACCAGGCAGTTAAAATCTGTGCTTAATGTACATGTGTTATTGCTTCCTGGTACATGGGAAGAACTCCTGTGTTGTTGGCAGATATTGTTCAGCAATAACCAAGGACAGCAGTTGCTGTAGACCAAGTCAGACTCTTTTCAACAACTTCACAGTCAGGATGAGGTAGATTATATTTATCAAACAGTTTTATCAAAGATGATGGGGTGAGCATTGTTTATGCACTTTCTCTGTCAAATTGGCCACTCTGGATACACTCACACACACACACACACAAAAAAAAAAAAGCATTTGCTAGTTATAAATGCTCATGAGCAGTCAGCTGGAATTACATATGCTTAATGAGTTAGTGACCTGCCGTCATGAAATACCTCTTTGGGCCAGGACTCTTGCACCAGTGTCTGTTTACAGAGCAATGTGTTGTTTGCAGGGTTTATAACTAGGACTACTCTTGTGGCGTGAGACACCGTTCAGACTGCATGACACAAGAAGTTCCTGTCATAATATTTGTCACAGATATTGCTGAGGACTTCTTCTTGCCCTTAGTGAGTGGTTACTTCTGTGTCTTCCTACGGTAATGTTCCATTTATAAGTAACTGCCTATATGAGGTATGGTTATATGTTCTTCTTGGGAGAGAATGAACTGCAAAGTGTAAAGTATGAAGAGGCTTCACTGTGTTGTTCAACTGTTTTTTAGCCCAATGGGACGGCCTCGCTGTAATTATCTGACCCAACATAGTTTTCTGTGGCAGAGATGTCCCTATCTGGACTGTTCCCCAAGTTCCCGTTCTGGTCAGCAAAGAGCAATTAGTATTTCTAGGGCACAATTTATCTCAGTTTGTTGTTGACTTTTAATTTAAGTGACCTGCATCCTTAAGCCCGTGTGTCTCCATGCACAAAGGCAGCTGAGAGCGACTACTTCGGACCTCCTCTGTACACACCTTGTAGACTGGCTCCCCGTTATCACAGAGGGAGCTTAGCAAGCAAGCTCATAGGTCCCCTCGGGTGGAGACTGAAGTTGGGTAAGATGAACCCCAGCACACCTGGCTGTTTGTTCCTGTGGTTTCAGAAGCGTTTGCAAACTGTGTTGTCTGCTTTTCATATATATTTTGGTTTCTTCTTACCTTGGCCTGGCTTTAGCGAAAAATTATATTTAGGTAACTGATTTATGTCAAATAAAGGCATCCTTTCCCAGACATTGAAAAAAATTGCAAGAGAACAAAGAACAGGATTATCCTTTGGGTTACTGAAGACTGAACTCTGTAAAGCATTAGAAATATAACAAGCACTTGTAAGTAGTTTCAGGCTCCTTTTTTTCCTTTCACTTCCCTCCACTTGATTATTTTACTGGGGTTTTATTCTGCGTCTCACCAGATCAATACTACTTTTAGTTAAATTACGCATAGCGCTCTATAAGAAGGAGCTGGAAAAGGGAAGGGAGCTAAAACTGCAAAGCACTCACCCGGATGTTACCAAAACAAACTTCCACTCCCAAATTCCGCTTCGTCTGTGAAAAGACATAATATGTTGCCATTAACCACTGCTTTGAAAAGAATAATACTTGACCCTTCTGTAATGGCTTTTGATTCTAGCTTGCACAGGAGATCTGTACCAATATCCCTGCTTCAGCCCTGCTTGCAAACAGAGGGAAGGCCGTGGTCACCCAGCAATTGCTGAGTCAAGAACTGAACTCAGGAGCCCTGAACACTGGTCCAATACACAACCCACAGCCTGCAAAATGCTGTCTGTATGAAATTCGCTATTATTTTGCTTAGGGATCACACAGAAGAGAATTTGAATGTATTCTTTAAAAGCTCAGTGAATTTCCTGCTAAAATCTTTGTCTCTCCAAGCAGCACTTCTTTCTTTGCAGGAGACAGATAGTCATGAAATAGAGATTTCCTCAACTTCTCTGACACTCACTGGATGCCTCACAGCGCAAATAGTGAGGCTCACTGTCAATGCAGAGATCTGCTGCATGGGCAGCCAGGTCATATTTCTATGGGGTAAAATAGGTATCTCAGAAAATTAATAAGCTTTAGTGTAGGGAGTAGTCATGGCAAGACAACGTGTTTGCAACAGCCCAGCCTCCACAGTTTCTGCCGGTGGGCTCAAGTGGGAGAAAATTGATTGTCATTCACACTTGATCTCATTAGCTGAGCTCCTGCTTTCTGAGAAAGGCACTTCTCAGAGACAGGTAGCTTGGGAAACAATGATGCTGTGCAGAGTGTTGGGCAATCAGCAGCGTATTATATGCGTGTTTATGCCTTTGGATGCCAGATGAAATAATTCATCTGGCCCGATGCTTACTTGGCTCATTTGTTAACGGCATCCATCAATGGCATTAGTCCAATGCAAGTTAGTTGAGAAGGAAGCTTTGCACAAGTACAGGGCTGAAATTAGGCATTCAGGTAGATATAATACAGACAATAGATACATTTTCATCGGATGAAAATATGTGCTAAAATTCATGGTATGTCAGTAATCCATTAGACAGCTGTCTGTCACAGTTACTCTGGTGCATGGCTGGTCACTTCTTGGTCCCTGTGCTGCTGTAGTGTGAGCCAGGTGACAAATCTGAAAACCTGTTTATACGGTGGGGGAAGCTGTGCTGTGATTTAAGTGCGGTGCTGAGGGACATAAGAAACCGGCTGGTCTCGCAGACGTGGAGCCGGCACACCGCTCTGTGCCGAGACGGCTCCTGCGGGCGAGCAGTGCACACGCCATGAGCTGCTGTCAATGACAAGGGGATTTACCCTCTTTCTGGAGGGGAGGGATAGACCTGCCCTGGGTGGAGAGAGGCCACTGTTCAGTAATAAAAGCTTTGGGGAATGGGACGCACTCTCCTCAGGTCAGAGCTGACCTGCTAAGCATGTTAGCAGTACTGAAGGGTAGTAAGAAGCTTTTGACAAAAATAATGAAATGTCTGTTAGAATCAGAATTATGTTTAACGAAACAGTAGCAAAATGTTTTTTACAGGGAGAAATTTAATACCAATACACCCAAAAATGAGGTGGTCTGTAGCTTACTTCAGTTTGCCAGAACCTCTTTCCGTCTTTCAAATGGCAGATGGAGCAGAAACCAGGGTATGTTAGTACTACTGCTCAAACGTGAATGAAAAAATGCTAATCGTAAATAAAGAATTTCAATTCCTTTGTTCAAAATAGGCAGTGGGGGTTGTCCTGTGGAGCTGAAATGTGCTTTTTCCTTCTGCAATTTGCTTTAAAAATGTTAATGCTGCCTCAAGTTAGAATATTGAGTTCTGCTCTGCTTTGGGAAGAATGTAGTGTTTATGCCTCTGGGGGTCCTGAAGAAAAATTGCTTGGGTAGGCTTTACATTATTCTCCAGTAACTGGGGCTGGTGTGATTATATTGACATAACCGAAGTCTACGAAATATGACCCACCACAAGTATACTGACTTTGGGAAAACTCCCAGCTTTTATACATGTTTTTTTTTAATTTTCTACCTACTAAGTCCCTATGTTGCACTCTAAACACTTCTAAGCCTTTGAATACAGCTTCAGAGTCCACCTTGGACGCTAGCTCAGGACAAACTGAGCTTGTAAGTAAATTCACAGCCCAGCTGAGTCAACGTTAGCTTATCCAAATAGGCAAGCCCGCAGGCAGAGCTCCGTTACAGACACAGCAAGTGACTGGCTTTATTTCAAGGCTCCATCATGCCACCAAGCCCAGGCTTCTAACTTCCCCAGCCCAGCTGGCCAGGTGGCAGAAGTTCAAGCAGCGTTGCATCCTCACATTGCTTCCTTATCAGAAAAATGAATCTCCCCAACAAGTTGGCTCGTCACCTCTACCTCTAAGACCTCCTCTTCATTCCCTTTGCTGCTAGTTCACTTTGTACTAGTTACTAAAGGTCCCTTTCATATTTGTGTTCCTTTAGTGATGAGTAATCAGCCACTCAAAATGTCTATTTATAGCCCTGGGGCTGCTGACTTCATCCTGTGTCTGCATTCTCAAAACCTCTCCTGTCCTCTTGTGAGAGTTCACTCTACACATTCTTATTTTAGGACCATTGATAGTTCAGCCTTCATGGTAATGGTCACTTAGAATAAATTATTTATAATTTATAATTTAACCACTTAACTTGGTAAGTGTTTGTTATTAGTACCTGTGGCAGTACCGCCAGCATGCTACCAAAATTGCTTTACAACAATACATAATGTACAGCCACTCCTCTCTTACCAACCTGTCACCTGCTTTTCTGCAGCTGCTAGCCAGCTTTTGTGTTGCAGTGCTCCTCCTGTGTCCGTCCACCCGCCCGCTGCTGAGAAAGGAGCTTGCAGAACTGCTGGGTTAGGCTTCAAGTTTCTGCGCTTCCCTCCTGTCATGTCAGTCATTTTGGGTGGCCTCCTTTTGCTCACATATTTTTGCACTCGTTATCCCACTTCCCGTTTTCCACATCACATCTTTTTTTTCCCCCTCGTTTCCTTTCCCTTTTGAGCAACTATCCTATTACTAAAATAGTAATTTGGTTTGGAGACTCTGGTGTCCTTGCTGCTGGCTGTGTAACCGGGATATTTGTTTCTCAAGACTGACATCTTCAGTGTTCTCTCACACAGGCTACATGTTTGTTTCTGTACAAGGTAAAATAAAGGCTGCAATGAGCAGCTGAAGGTGTAGCGGTGAGATGTGGGCAAGCTGCCAATATCTCTTGCTCAGGAATCAGTATTTTTTGATTCCATTTAGTTCACTTTGGAAGCAGTGTGAATAGGCAAATAAGTATTTCTCCCCTGGGCCCATGGTCAACAAGATGAGAATCATTAAAATATTTTCTCCATGCCGTGCTTCTGCAGAAAAAATGTTGCTGGAGGATGACACTTGCCATACTTCCAAAGGCTGTATGAAAATTATAAGCTGAAGATATTGTCCTGATAAATACTGAGCCCCTCACCTGAATATAAATTTTCATTTTCTTCTGACAAACCTCAATGGTAATTTCATCTGCTTTTGCAAATGACCCGATCACTACCAAACACGTCACTTGAGCAAATCCTCCAGACCTTTGCTCTATATGACCGTAGCCTTGCTCAGCAATTCATAGCTGGTATTATAGACTGATGGCACCCTGAAAGAGGTCCCCAAACTCCCTGTCAGCCCAGGGTGGCTAGTTTCAGTCAGCGTCCGCAACGAGGGGATGAGCTGTGCAAGTTGTATCACAGATTGGATGGAGTTATGATGCTCATTTAGCTGCTCTGAGGGCACCAGAAGGCATTGCCCTCCCAAAAGCCTCTCCAAGGTGAGAGCTGGGGAGGGAAGAGTATCTTTTCCAGCCATCAGGGTACCTCCAGGATGCTCTGACACTGAGAAATTGGATCACTGTAGGAGAAGTGCACCTCTGATTACTTTCAACTCCCTTCACAAGGCTGAGCAATGCACACTGTAATTGCAGGTACTTGTCTCACGGTGTGCCTCGGAAAAAAAGCCACCCCAGTTCAGAGGGCAGGTACGTACAGTAGCTCAAAAGGGAAAAAGAGGTATCCAGCTTTTCATAACGATTTATCTTTGAGATGACTACTAAACCTACCAGTTTTATAGCTGCACGTGGGGACTAACTGGGGGGGTGGTTTGACTCAAATGCAAACAGCTCAAATGTTTCCTGTAGTTTTTGCTTGGGCAGTGAATAGATAAAGGTGAGGAGAAGAAGGACTTTATTATTTTCTCTTCATTTGAAAATGGCCCTTTTCACAATAACAGATTACAGAATCAATATCCTTTTCCTCAAAACTACTACTGTGCTATAACTTTCCCTAAAAGTGAAAAACCCTGACCTAGTTAAATTTTGCTAAAAAAATAAATGCTCATATCGTCATAAAGTATGTATTGGTGGTGTGTTATTTACTGTAGTTGGTTTGACAAGTACAACAAGAAATGGTCCCCTCTATAATTTTGACTTTACTCTTTTTTAAAATGGAGGAAAATGCCACTGTACTTCAGTTAATGAGACTAATATGACTGTGGCCATAGATACAGTTAAACTGCCTGTATTGTTCCTTTTATTCCTTTCTACAATGTCACCACCACTGTCACTTACAAAATTTTACGTAATGCGCAGCTACCTGAAACAGCTGTATAAATAGACATTTTAACTACTGCGGGGCTAATTCGTCCCTGCTGTGATTCCTTTGCTTACAATGACTTACCTCCAGCAGTGATTTGGCATGAATAGTGACACACCTGACATTTGTTCCCATAAGTGCTCCAACTACTTAGAGAGATGATGTTTCAATTAGAAATTTCTAGCAGGTCAACCAAACAGAAGCACATGAAAACAGACAGAGTAAGTTACGCACGTTGTTAGATCCAGCTGTTGGGGCTCTCAGCAGGGAACTTAGCTGCGTGTGTTTTGGTAATGTTAATGGGAATTGCACATTTCTCTTCCCTCATATCATTGACATTGTAGTCCCCTATGGCTAGAGCTGAGCAGATCTCAGAACTTTTATTTTCCTGGCATTTTGCAAGCCCTCTGAGCATTTTGCCTGCTGCAAGCATTCCTCTTGCCCACCTCTGTCTGCTCTCCCTTTTCCTTATACATCTCCGAAACCCTCTGCCAGTTTTATACCCTCTGCCATTTATATATCCCAGCTGCACATAGCAGCTCCAATTGCAATTGGAATCCTACAGTGTTACCCACTGCAAACATAATAAAGATACTAACTTCAAAAAGAACCCTGTAAGTAGAAAAAACACTCACAGGAGAGGCAGAGATTGATGGTAAATCCAGATTTGTTGCTCTTTAACGTAATCTATCTATCTGATTAGGCTAGTTCTTCCTCACAGGTATAGTTTCCCCCAGGTCATACTCCTTTCCCAGATGTTTTTCTGTTTCTTGTCTGTTTTCATGTTCTCTCTTCTCTCTGCACACATCCTTTGCCAGTAACACTTTTATTCAGTTGTTATTCTAATATCTTTTTTCTTTATTTTCTGTACCTTATGCCTAACTCCTCCATTATCATCATGATGCTTTCTCCAGTTCTATCAGTCAAAATATCCTCCCCCCACTCCTAGTCTTCATTATGGCTCAGTCCTAAGAAAAAATAGGTAGGCAGATACAAATAATACCTTTAAAAACATTGTCCAGTAGGGTTAGGAAAATCTGTTGACCTTCTCTTGCTGGAACTCAGCACTAGCATATTTTGGGGAACTAGAGCTTGGGTCAATTTTCTTGCAGCTGGGAGAAACGTGCTCTTTCAGTAGGCTTTTCTTCTCTTTTGCCTGAACACAAAAGCTACAGTGACGGCAACTGGGGACAGAAAACTAAGACCAAGAAACAGTTTTGGAGTTGGTATTTAATAATTATGCTCTGTTTTAAGGAGTAATGAGGCGATTCCAAAGTCCTTGGTTGGTCAAATCAATAATGAAGTCAAAAGAACAGACTAAGACATGGGATGTTTACAGTAAGAGCCACAAAAATTGGCCAACATACGTTAGTCTTATCCTCTTATGTGAAGATGGGTCTCAGCAAAGTGTCTGTCAAATAATTGTTTTAAAACACTGATGCCCATGCATTCTGATTGCTGTGATGGTTGTTCTGTGTTTGTCACATAGGCTTTGTCTTGGATATACTAGAGAAGGGAGTAGGAACATTATGATGGGCAGAGGGTGAAACCTGAAATAGATGGAACTAAGCTGCTGAAAGGACCCTGGAGTCTGTCTTTTGCCCACACTCAGGCTAAATTTTATTTATAGTCTGGATTATAAAGTGCATAAAACCTTCAGTAATGCACCTCCTGGCATCTTTAAGAGGCATCATCTGCCTGGGGAATGGAGACTGTTGCACCTGAATTCTTTTTAGGTTTGTTTTTTTTTCTTGGAATACAATTCCTACTAAACTACCCGCCTGTTTAAAGATTAAATCTCTCTCTCTTTTGTCAATGGAAATCCTTCTGTCTAACTTTTTTAAACACATTTCTGAAGGTTGGAAGAGATTTGATCTAGTGACATCGGAAAAGCGAAAGTACAGTTGCTAAATTCTTAAGCAACAAATCTGACTAGAAAACAAAACAGAAATACACCCAGAAGGACTGAATAGCTTAAGGGATTAGTAATGGATTTGCACATCTCAATCAGTGGCCCAAACCCAGCACAGGTTAATGAAAAGGGAAGTTCCACCCTTCAGTCAATGCCTAAATACATGCAGTCTCTTCTCTAGGGCGGTTGTTATGAGACTTCACTTAGTGAAGACACCAGGGCACTAATCCCTCCAAGACTCCATGTGTTTTTAACATTTATTCATGAAATCCACTGTGTAAATCTCATCTGTGACTTTTTTTGCTGTTACCTCACTACACCTTAGTTCATCTAATTTAAGCAAACTCCATTACCCTGTGACAGCATCCCATTGCCTCTGAGCTGTGTGAAATAGCACCAGTAGGATTGCAGGTCCATGGAGAGAACTACAGACATATATGGACTTCTCTGAGACCAGAGTCATAGAATCAGAGAGATCACAGAATCAATAAGGTTGGAAAGGACCTTCAAGATCATCAAGTCCAACCATCAACCCAACACCACCATGCCCACTAAACAGTGTACCACATCTACATGTTTTCTGAACGCTTCCAGTAATGGTGACTCCACCACCTCCCTGGGCAGCCTGTTCCAATATTTGGCCACTCTCTCGGTGAAGAAATTTTTCCTAATACTCAATCTAAACCTCTTCTGGCGCAACTTGAGGCCATTTCCTCTCGTCCTATCACTAGTTACTTGGGAGAAGAGATCAACATGCACCTCACCACAACCCCCTTTCAGGTAGCTGTAGAGAGCAATAAGGCCTCCCCTCAGCCTCCTCTTCTCCAGACTAAACAACCCCAGTTCCCTCAGCCTCTCCTCGTAAAACTTGTGCTCCAGACCCCTCACCAGCTTTGTTGCCCTTCTTTGGACATGCTCCAGCAACTTAATGTTCTTTGTGTAGTGAGGGGCCCAAAACTGAACACAGGATTCAAGGTGCAGCCTCACCAGTGCTGAGTACAGGGGCACAATCACTTCCCTACTCCTGCTGGCCACACTATTCCTGATACAGGCCAGGACGCTGTTGGCTTTCTTGGCCACCTGGGCACACTGCTGGCTCATATTCAGCTGGCTGTCAACCAGCAACCCCAGGTCCTTTTCTGCCAGGCAGCTCTCCAGCCACTCCTCCCCAAGCCTGTAGCGTTGCATGGGGCTGTTGTGACCCAAGTGCAGAACCCAGCACTTGGCCTTCTTAAACCTCATACAATTGACCTCTGCCCATCAATCCAGCCTGTCCAGATCCCTCTGCAGAGCCCTCCTACCCTCCAGCAGATCAACACTCCCACCCAACTTGGTGTCATCTGCAAACTTACTGAGGGAGCATTCGATCCCCTCATCCAGATCATTGATAAAGGTATTAAAGAAGACTGGCCCCAAAACTGAGCCCCGGGGAACACCGCTTGTAACGGGCCACCAACTGGATTTAACTCCGTTCACCACAACCCTCTGGGCTCGGCCGACCAGCCAGTTTTTTACCTAGTGAAGAGTCCACCTGCCCAAGCCATGAGCCGCCAGCTTCTCTAGGAGTATGCTGTGGGAGACAGTGTCAAAGGTTTTACTAAAGTCGAGCTTGAAAAGGACAAAATGAACAACGGCGTCACCAACAGAGAAAAAAACGCATGTACCTTCCCACAAGGTTGTGCAGAGATTAATTAGATAATGGCCCAAATTCCAAATACTCTCATTTCTCACTGAGTTCAGTGTTTACAAAGCACTATGAGTACCATTTGTGCTAAGCAATATGAGTACATACCTGTCACAGCTGGGGATGTTGTTAGGTAAAGTGATCAGACAGCACTGCTGGAGATGTTAATGGATCTGGTTAGATAACTGAAGGTATTTTTTCTGCTAGAAAATACCAACTCAGCAAAATCCAAGCAGTCTACAGAAACATGTACTTTCCAGTATAAATGTCATCAGAATGTGAGTGTCTAATCTACTTAACGTAAAGACCTGGACCATTTTTTATGGAGCTGAAGAAGGAAGATTGCTTTATTCAATGTTCATGTGAATGTAATGCCTGACCCAGTTGTTGGCAAGTGACTGATGTGAGTTAGCATTTTTTTTGCAGAGAAAGATTTGTAATTGTTCATTTTTTGTAAAGGATCTTGAAAAAACACCAGGGCAAGAATTAACTCTTTTTTTCACTAAATAAATGGTTTGTTTTCCCTGTAGCCCTTATAATAATAACCCAAAACTCATTTGCTAGATTCTTTCCCAAAGAAAGGTTAGAAGCTTTGAAAGATTTGTACTGGAAATAAGATCCACCTCAGTTAATGCTTGGTAAGCCAAATCATGCGATCCTTCATCACTCTCATACATTTTAACAGTAATTCTACAAGGAAGAGGATTACAGAAAGGGGTGTGTAACGAAGATGTTTCAAGCTGGCTCAGTTGCATGTCCTGGGCTGTTTTTTACTCTTGCTAATGGTTTTCAACATAGTGTATGTTATTCTGTGGGAAGAGAACGAGGCCCACTTGGACTGAGCGCCCAGGGGACTGAACTGCCTGAGTCAGCTAATCACATGAATGGTCTCCAAATAAAGGAAGAACAGATCTATATTTCCGTTGGACTAGATGAATACAAGAGGGCCTTTCTTTTGATTTCAATAGGCTTTGGAAGATGCCTCTGCTTTGGAAATCTGCCTAGTGCACTTGATCAGTGGGCTTTTCAGAAAGGTTTTATTGTGTTTCAGAGAAGCAAGAAAACAAAAAAAAAGCCCCCTGAAAACAAACAAACAAACAAACAAACAAAAATTAATAGCAGAATAACTTTTCAGAGCAAGGAATCTGGACTTCTGAGTCTGATGTCACTGTGATGCCTTTTGCTCTGTTATGCCAGAAGCAGTAACTCAGATATTTGTATTTTTACTTTCCAAGTTTTAACTTTTTTTTTCTTTATTTTTTTCTTTTCAAAATCTACCCACTTACCCAAATATGAAACATTTTTCTTTTAGCCCCCTGTAAATGCCGACTAGGGCAATTATCCTAAGCTTGCATTGATGTGTGATGTTTCACTTGTAAGGAGACTAATCTAAGCCTGCCAGACTCTGCATCTAGAAGCATTTATAGCTGTCAAATCTAATGAAAGTCAAATGATTGATCTAGGTAGCAGCTGCAGCATCCTCCAGAAACTAATTTAGTATGAGACCTGTGGCAAATCTATAGAAATAATTGCTTAGATGCTCATTTTACGTCCCATTTTTTCTTTGGTTTGTTTAAACACAATGAGCCAAGGGAGGAAAATAAGGTTGTAGATGCAAACGTGAGAGGAGAAGAAGCAAACGCGAGAGGAGATTTTGTCCCAGCAGGTGTAACGCTATTCAAAAGGAGCTAGAATGGATTGGACATTAAGAGAATCTCATCTATTCTGAGCATTTTGTGTTCCTCCCAACCCCAAGTTGCAAATATTTTCTTGACAGTGTTTTGGCTGTTTGTCTCATGCATAACAGATGCTGCAAACAATTGGATTGTGGATTCAGTGCTCCTGTAACTCCTGAAGAGATGACTAGTAAAAATATCTTGTGATTTGTCTTGTCATGCGGCTGCTCTCAGTTTTGGTTTATTAATATATCCAATGTAGCAAATCACCTGTCAGGTTGCAGATGCATTTAAGACTTGCCTGTGATTTGGTCTGGGCTGCCTCCTGCACGTGCCAGAGCGGAGGCGATAATCTATAAATAATCAGCCCAGACCACGGGACTTCGATTCTGTATGAGACACAAGTCCTAAAAGTGTTCTTTTCAAGTACAAAATCCGCCTGCCTGTGGCCCTGTATCACCGTGGAGCATCATTTATATTACCAGTGTATGACAAGAAGCCAATTTAAAGATCAATTCTAAGTGTTTTAAATCCTTCACTCTCTTGGAATTTGCTTGCATATTAAAGGTTTGTAGAGTAAAGCTGACAAGCCAAAAACATGGCTGTTTTCCATGTGATTTGAATAGTCCAAAGGGCTACATTGTGTTATCAAATCTAAACTGCACTTGGACAACATTAACCTGAACGTGAAACCGAAAAAAGGAAGCCACAAGCTGCCTTTGTCAGTATTGTTTGAGAGGGTAAGAAATGCTGTCAGGTGCAGATGTCTTCAACTATACAAAACTTGAAGTACATTTTAAAGAATAAAAATTGCACCGGTGAACTTTTATCGGCAAAGTGTTCAGGAGAGGAGTTGCCAGGGATTACGAGGACTGCAGCTAACCAGGAATAAAGAGTAGAAGAGAAGGGGTATGGCTGAGGTTGATGTGGACGTGAGAGTGAGGGGAAAGATACTGGTGGATCTGAAAGGGGAATCCTGCATGAGCTATTGGGAAGGTCTCAGGTGCAAGAAGGTGACTGGAAGCACCTCTCCAAGGTGGGGGCATGGCTAAACCATTCTTCTCCCTTCCTCTGCTGATCAGAAATCCGGAGTTCTGCTGCCTAGAAAGTGGGCAGGCTGATCCACTTTCATCGCCCACGGCACACGTGCTGGTAGCTAGAGAAGCCCACAGCCTGTGTGTGGGAAATTGGGCTGCAGTCTGGGGGAAACCTACTCTGAACCTGCTCATGTATAAATAGGCTGGGGGACTTGGTCTTGGGGTCTTGAACACCTCTGCAAGACCTCCAGACAAGTTATAATTGTCTTTTATGTCTTTGGGTCTTGCACCTCTCATTACCTCCCTCACATGAGAAAAAGTACGAGGTCTTTTATCTTTCACAGAGGTGTTGAGTGAAGGGAGAGAGCGATAGTCAGTGGAAGGAGAGATGTAGCAGCTATTAAGGGCCTGACTTGATGTCCTCTAATAAGCTGCCGGCTGTGATGTGCCTACACAGCAGCAAGAAGTGTCAGTCAGCAAAGGTCAGCTTGTTTTTAACACCTTTACTACTAGTACTAATAGCTCAACAGCACATAGAGGCAAGGGAGTGGTGGGAGAAGTGCTGGAAGGGGGAGAAGGAGGGGAAGTGCATGTTGAGGGGAAATTACTGTAGAACAAGAAGGAAGTGCCAGTTTCCCCCAGTTAGCTACCAGGCTTCCTGCTGATATGCCCGTCATGATCTGGGAGTATTGACCAAGGCTGTATCTACACGGGTATATGTGGTTAGACCTGAGCTTGGCCTGTCAGGGCTGCAACCTGCACCAGCGCAGAGCAAACCTGACCCAGAAGCACATCCACAGCAGGGCTCAGGTCCCCGTGCACAGACCCAACCTCCTCTTTCCCTGAGAACGGACACGGCTCGAGGGCAGAGGACCTGTGATTCCCTGCGGACACATGCCGGATGGCTTGGGGCAAGTCAGTTTGCTGCTCCTTGTGCTGCTCCACACCTAAGACCAAGACTGAGGTGCCAAGCTCAAGTCCACCGATGTACATAAGAGAGCTACCGGCATCAGGTAGTCGCAACGAACCTTTGTGTCGCCAGCTGAAAGGGCACCTTGAGACCAGATGGAGAACTTCATTTGCTCAACTTCAGAAGCCAGTAGCACACCTTACTATTGTTCTATGAATTTTAGACTGAATAGATTTGGTATTTATATCGTTGTTATCTAAAACCTGGTTCTTCACATTCCAGAGCTCAAAACTGAGAGATTAGGAACTGCATTCAAGCACTACTGTTTGCCACCCCAATTTATGTATGTTTATAACAGAAGAGATATCTATTACACTGAGGTCTGTTTGTTGCTGGTCAGTAGAAATATGCTGTAAAGGTAGAACTGGCCTCTGTGCACTAAGCAAATAAAGAAATACCATCAATCTAATTTTGTGGTTATTTAGAAATTAATTCAAGTCAATCAAAATGTTATCTACTCATTTTAAATCAACCAGTGGCACAAAGCCCAGCACAAAAAGTACACCTCTAGACATAAGTCTCAAAAATTAATAAGCATTAATTCTGCATTAAGGTGCATCATATTGGCTGGCTGCATTGTTTTTCTGCCGCACTTCTCTTTTGCATTTCATCAAAAGAGCAGCAAGAGTAATTGAAAAATAGCTTGAAGATTTTCATATATCTTCATCAAATGAGAGTGATGTAGTCACTGCTTATTGTGCTGCCTGACAATGAGGGGAGATGTCTCACACTAAATCTTTCACTGTCAGCAGGATAAATAATTTTAAAAGTTTAAAGAAAAGAAATCGACCTAATAACTGTGTAAGACATTTGCACAACTTATAAATACTCATTCGAAGATCTCTCTGATTTTAAGAAGAAAATAAAATCTGGATTATATTTACATATATTCATTTAATATACTCCTATATTCATATCCACATAAAGCCAGATCTTCCATACGTGTGTGACTTCTGCATATACATTTAAAGAAGCCATGCGCATAACTATTTCATTGTATATTCAGCAATCAAGAACTGTAACATTCTTGCAGCTGATGACATTTAATATTTTTATTTCTGTCCTCCGTCCTTCCTCTTTTCCCATCAGTCAAACCTACTAATGAAAAATCCAGATTCTGCCATCTATGCACAAACGTTCCGCTCCCACAAAAATCAATGTTTTTTCCTATTTTTTGAGTACAAAACACAGTACTGAGCCTGCATTTACATTCATGTGAGAAAGGAAGAAACATTTTTTAAATAAGTATATGGATTTGAGGCAAAATGCTGGTTACATTTGAAACCTTGAAGAAATATGAGTCTGTATTTTGATATTTATATTTGCTACCTGTATTTTACTTTAATGATAATTTTAGGAATTTGCCTGCGATCTGATGTGCAGAAATAAACCACGCATTCTTTCTCTTCCATTAACTTTTCTTTTTATCCATCAGCCAGCTACTTTTTTTTCTTTTTGTATAATAGTAACAGGATGGTACAAGTATAAGAAATGATCTGAAAATGCAGGAAATTGAGGGCAATTTTGTGAAAAGACGCTGGAATTCTAGATCTGTAATGCTGGCACTAATTTGCTCGATTTTGCATTTAACCTGTCAGTCTTCAGAAGCATTTGCTTTTCTTCAGAGAAAAATAAAATAGCTCATGAAGTTATTACTAAGCTGACAGCATGAGAGAATTTTGAAAAAGTTTGATGATTGAAGTGCATCTGAAGGAGTTGTGCACTCAGTCTGTTAATAAAGATGCTGCTGCTGTGAATAGAAATTACTGAAGGTGGCTGGCCCTGATGCAGTGTGGAACCTAGTGAGTCAACAAGTAGAATAAGAAAAAAGAACTAATAGATCACTCCACATTACACTTTAATCACAGACTTTACTATATCTTATGCCAAGGTAACTTTGAAAACAGAGACCCAGCCAACGTGAAATATTAAGCCTAGGGACTTGGATGACATTTAGGAGGTCTTAATGTGGATCCACAAATTTAAAAATTTATATGGATGTTGGCCCAGCAGCCTTTAAAGGTTGTCAGCCTAGTTAGAGTGGATTACATTCTTATTTTTTAAACACGTAAGACAAGGATAACTGTTTCAACTAAGTTACACCATGGTTTTTGTGATGTCAATTATATTTTCAAATTATATTCTAAAAGTTACAAAGATCTTGGAGGTCTTACCCAACATTTTTAGACCAGAAAATGATCATTCACTAGTAGTGATGGGGAGGACTCCTCCACTCTGCGTCAGTTAACTCTTGGGATTTTCTGATACTCGTATAAATTGCAGAAAAAAGTAGTTGCTAGTGAAGACAAAAACTGACCTGGGTAGTTGAGGTGGCTGTTCTTTTATTGCTTATTTAGGTGCAAATTTCACATTTAAGATCTGACTCAAACAGATATGATCTTGCACTGGCAGTTATCCCATCAATATCTTAACTCCATTTATTTTACTGATGTTTTACATTTACATTATCATGTTATCCACAGAACACTATACATATCAAGACATTCGTCAGATGAAAATACCTTCTTCAAATTTGTGCAAATGAGGATTATGTTTCAACAGTGGTCCTATCGTTCAATTATGAAATACAGACCCACAGAGTGATCCAGGTAGGAAGGAAATTCAGGAGAGCATCTATTCCCACCCCTGCTCAGAGCAACAAAGTGACAAGTTAGATTGGTTTGCTCAGAGCCTTGTCCACCCTAGTGTTGAATCATTTCAAGGATGGAGATTTCACAGACTCTCTGGGCAACCTATTCCAATGTTTGACCACTCCCATGGTGAAAAAGTTTTCCTAATAGATATCTAACTGGGTTCTCCCTTGTCGCAGTTTGTGTTTGTTGCCACACATCCTGTTGCTGTGCGCTTCTTGAGAAGAATTTGGCTCCACCTTCTCTACAAGCACCCAACTAGGTAGATGTAGACAGCATTAAGAACTCTCCTTGATGTTCTCCAGGCTGAGCAGACCCAGCTCTCAGCCTCTCCTGTACATCCTGTGCTCCAGCCCTGGCCAGCTTGGTGGCCCTCTGCTCGATTTACCCCAGTTTGCCAATACGTCTCTTGCACCAAGGGATCCACAACTGGACATGGCGCTCCAGTGTGGCCTCAGAACTGCTCCACAGATGGGAATAAACACTTTCCTTATCCTGCTGACTACGCTCTTTCTTTTGAAGCCCAGTATGCAGTTCATCACTGCAAGGCTGCACCACTGACTTATATTCATATCTGAGTAAAGAACATATCCAGGCTTGTCTTCAGCAGTACATTCAAGAGTAGTTCATCTGTGTATGTTTTGCACACATCTATGTTCACCCTACCAGCATTACAAATCAGCTGGATAGAAAAGAGCGCGCTCTGCAAGCCCTGTATCTTCAGCAATGTGACTGTACTAGCCTGAGCACAATGCCTCTGAGAGCTCGTTTGGATTGTCCTGGTGACATGTAGAGCAGACCTGTGTGACTTCTAATGAAGGTCTGTGCATAGACCTCCAACATAAAAGGAACGAGACTCCATACCCTGTAAGCAGATAAGAAGCGGAAATATAAATGATTTTTCTTCTCTTTTGAGGGAAAAAACTGCAGCGACTTGAATGCACAAAATAGCTACTGCATTTGGTGTTTACATGTATGTGGATACTCTATAAACATAGATTAATAAATAGAAGAAGAATCTAGTAACTAGACAAAAGTGGTTAATTTATTTGATTCAGCCAATATCCCTAACCAATTTTGAACAACTCTAGAGAACAGGGGCTCTGAAACCTGCAGTTTACAACCATGATCATGTCAACTCAGAGAGGAACTAGACTGGCCTAAGATCAGCTTGCCTTCCAGTTTCATGAAATCTGGCGCAGTCCTAGCGTAGACAGTGAGCACTGGGGAGCACAGGCAGACTGCTGCAACTCCCAGTTCGTGCACTCGCTTAGCTCAGTGGGATCCTGATCACACCTGGGATATCTGAGCGCAAAAGAGACTTAGCCCCTGGACCTGGGCAATTGGCAGCCCACACCCCATAGCATTCTGCCGCCCATATCTGCAGATATTCGCCCGCTTTGTCCTTGCTTTGTGCTAGTGTTAGAACAGAAATAAAACCCCAAAGAGACTGGAACCCATTCAGCCTTCTGCACTGTATGTTGAAAGTCTTGGTTGTAATAGTTGCTCTTAGGGTGATGGTGTGTGTGGAAAATTCAGGTAAGCTGAAGCTTTTTAAGATGTTTATAATTCAGCACCTCCCAGAAAGGTGGTAGAAAAAAAAATTTAGAGTGATACATGCTTACTCACATTTGGAAAAATTCCGTTTCTAAGTGAGCAGTAAGACACAGGTATAACAGCAACAGCGATTACCTGCCGGAAAAAGAATGGTTGAAATGACTTCTCTGTTGTTTCGAATGAGACTTCAAACAAAACGAGGTGGAAAATACACCTGTGTGCAACAGGCTGTTGAGATCTGAGCAGGTACAACTGGATGAAACTATATGGTGTGTTAGACTACAGGATCTATGGAGCTATTTGTACCCTTAAGTGTGTAAAACAAAATGATATCTCACATGATGGGAGGAAAGAGTTATGTGTGCTGCTTGTCAGGAAAAAGTCTGGGCAGCTGTAAAACATCTCTTTTGAAAGCTTCCTTCACATCCACAAAAAAGGTGGGTTTTTTCCCTCCATCCAGTAAGACTAAAACACTGCATGGCAGAGAATGACTGATTTGCTCCTCCCTTGTTCTGAACCACATCCTGACTTTGCCAGAGAGGACAAGTGTGCAGTAGGAATTCTCTATTTACAGAAAAAAAGTAAAAAATCTTTCCTGTATAAAACTCTATTCTTAAATAGTTCATATAACACATGAACAAATAAAAAAACCCTCATAAGAACAGAGAATAAATATAAAGGTTTGCAGGACATTATGCAGCCACTGCAGGACACAAAAGCAGAGAATCAGCATTAAACACGTGTTTCACTTATCTGGTCCAGGTCTGGCCTGCGTTTCCATTCCTGCTCCTACCACAAATGACAGAAAGCTGTTACACATAGCAGCCAAGTAACTTCTGCTTGGACTTTGGGATTAATTTGTTTGTCCAGGAGTGACTAACAGTTCTGGGCACTAAAGGGCTGTCCTGGCTCTGGCTGGGAAGTAGTTAACCTTCTTCATGGTTCTGTGTTTCCTCTCTACCACCTTCTGATTTTCCTGTAGCATTTTAGAGCTCATGTCTACTAACTGGTGACTGAGGGACCTTAAGGGACCTTAAAATAAGCTAGGACCGAAGCAGTGCAGCTCTGCTGTGTAGAAGGGCAGAGGTGGAGGGGGCCATCCCAACACGGGGGCTATGGGGCTCAGCTCACTGCTATGGGAAGGAGTCTGAAGGTGTGGAAGGGACTGAAGACTGTTTGTAACTCAGGGTGGTGGGTGTTGCCAACCAAATCTCTCTTGGGCATGCGGAAACAACTCCACCTCTCCACCATGTCAAAAGATAACAAGACCTTGATAACCTGACACGCCACAATTTGTGCCCCTTCTTAAGAACAAGATGTTTCCTCTGTAGATAGCACGTGTGTTGCAATGTGAGGTCTGTACTGCTGATATGGGTCCTGCAGGTGACCCACTATCAGATGTCCATGTCGATGTCCTGAACGGTACCGCCTAACTGATAGGGTGCAGACCTAGAGCCCACGGGGCAGTCTCCTTAGGTCAGGGAGAGGTAACACCGATGTTGTCACTGGTTGATCGCTGCTTTATTTCCTTCTGGGAGAATCGTAGCATCTTTGTCCACCCCCCCTGCAGTGAGCAGGGACATCTTCAACTAGATCTGGTTGCTCAGAGCCCTGTCCAACCTGACCTTGAATGTTGCCAGCGATGGGGCACCTACCACCTCTTTGGGCAACCCGGGCCAGTGTTTCACCACCCTCATTGTGAATTTTTTTCCTTATGTCTAGTCTAAATCTGCCCTGTTTTAGCTTAAAATCATTACCCCTTGTCCCATCACAACAGGCCCTGCTAAAAAGTCTCTCCCCATCTTTCTTATAAGCCCCCATAAAGTACTGAGAAAGGTGCCTGCAGAGTTGTTACAGTGGGCTGGCGGAGGGGATGGCAAAACCCGGGGTGCATGCTCCTGGCCACGAGACTTATGTTGCGACACCTTAGCTAGCCCTTGGCTGTCACGCGGACATGGCCAAATGGGACATGGTGCATTGGGGCTGTCAGCTGTCCTGCGTGAGGCTCTCTGTAAGCTCTGCGTGCAGCTCGGGGACCTGGAGGCCTCTGGTCCCTCGCAGCCAAGGTTGGCTCCTCTCTGGCATTTGCACGAGCCCAAGGTTTCCAATCAGTCCCCTCAAACGCCAGCTGCGTTGTCTCTCACCTCAGGATCACCTTGCTCATTTGGGTTGGACCCACCAGAGAGCTGGCACAGAGCGCAACAGCCCGCATGCCGGGCCCTGTCTCATCGTGCACACGGACACAAGGGCTCCTCTTCCCCTTGTACGCTTCCACTGGTTGGGTAGTGGCGGTCAGCCGAACTGCTGGTTTCCCCAGCTGCTGGATTTTAAAGGCTGCGTGCAAACTGTCAGGACAGCATTCGCCATCAGACTTGCTTGCTGTGATTTTTCTGTGTGCAGTGATGCTCCACAGGGTGCAGATCTCTGAAGGACGTACGTCTCAAAAGGCTTTTTTGCTGGAATTTATCTAGCTCCCTATAGAATCCTGTAACCTACTATTGCATGTGTGCTTCAAAAAATCAGACAATTTCTAAGTAGCTATGCTAACAAATCAAATCAAGGTGGAACCATTTGAAGTCACTAGTGAAGTCATAAGCATCAATTGAAGTGCTAGTGCACGAGCAATAACAGGGTGACTCATTAGTTTCTGTCTTTTAAGCCTCTCCCAGTAAGCCTGCATATTAGATATGACCAAAAAAAAAAAAAAAAGAAAAAGGGCAGAAAATAAACTGGGCCTCTCCACAAAGGGGAGAGACTTTTTAGCAGCACCTATAGCGATAGGACAAGGGGCAACAGTTCTAAACGAAAAGAGGGCAGATTTAGACTAGATATAGGGAAGAAATTTTTCACACTGAGGGTGGTGAAACCCTGGCCCAGGTTGCCCAGAGAGGTGGTAGATGCCCCATCCCTGGAAACATCCCAGGTCAGGTTGGACGGGGCTCTGAGCAACCTGGTCTAGTTGAAGATGTCCCTGCTCACTGCAGGGGGGGATGGACTAGATGACCTTTAAAGGTCCCTTCCAACCCAAAAGTTCTATGATTCTATGATTCTATCATTGTAGAGAGAAGTTGGAGCTGTGGAAGGGAGTATACAGCTTACCTGTAACAGTGGATTTCCTGGCTGAAACTCCATATTGGAGATCAGTCTTGCACACTTTGTAACAGCAGCTGTATTTGATATTCTTCACTGAAATAGTCTTGGAAGATTTCGATCCTTCATCACTGTTGCAGAGCCTGTGTACAAATTTTACATAGATGCACAGGGAAAATCTTTACGGACGTAGCTTCTACTAATTTCAGGTGACTGATGTAACTGGTGGAGAATTACAGCAACAAAACCTGATGACCGGTGGTGTCAGTTTTACCTCTCCATTCATCAGTCAATATTGACAAGATTGAAATATTTCATGGCTTTAGGGCACTTCAAAAAATGAGAAACCTGATGCTTGACAGTGCTAGGTAAAAACATTCAGAACCCTGTGGATGCACAATCCAGTTCTGACTCATGTAATCAACACATATGACTTCATCTGCATATTTTCCACAATGTCACCATTTCTTTTAGTACATGCTACCTGAGGTGTCTTTGCGAGGGAACAGTGTTGGCTTCACTTGAGAAATCTTCAGTTGAAGGAGAGGTACATGGTACTGTCTTCTAAACTGCCAATTTTTTTGAGTCATTTAAAGCAACAGAAAGAAGTCACTCACCCAGACAAGGATAAAGGTGGGAGAAGGTAAGCTGGATATGGAGGCAGAAGGAGTTGGACCAAAGCAGCCCGGGAGTGCAGTGTCCAGCTACCAAGCTGCATTTTTGTCAAACCAGAGAGAGACCCCAAACTCCAAATTTAACATTGCTTTCCTGAGAGCAAGTATCTGTGAAACCTGATGGTAAAATGTGCAGGCCATCTGCACCGATAGCAGAGCCAGAGACCAGGACAAGGACAACCTGCTGCTAGGAGAAGCCCCTCAGAGCCCGTGGCAGAGATCTAGGCAATAGATACAAGAAACCTTTAGTATTAGCTTGCCATGCCTGTGTTCATCCGGTTCAAAATGCATCAGCTGTAGTCTACATTCTGTGCTGTAACACCAGCAAAGGAAAATATTGAAGCTGGATGGAGGATTTGGCATGACATTCTTTAAACCCGTGCTCGCTTTGTATAATGTAGCTATAATAATGGACTTTTAATGCTAATGTAGTTAGTATAGTTTTTATAACAACTTAAGGAAGGGTCTTTTTTCCCTGCAAGGTGCTGAATAGTCCCTTTTTCTTTAAGTCACTGCAATTCAGGATACCATACCCTTGCAGCAGTGGGCCCTATTTTCCAAGTACAGGCAGCATTCGAGGAGGGCCAATTTCAGTTTGATTTCTCCTGGATTAACATTATGCACACTGAAAAGAGAAGCTAATATAAAAAGCAATTGAAATGAGTTAAGAGAATTGGAATTTTCTTTTGCTACTGTATTGCTTCTGTTTTACACCTTGGCCATTTCATTTGTGAATGATTAATTAAGGTCCTAGTCATTTGATTAGGCAAATGTGCTGACTCAAAACATAATAGGAAAGCAGGAAGAAATGAAAGGGAAAAGACATAGTAAATATGCAATGCATTTTGCAATAAGCTTTGTTTGGCTAGATCAAGGTAATACACTTTTCTTAGCTTGCACTGAATGCCTATGGCTGGAAAGATGACTGCAAAATAAATCCTGGAAATGTCTGTATTCACACTAATACAGATGCTCAGAACAACATAGAAACAGGAGTCATTATGCCTCCAAACATATTTTGTACACCTGAAGTAAGCAAAGTGAAATCTGTTAACAGAGGATAGATTTTTAAAGAATTTAGACCCTACAATAGGAAGTATGGCTTAGGTCTTCGGACTGTGAGCAAGAGAAAAATGTTGAGCTCCTCATCACTGAGAGATCCCCCAAATCCTACCTGGGCATCAGTGTCCATGTGTTTCTTGTACCCTCACTGACTCACTTGATCACCACCTGGAAAGAGTCCATCTCCTCTCATCTCTAGTGATAGGGAACATGCCTCCAGAGCATATTTGCCATGATTTTGATCCCCACCTGGCCCTGTGTAACTGGAACTTGGAGTTTACGGGTGGCACAGGGCACATTTTGTAGGCAGTAGCAATTTAAGGGCAGCCTTATAGGCCACACAGGTGAGAAGATCTAGGCTTGCTGACTTCAATTCTCTTTGACTGGTAGGCTGGCAATACTGCAAAGGAAAGCGGGGAGGAAATTAATATTATGCCAGCTTTTCTGGAGGTTGAATTAGAAAAATTAGAAACTGTTGACTGTCCTTACTCCTTGTGAGTAATCTTGACTGCTCAGATGTTTCTTGGAAGGACATCTCTAATCATTAACTTCTTACCATGGGTCATGGGAGGTACATTTGGTAATCGGCTCCCATGGAAAAAACCTAAGTAATCATAAATTATAAAACAGGAACTGCGACCTTGCTAAACTTGGGAAATTCCTGAAGGACTGCTTTATTTTAAAATAAAATTTGCATGCAGGTTCTCAAGTTGACTTGAAGACATTGAAGGGCCTCAGCTGAATATTGTAGGAGGTTTTCAACAGGAATAGTGAAGCCACTGGATGTTTGAGGAAATTAATGTAAAAATGAGTAAATCAATTTGTGGCCATTGAAAGGAAAATTAAAAATATTAAGCATTCTAAAATGCTTTGATTCAAACCTGAGCTATTTATTTTATTCTGATGCTTTCGCATTTCTTAAGGTTGCATTAAACAAAAGTGGTCCTTTCAGTTTGAAAAACATGAATAATGATTTCTACAGATTCAAAATTAAAAAAAAGTACATTTTGAAACAGGTGATTAATTGAGAACTGCCTCTTTCTTGCAAGCAACTTTTATTTTGATGAATCCACATATTCTGTGGAAAGACTTAAAAATCTTTAACCACTTCTAGTCATGAAACATGCAGGATTCAAGCCAATGTTAAGTATCTATTTTAAATTTGTGATTTTTGTTGTCTGTACTCTTCTTACAAAGATATATGACAGCTTAAAAAATGATTGTGTCTCTAAGTGCCTCTGTTTTTAAGATGCCTCAGGCTGAAATTCTAAAACGTTAAAAAAACTAGTTCCTTAACATCACAAAATTCAAACATTTGGAATCAATTTGCACTTTTGAAAAGTCAAGCTGTTGTATATCTGGTAAAACAAAAGGAAAAATATTTCATTTACCTAAAATAAGGGTTTTTTTTGTAGTCATAAAAAGTATTTTAAGATGTAGTTTTTTCCTTAGCTTCCGATATAGTATAAATTATAGAATAATCATATTAAGCATGTTTTAAAGCAAGATAAAATGTTCGTTCTTGTAATTTTCCACAATTAATACATTTTTACTATCACATCATTACTTTATCTTGAGAGCTAATAAATGACAAATGACATGCATTTTTCATGACTCTGCCTTTCAGTTATTTATCCAATTACCTCTAATATTTCAGTTGCCTTTATCAACTACCTGGAAAAAACAATATCTGATAGGACTCCACGGTGTATAGCAAAGTGTATAAATAGGAAGTTTGTATCACTTGGTCTCAATTTGTCACTTCAAACCATCTGACTTAAGTGACTCTTAAATCCTCTTGTCATTTCACTGTTATCTGATTTGCAGGAATACAAGACTTAGGCAAACATGTCCAACCCCAGTGAGGCAGAACTCATTCACATGTTTAAGGGGGTTCTCTTTACCACCAGGTCTTCTCCAGAACTTCTAGAATCCTTGCATACTTTTGATGCTAGAGAAGATGATGTCCTTTTGGTTTCCTACCCCAAATCTGGTAAGTTCTACTTTTAGATGTTACTTGCAAGAAGTCTCAATTGTTTGTTTCATGTTTTCTGCTTAAACTATTTGGGAAATGTCTGTGTACAAGAAACAGGGAAAAATGCTTTAGTCTGTGAATACATTATTCTGTCAGTAAGTGTTCAAATTATAACAAAATATGGGTCATTTATCTAAATTTTCATTCTTTAATTGAAAATAATCCCAGATGTTTTCTTATTGGAGAGCAAATGAATATTTATTTCTTGTAAGCAAAATCTGTACTTGAAGGATTTTCCTGAGGTTTTCTACATTCAGTTATGAGCAAGTCAAGAGTTGTATTAAGTTATTCGTATGGCTTTTGGCTGTAGATTTATTCATTTCTTCTTCCTTCTCTCCCCGCCTCGCTCACACACAGAAGCACACACCAAAGAAGTAGCTCAGTCAGTACTAACCAAATATACAGACTTAAGTTACTATGAGGAAAAAACAAACAGGTTATTTTAAAATTAATGATAAAAATAATACAATCACCTCTCAGCCGACAAGCAGTTTGTCTCATGAGATTGTTTTGGTACCAATATTAGCACTTCTCACAGAGTTACTTTATACTTCATCTACAGACCTAATTTTTCCAGTATTTATACATCTGTAGCCAACGGTATTATTCAATTATGTAAAGTTTCTTGAATATGGGGGATTGGAAGTATCACTTCTGCACTAGCAAGCTGTTTCAATATGCAAAATGCATGTTCCACATATCTTCTCAATAACAAATCTTCCTTTTTTTCTCTCTTTTTTTTTTTTTCCTTAAAATTACTTTTCTGCAGGCACTCACTGGCTTGCAGGAGTTATAACAAAGCTTTACAATACTCAAGTTACACTAACATCTCCCATTGAATTTGGAGACATATCCAAACTGGAGGAACTGGATAAAGTCGCATCAAAGAGAATCATCCCAACGCACTTAGACTACAACATGTTACCTCCAAATTTTAAGAATAAAAAATGCAAGGTAAGGCAAAAAGATATAAAAGCAGGAAGATATGTTGTGTCCATTAGGAATCTATTTTGTCTTGTTGATCTTTAATAATTTTAAATTATTAACAGTTTCCAGAAGTGGTTTTCTGTGAATTTTGGAGAGACAGTTGACCAGCAGTCAAAGGCACTGTGAGCAGAGACTTGGGCTAGGGATTGAGTTCTGCTCCTGCCCCACTACTCCCATGGGTTGATTATGTAGACCACGCACCACAGAAAATACAACATCAACATCGTTCTATCAGAAATATTTTATTAGGGATGGGGGGGGGGCGTTCTCATGGCCCCGCTTCCTAGGGGCTGGAGCACTGGCTTAGAAGATAATTATCTTTGGCACTTATAGGCGGTTCTGGGAGTGAAGTTACTCTGCCCCTCCTGTTGTAGTTTTGTGAAGACCCAGGGAGATATTGGGCAAACAGAGGAGAATTTAAATGTGGGAGGCAGATTCAGATCACAGTTTTGGGTTCCTCCCATGCTAATGTGGGAGGTCTTTAAAAAATCAGCTCTGGGCCTCAGATTTTAGGTTAGAAGCCCAAAATTTCAGGATTACTCAGATCCAGACTTTGGGGACAAAGCTGATTTGAATGAAAGGCCAAAATTTATGTTTTGCAGCTGTCCTGTGAATGTTAATTAGTTTCATATGTTAGATTTATGAGATAGTATACTGACTCATGAGTTAAAATGAACACAGCCTCTTTCATAAAACATAAACATTACCCAGCTGCAGGAAACACATCTCTCTCCAGAGGGAATTGTTTACTAACCCCTACTGACTTCTGCCTAAGCAGGGACAAATACATGTCTCTCTTAATGGCCTGGTCATGGATGGAGGAATCCCATAGGGAAGTGTTTTCACACTGCAAATTCCCTGTGAAAATGCTGTATTTGCACACAGAGCTCCTCTGAAATAAAGGAAGAATATCATAATTAATAACCATATCATCTTAATTTACAGATGATCTACATCAGTAGAAATCCAAAAGATACTGCAGTTTCCATGTATCATTACTACAGAGATAACCCAAACCTTCCCACTATTGACACCTGGACTGCTTTCTTTGACCTGTTCTTAAAAGGAGATGGTAAGAATAATGTTATGTTTTCTCCTTGCAGTTTACGTTAGCTTATTATGCACAGAAAGAGTTAAGAAATGTGAATTGTGTGAAAACTCATTGCACTCCTTATTCATATGGGTTTGGTTGAGGTTTTTTTTCAGGATAAATTCCAATGCCAAACTAAACAAGAGGAAATAATAGGATGCTGTCTTCAGCCCTGCAAGGAGACATTTTGATAAGTGGCTGCATTATTTCAGCACAACAGCTCTTTGTAGGTTTTTGCTGTTCTTTGACGTAGCTGTTAAGAAACTCTCAGACAAATTACTGATTTCGTTTCTTCCCACAAAGGCTCTGAAACCCCTGACAATTTGTTGATTCTGATGCAGATTTTCCTGTGTTAAAACATTCCAGTCCTTGTCTTGCGAACCACAATAGCAGACCGCTTCCCACCAAGAACTCACGTTTAAACTTTGATAGAGGAGGTATGCGCGCACAGCTCCTCCTGAGTAGACGTAAGGGCAGCTGGGCTCACCGCAGCCACTCCTGTCCTTGGCGAGCAGGCCGGTGGGGCAGGCGCTCCCTTTGAAGGTGCTCAGCCAGCTCTATGGGCCTCACTGCCATGATGAGTTGCAGGCAATGGGGCACATGGGGACACCACCCCTAGGCTGCACTGAGAGCTCTGCTTGCAGGCATAGTGCCTTCGTCCGTCTTTAAAAACAGCCTTGGGTGGCTCTTCAGAGGGAGTCTAGATGCTTTCATAAAGCCCTCCTGCACACGCTCTGCCTGGTATGTTGTCTTAGTAGCAGGGTCCAAAGACCAAGGACAAGAGTGAGGTTTTTATGAGTGGCAGTTGTGTCATGGAGGTTGACTGCTTCCATGGGAACGGGACACTTCCAATTATCCACTCCCATTTTTAGTGCTTTATTACTCTTTTGAGCACATGTGTTCCTGCTATACAACCGTGAGTGATGATAACAGCAACAATGATAAATCAGCTTGAAAACTTTGAAAGAAAAGTGCCATTGCAGTCATCATGGGCTTACATCAAAGATCCAGAAGTCAATTTGTCTACTGGCTTGTGTGAGCTTTGCTGCAGGTCTCGTGTTCCTAGCTCACAGCAGCCCTAAGGCATGTGCTTCAGTGATTTGCAGGATCTTCGTTTGATTAGCATCAACTTCTGAACATACGATAGTGAAAAAAGGAAGAGAGGGTTATATTAAATTTTAAAAGCATCTCCCATTTATCTGTAAATTAGTAGCCACCTTCTATTTTGTGTGTGCTTTTGCATGGCACAAAAAGATAACTATGATGTTGGTTACAACAGAAAGTTATTTAAGAGGTGATGCTGAGAGAGTTTGTAATTTTTTTTCCTAATAGAAAGACAGAAGGTTGTGCTGCTTGACTCAGATCCTGTAGTATGCTTGCAGAGTTAATCTCAGTTCAGAACAAGCATGAGGACACAGAGAGACAACTGTGAGCTGTCCCTGGAGGCTCCGAGACTGTATGCTGCACCTCTGAAGCCAACAGGGCTTTCTATGCTATCGCTGGCCACATCCCCAGTGTGGCTGACCAGGAGAGCAGGGTTTAATTGCACACTGTGGAGCACACATGCCTTGCAGTTAGACAGGGCTTTATGTGCGGGAGGCTGCTATACTGGACCATTCAGCAAAATACTTAATTTACATCTCAAGGTCTGCAACCAAAATGATGCCCATTACAATATTATACTTTTCTCGTAGCAGTTACAAAGCAAAGTCACAGTTCTGGAGAATGCTGGCTGTGATTGCTCTATCCAAGCCTCTTCTCATCACCCTATGGGAGTCTTTCAACTCATCTTTCAATGCATCTTGTCCTTTAACCGGAAGGGTCAGAATTTTGTTTTGTAAAAGAAAGCTGAAATTTAGGTCTCCTCCCATGGTTCAACAAAAGGAGCATTCAAGACAAAACAAGTACTATGAGTCAACTATAAAACCATAAGTTATCTATGTCATTGCCCAAATGCTGTATTTGCATAATAACTTGTTTACATCATTCTTCTTTGACTTTTAACAATAATACAGATTTCTCCTCTGCTGGGAAAAAATGCAGCTAACAGTAGTGTGTTCCATTTAACAGACTGCTTATTTAATTTCCTAGTGAAGTGGTCATATTTCTAGCTGTGACCACAGAGATGCAGACATTTGCCGAGATGCTCGGATCTTGTTAGGCCAGTACATTTTCCTTCATTACTGGCCTTTCCTTAGCTTTGGAGCCTGTTTCTACTACAGAATTATATCTTTGTATCTGCATCTCTGATTTTGATACAAAATGAAACTTCAACAAGAATGGTAACTCCTTTGGATTGTAAGTTTGAGTCACTTCACAAAAAGAATTTAATCCAGTTTAGAGGAATAGAGGGTACACACTAAGAAGGAAGGGATCATTCCCCTAAATGTGCAAGCTGCAGAGTTATTTATGAATAAAGTTTTTATTAATCTCTTTTACATGGGTTTTCTTTTCAGTTGTCTGTGGATCTTGGTTTGATCATTTCCTAAGTTGGGAAGAACATGAAAATGACAAAAACATCCTGTTTTTGTTCTATGAAGACATGAAGAAGGTAAATATGCTCTTTACTCTTATTTCAGAATGCATTACTTGTAAATTAACAACATTAAAACATCAAAGGGCGAATTATAATGAAAAAGGAGAAAGAAGAAAAATGTGAATATGTGTCTTCGGGCATATTTTATATTTGCATAGATCTTTATATTAGTGAACACTGATTAATTCTGACTGCACAAGTTACATAAATATCAAATCCTCTGAGAGTTGCATTTCATAGATCTAGGAGTGGGATACGTATTCTCCCCAAGCTACAGGAAGAATTTTAAGTTCCTCATTCTTGGTCCTATGGAAAGACCAACCAAGGACATCTGTTGAGGGCCACACATTAACCTGCTATGTCTGACATTTCAGGTGAAATTTTCAAAAAGTTATGTAAGACAACAGAACTACTCATGGCCAGTGGGAGTTGTGCTCCCAATAACCAAGCAAATTAGAGGCTGGAGGGTGTAGGAAAAAAGTTTTGATGAAAGGAAATTATTATGCAGAAACTGCTTCGCTATTCTTAAAAAAAAAGTCAAATAGCAATATACCTTAGCTTTCAGAGAATGAATTTTTGGTGAAGAGAAAACACTTCCTAGTGTTTCCATTAAAATAGTTTTGTTCATTTTTCAGAAAAAAAATCCGCTACAAGGAATATAAACAAGCCATTTTGGATCCTGAGTCCCTTTTTGGATCTCTAGCTATAGCAGCTCCAGTGAAATAAACTACTTACATAGAAGCTGAGCTTTGAGTATTTCTCTATTCCCAGTGAAATAATTCTGAGAGACAGGAGGACACTTTGCCTGAACTGGGAGTAAAATTGCAATGTAACTGTATTTGATATCACATACTCAGCATTTACTCATTTCTGTGAGTATGGGTAGGAGGGGAATCAGGTTTACTGTACCTGTCATCTACACATCTACGTGTTTAGCTTTGCTTGAAAGCAAGTAAATGTGTGATAAACTCGGTGTGAAATAAAAAGGATCATTTTTGTATCAACTAATAATCAGCTCAGAATCATGAAAGCTTTATTTTTCTTGTACCTCAGGATCTCCCTAAGATTGTAAAGGAAATCGGTCTGTTCCTGGGTTTAAACGTCAGTGATAATGATGTCCAAGACATCTGCAAGAAGTCCTCATTCTCAGAGATGAAAAGCGACACAGAAAAGGAAAACAGCGATCCCAGTCACACCGTTTGTGCGCTGACGTCCAACAGGAAGCTGATTTTCCGAAAAGGTAAGTTCACTGGGCTGGGCTTAACAGAGCAGAAAGAGTGGGAAACCAGCCAGAGGCTGCAGTCCAAGTCTTTCCCGGACGGTAGTGATGCTTTGGGTCAGCCACAGGAAGCAGTGACAGGATCCTTCAATTTGAACCCATCTTAAAAACCGCTTTCTTTCCTAGTTCTCTGGTTCCAAATGCAGGCTTATACTAGAGAAGCACGGAGGAGTCTGAACAACAGTCTGACTACTATTGCTTCATGTGAGCTTTTCAGCTAAAAGGAAAGGTTCACAAAGCATTACTCTTTATCTTTTTTTACCTAAGAGCTGATCACTTCATTCTTTTACACCACGTCCCCTCCGATATCACCTGCGAAGGTCACTTAGTTTACTACAATGAGAAAGAGCAAGACGCATTCCTTGCGAAGGAGACTGCTTGTAGCCTTTATCCTCCATCCCGCCTATTATCTTTATTGAAATGTTCCTAAAAAGGAATATGCTGACAATGACAACAAGGAAAGAATGGATGACTCAGTCACCTCAGGGCCTCATGGGTAGCCTCAGACCTTGGCCAAGCTGGAATCCGCGGTGAAATCTTCAACATCATGCTTAGCTCAGATGTGATTTAAAAATACCTGCGGAAGCTGTTTTCTTGCTCCTGAAGTTTCAGAAGCTTGCTCAGATTTGGATAAGAAGTCAATCAAAACCATCATCTTTAGATAGATTTTGATTATTTTTAATTAGTTAATTTTTGAACAATAACTGACAGTTTAAAACTAAGAGTTGTTTCAATTAAGAAAAACTTGTTTTCATTTATAAATAGGGAAACGGTACATTTTGCTAATTCAGAAGGTTTTCACCAATGAGCTGAAGCAAATGCCAAAATACAATCTGTCAGTAAAAAACAAACAAACAAAAAGCTCAGATACATTTTTCTAAGTCAGTGAACTTTAACAAGGCTATGCTGAAAAATTTGAAAAACCCCAACAGTTTCACTTCCAAGTAGTTCCTCTGCAAATCCCTGTGTTTCAGCCAGTTTACAGAAGTTTTATACATATATATGTAATTCTTCTGGCTCTCTTTTCTTGTCTTTGCTGTCCAGAATGCTGTTTTAGTCAGCAGTTTTGGAATGCAGGGTCTTTCAAGGATGCACGTAAGGGAAAACTGTGAGCATTGTCTCATTAAAATACATCAGTTAAAAAAACAACTTCCCATTTGCTCAAACTGGATAACAGTTGAAACACTTCATTGAATATGAGTGTGCATGGTCACCCAGAAGTAGTTAACTGCCCACGTTAAGTAGTGGGACATCTCATCCGTAGAAAGCCCTAGAGATTAGGAGCAGGTGTGAGGGTGGGATTCATCTATCAGGTCACTCTGGGCTCCTTTTTTAGGAATCTTCTTTAGTCAATGGAGCTATACGGCTGCTTTTGGGGCACCATTCATTTGCTGAGTTTTAGATGTTGGCTGGGATGAGATGGGTGTCAGCCAGGAAGTAACCTGGAAGTAACCATTTCCCTCTACTGACTGTGAAAGAGCCCAGCAGACCTTTAGCTGTGCACATCTAAGGTGCGGCAAGATGCCTCCCTGCTGAGATGGCCAAGAGCTATAATTCCATCTAGGAAACCTGCTGCTCTTCATGTACCACTTAGTGTGTTGGCACTAACCAAGTCTGAGGCTGAGGGTTTAACAGCCTTTATGGATGATGATCCAGCTGCTTCCATCACAGTGTCACCTGATCAATAAAACAATTACTCATGATCATGACCTCCTGCAAAAACTATGGTTAATAATATATTAATAATCTGTGCCAACTGCAACATTAACAAAACTGGGCTGCCTTTAGATCATTTTCTGCACTATATGTTGCTAGACTCACTGTTCTTTTTCTGCTCCTGCTCTCCTAGGTGCTGTTGGTGATTGGAAGAACCATTTCACTCCAAAGCAGAACCGGAGGTTTGAGGAGATATTTAATGAGAAAATGAAACTCAGCAAAATGGCAAAAAGTCTCATCTATGAATTTTGACTCTGTGTGAAGAACAATACCCAGTTATCAACAAACACAGATAGAGCAATTGGTGGGAAATTCTGAACGGGGGCTCCCATTCAGTTTATAATTACAATAGAAAAGATTGTAAACATGAGATTTTGAGGACAGGAAAATTCTGACACAGTGCCAGAGCCGAACTGTTTTCAGTGGGCAGATGTATATAGTTTTACAGAGTCGGGTGTCAAGACCCTTTTTTCTACAACCATATATACTTTATCATTTATTTATTTTTTGCTCTAGAGGGATACGAATGGACTTCTTAGATCTGATTTCAGAATTTTACCTAAGATGTTAAGAAAAAAACCAAAAGAAACCAAAGCCATAAGAATCTGAATATATACAAAGTCTAAAAACACATCATAAGAAAATGACCAAAGATTTGACCCCACACTCCCTCCCTCCATGATCTACCATGATTTGCAAAGTGTCTATCTTATCGGACTTTGTTATCAATACTGACATTGAAAACTGCAGCTGTACATTTGAAGATCTGGAATTAAGTTTGTTTATAAAATGTCTTTATTGTTGTTACAATATGTAGTTCTTTGCTATAACTTATTTTTGCGTTAGGTGTTGTAGAGTGTGTGTGTTTTAAATGCAACTGATGGAAATCCATGTAAATTTCTGCACCATATGTTGGAGAACTATAAACATTTTTTTTTCTATTTGACTTTCTTCCTGCAAACTGCTTGTTTCCAGTGTTTTGATGAGAACCATTTTACTTCACAGTCCTTGTGCAATAGAATTCAACAGTTCCACTGTGGCAAACAAACCGCTACTCAGAGACAGCTTAATCTGAACACAACTTATTTATTTACCCTGCCCTGATAAGACAGTTTTTTGAAGAATCAGCTGTCTGTGTTCACATCCAAGGGACCGTTCTAGGAACCCAGTGAAGACTTTTCTTCTGATTTATTCCATGAAGCGTTTTCTGTGCTCACCTTCAATTTGCTTTGCAGGCTGGCTTTAAGGACTCTTCTCCCCAAACTAGTTCTCCCCAACCATATAATTCCAAGGCGTCAGCAGGCAGAAAAAAACATAGGAAATGCTGATCAAAAAAAACCTCATGCAGACAAGCACAATTGCTCTGCTTTGACTCCTGTGTACTCTGAAGGTACATGCCTGTAAAGCAAGTTCATCCTCTGGGTGTGTTGTTTCTGAAAAGCTGGGGCCTTATTTACAGTGAACACTAATGCTCTTCTAGCCACACATTTAACACTTGCCACGCAGCCCTTTCACCTCATACCTTGCTTGTGCAAGCTGGCATCAGTACCTACTGATTTTGCACCTGCACAAACGATACAGAAGTTATGCACCGAGAGAAAAGCCTGTTTGATAGCAGTCCCTTGCCAATTACCAACTCAACACTATTTAAGGGAGATGCTGCCCTGAGCACTGTTTTATGCAAATGACCCATTTGGAAACCAGAATTTTGTGTTGCTTTGCTCTTCTGACACTAAAATCACACTCTCTCCCGCTAAAATGTCACAAACCACCGTTGTCCTCCTTTCAGGTGTTGTTCTTCCACTATTAATAAACAGCAAAAGATCAGCTAATGATGATGCTTGAACATTTTACTTAGACTTCTTTTTTCTAGCCCTTTGAGTATGGAAAAAATCCAAAGGGTTCTCGGATAAACAAAGTTTGCAAATGAGTTTATTAACTGTTGTAAGCGGCATTTATATGTATATTCACAATATGAAACTGTGTGAAGGGAAAGGGTGGGGACATGCCACGTGGATCAATGAGGGGGTTAAAGCACACAGTCCTGAAGCGGCTGAAGGGATAGTATTAGAATATAAGGCAGTGAGTGTTTTGCCAACTGCCTGACCTCTAGCACCGCATTGCGGAGTCAAATGGACTTTCAAAATAACATTCCTCTCTGTAACACTTGGTACTCACGCAGAACTTTTAATCTTCAAACATAGCTTTACTCAAGCTTTATGCAATGCAGCCACACCTGAGGTAGAGTGCAGCAACTGGTTGGCAGTGAGTAATAGCTGAGAAAGAGAGCAGCTTCTGCTAGTAAAACTACGGGGTAGCAGGTCCATCCTAGGCAGTGGCACAGCCCAGCACAGATGTGGACAGTGTAACAAAACTGGCCTATGTCAGAGGTCCAGAAAGCTAGGCTGGGCACTGTTCCTAAAGGATGGGGGTATGTGATTGTAGCTACTGCCAACCAGGGTCTCCCAGCAGTTGCTACGCCTACCATTTCTTTCATCCTCTTCTCTCTTGCTCTCCCCACTCTGCTCCTACCCCGCCTCCCCTTCCTATGGCTGTAGCATCCCCCACCAAGAGGGTTTCAAACTGAATTTTTCAAAGAATTGTCAATCTGGCTCCACAAGTCTTTTTGCAGGTCATGGAGATGTTCCAAAATTTTCAAAACTTCCATAGTAAGATGTTGTAAAAATGTCTCTTCCCCTCTCTGCTTTTATTTCTTCTTTCTATGACAATTAAAACTTTTGAGAGAGAGGCATTTCAGCTCTACAAGATATGAAAATACTCGTCCAAAATGTACCTAGACCACAGCAATACTAGGTGTAGAAGAAACAAAGCCCCACGCAATCTCTATTACATGTAAATGGTTACAATACTGCTTTCCTATTTGAGTAATATATTCCACCTTCCAGAGTAAGGGTTCTTCTCAAGATTGATTTAATTAGGTAGGACAGCATTAAACATTTATGCCATCAGAGCTGAGACATAAGGCTTCTACCTGCTCTTGTTGAAGTTAGACAGTTTTGCTTGCTACCCAGGCTTACCTGGCCTTTGGGTCAGATGAAAAAGAGCGCAAGAGTATCTGAACAGCTAGAACTCTTGTGAGAGGAACCCATGAATTCCGGGCCTTGCTTCAAGGACTTTTTTCCCTGAAAACATCAAATAAGTATCGTCTAAAGTAGCTCTCAGAGAGGAAAGGTGCTCAGGTAAACATCCCAGCAACCTGACTTTAAGCCACATTAGTTCTGAATCAATGAGCTTGATGCCTAAAGCAGTTTTCTGGAGGAAAACAATGACTGGTGAAAAAATAATCTCTCAGAATATCTTCATCTTGTAGAAGAGGCAAGTGAGTCTGGAGAAGTGAGGGTGGGAAGGCCAGGCAGGGGAAAGGATGTAAGCCAGTTCTAGTAATCTTTGAAGCCAGAAGTCACAGGAAAATAGAGAAGACTCAGGGTAGGAGATCAACTGGTGAGTTTCTGTACTGGGGCTAAGTAGAGCAGAGATGCTCAGGGGATCAAGACAAGGGTTTACTTGAAACCATCAGTCAGCTGGAAAAGTAAACGTTGAAGACCAGAAGGGATTTCCATGGGGCTTGCTTCATGACCAGCTGATGAGAAAGGACACACAGTCACACCCCACACACAAAGAGTGAAGGGCACTCCTTTTGCGAAGACCCAGTGGGGATGGGACAGGAGGAATCAAGCTTGACAGAAAGGGCTGAGTGTGGAAATGAAGGAGCTTGCTGAAAGACCATGTTCAGAAAGGGGGAAAAGGACTGACTGACCATATCACTCTTTCCCCAGTTCCAGTCTCACAGGTGACCTCAATCCACTTTCATTCAAGGCAGCAGCAACCATGAGAGATGATTCTGCAGCAACATGCTTTACTAACTTTGACAGGAGACAGTCCTCCCCTCTCCCTGAATCTCTTTACCTGTCCTGCAATACCGCAGAGGACAAACGTAGGAAAGGACAAAGGCAGTGGGTGCGCGTGGTGAGACACTGCCCTTCCTGGCCTCCCAAGGAAGACACTTCTTGGCCAAGCAGAGAGGAGCAGCGGCACCTCGCGGCCCCAACAGGGTGGTAGCAGGAGCAACCAACAGCTGCTCAAGCGAAAAACCCAGCGACAGAAAAGCATGAAGTCACAAACTACATTGCCATGCCTCCTTTCGGCCTCTTTCCAACCTGGTCCTGCAGGCCAACTCTAACTGGAGAAAGAGCTGTCGTGGAAACGACCACAACCCCAAGGCACCACACTCTGGCATGGGCTCTGCAGCCATCTAGCAAGCTTTCTACCAATAAAAAGGGAAGCAGTGCTGCCTCCAAAAGGAACAGAAATGTTTGTTCTTCACTGACATCTATTGACTGCAGTGTTTTAACTGCAAAGCTCTGCACAAGAATTAGGCATTGATTTTTGCAGGATGCTGCAGGGCTCACAAGCAGCAACAGACTCTGAAAAGAATCACACGTTTGAGGGGAGCAGGTCTGTCTCTGGGACAGTCCTGATGCACAGCCTGCTTAAGAAGTCCTTCATTTCTGACTGCCAGCATCTGCAAGGATGTACCTGGGAATGATCAGTCTGTACCACTGAGAATCTACTAGCAGCCACAACAGAGACAGGATGATGGGATGGAGGATGGCATTCACATGTAAGCAAATATTAATGCTTAGGAGTAATAAAACCGGATTTCCCTTCTCTGCCAAGGCCTTGCACTAAAACAAAAGATAACTGGGATGTGTTGTTCTCTGTCATTTGTGACCTTGGTAAACTAGACCTAATACAACAGCCAGGTAGGTATCACTGTACTGCTCCAACTGCAGTTAGTTGCCTAGCTACATAAGAAAGATAAGGAATTAATCAGTCTGCAGCATTGCCTACTGGCTAAATTAAGGATTTACCTACATTACAATAAAAAACGAAAAAAAATAAGCACAGCAGGATGTCATAGGCAGGAGAATGAAGTACAATATAAAGCTAGCTTATATATCTCTCTGCTATCCAAGCTCAGACACCAATGACAGCAGCTTAATTGAAGCAGACCAGACTTCAGGTCCTCTGCTTCTTGGCGAGGACATCAGTAAGCTACAGCACAGATCCACTGCAAGGCACAGATCCAGTTAGCTTGTTCTTCTCTACATTGCCATGCACTGCCTGCAACTTCAGCCTGGAAACCCCTGAAATCTCTTGGCTTTCATTATAAATCAAAGGTGTGCTCTCTTTAAACAAAGAAACAAGAAACCTGGGGAGCCTCACTTATGAGCTGCAAGGTGCTCAATGACATGATGGTAAAAACCTGGCAGTGTATTAAGCATAGAAGAGCAAGAAATAAAAAGCAGCATGGTTTGCAGACCGCCCAGGTTTTTTTTACAATGAGAGTGCACAAAGACACAAAGATGTTGATACATTGATGTGGCGAGTCAGGAGTAGGGCTTGTTTGCAAGTCATCGGAACTACTGCCCAAAAAATCCGTTCATACCGCAGTTTGAGAAAATTGTTACATTCATTAAGTCAAATGAATGGATGTGGTTTATGTTCATCGACAGACTACTTCATCCCATTCTCAAGCTTTTTAGACTAGCCTTCACCTAATCAATCACAAGACATCAGTTGGGCATAGCTGATCAGAAGGATCCACTGATCACTAACACATCTCGTTTGGACTGTGTTGTTGTGGAAAAGATGTAACCCAGAAAAAAAGGTGGGAGAATAAAAGTAGTCAAACTCTTAAGTGGACTGTACAAACAATAAAAAGTTGTGCAACTACAGCCTTAGTTAAAAGTTACATCCCTGGAGAAACTATCTCCACATTTAAGTTTAATACAAGAGCAGCCATACTAGCTCAAATACATACCAATTTAGCCCAGAAACTTGTCTGCAAGAGTATGTGAACAAACAGGACAAGCGCATGATCTTTTCCTGAATATTCTCCCAACTTCCAATTACATTTTGTCCAAGAAGTTGTTTCTTTCTGTCCTACAACTTTTTTAAATGTGTAAGAAACAAAACACCCAGTATTCAACATACATGCTAATCACTGATTTATATAGTAGAACAATGACTTTTATCCCTTTTATCCTTTCTATTTTATACCCTTTTCGTAATAATTCTTAAAATTGTTTGCTTTAACTGCCAGCACACACTTCAAACCAACAGATATTTTCCTGGATTATAAACCCTCGGTAGAAATAGATATTTTTATATATGACATTAGGATTGTTTTTCTATTAAGCACGTGTCATTATAAATATCTATTTAGTTTCATCAGCCCTGTTCTTTACTAACCTGAATAATTTGGTATCACTGCCTCTGCGTTGCTCACTGCTCATTCCCTTTAGCACGTTCTTTATAAACAGTTAAAAAATCCTTCCGTCTGCAAAAAGAAAATAAAGGTAACCCCTTTTAGGGGAAGTGGTCTGTAATACTACAGAGGTGTGGGAGACAGCTATAGCATGTGACTGCTCACAAATGTTTCTCTTTCCTCCAGTATCTCTAGCAGTGGGAAAGCTCTGTTAAACCAAAGCCACATACATAAACATATCTAGGATCAGAAATGGGGATAGACAAACCTGTCTGAGAAAGAAAGAAACAAACCAAACATCCAAGGATTTTTCAGACAAGTGCATTAATGACAACTTTTTCCTAAATCATTTATGTATAATAATTTTTCTTCCACTGGACATACCTTATTATTCCTCTTACAATGCTGACATTTAGGATAATTAGTCCTGCTGGGTGTAATGAGACTCATTTGGAGTTATTTCTGGAAACAGGAAATAATGTTTTAAGAGCAAACTAATATAAAAATTAATTTATAAAAAAAACCCTTCACACATGGACGCTGGAAAAGGTAGTTAACTAATGCATGCTCAAGGCTTAAAAGTATTAAGAACTTGAAATCACCAAGTACTACAAAATCTCTCTGACTTCAAAGGCTGACTTTTATATGATTCATATTGATTTGAAATGAACTAAGGTCAGAACACATTGTATTACCCTACAGGAAATAGCACAGAACTGGAGAGAAACACGTATCGAACAGGACAAAGATCAGATAAAAATGAATTAATAGTGAGAACTAGGTGAAGGGCTAACGCCTACCCCTTGTGCCAAAGTTAGCAAAGGTAATGACAATATGTTACTGTCTATCCTTCTCCCCTCTCCTCTACTCTCCTGGCAAGAGCCAACAGCCAAAATGAGCAGAGATTCCAAGGCCCAAGCAAAATGGGAATTCTCTCCAAGAACATCCTGCCAAGTACTTCTCAATATGTTCTGCTCAATTTACAAGATTATCCTGCTATAGAAATACTGGACTGGCTTTCACAGCTCAGAGAACAGAGAGATGAATCCTACTTTCCACAGGCACAAAGCACACAGCGCTGTGGAACCAGCTATTGGAAAACATGGAAGACAGGCAAGCAAAGTCTATTTAAGAGGATATAACCACAAACAAAACACTCAAGATTTGCCTCCAAGACCAGATCAAGATGAAGATTTTGAATAACTGACTGTGTGCATGGGATTAATTTGGGCATTAAACATGCCCACCTTTATCAGGTATAATGATGGTATAATGATCAGGTATAATCTTTTCATGTGGCACATGAACTTGAAAGTGTCCGATTTACAGTATACAAATTCATCATAAACCACCCCATAACCAGTCTCTACTCAAAAGACTAAAGAAAACTGTTTATTTCAAAGTTCAGGCAATCAGCTATTTTTCATAATAGTGTATTATAGATTACTATATAGTTTACTCTTGCCAGTTTCACAAAATTATGATAAAACATCCCACATTATCCAAGATATTTTTTGGAATATACTAGGCAATTTAAAGTAAAAAAACCAAGTTCTCACATGACCAAAAGAGATTATTCCAAAATCAGCCCACTATAACAACCACTGAAATCTTCTCTGAGTGAACTACACACCTATAGCAAAAGGCAATCACGGTGCCAGGATACATACTGAAAGAACAGTCACTGGCAAAAGATACTACACTTTTGAAGCTTGCGCAGGACCCTGGATCTCCCCTTTAAGTAACTGTTAAGAGTTATTCTTAATCTCTGCCCCTCTGTGACACCTAAATCCTTCATATCATTGAGGATCTTCTGTAAAAATTAAGAGGAGTAATTAAAATATCCCTCGTGCTACTCTAGTTTATACTTAGGCTTTCCCCTGCAGTGTGGGCAATATAAATCTGAACCTTTCAGGCAGCAGATCTTGCACGTCTCACACTCTAACAGGCTTTGTTTGGTAAATAATGTCTAGATCTCTTTTATTCTTCATATTCTTCCTATACATCCAGCATAAGATTATACCACATTTTTCTAAACAAGAATTTGTCAGAGGGACAACAATTACTTACCGGCTACCATTTCTTTCTGCCCATTGCCAACACTCACACAAAAGCATTACTGCATTTATTTTTACCCCAAATTTGCACATATATCAGAGACCTAATGTATATGCCACACATTCAGCAAGCAGCTGGAACATCAGAAGAGTTCTTGATTCAAACAGTAAGCTACAAACAGTACCGCCAATTCATATTTCTATTATAATTGCACTTATATTTTTGCTTTCTCTAACATAAAAGGAATGGGAATAAAGTTCATCACAGTCCCCTTGTTTAAAGCTATCTATTCATAGGAAACTGTTCTTCAAATCAAAGTCGGCAAGTTACTTGCTGATGTCAAGGTGAAGTAACTAAAAACTTGGCCAATTCTATATGACATTATCAAACCTGAATTGTTCATCCAGTCTGGACTTCTGAAGCTTTACCACATAGTCCAGACAATTAAAGTAATTCATCTACCTATACCAACGTCCATAGGTCTCTCCAAAATGTGGCTCTCCTGTTATCAAAGTCCATGGGATTTAGCCAGCACAGAACCCTAAAACCTTACTGAAAGGAAATACTTAAATGATAACTTAGAGCTGATTAGTACGGTAAACTATACACCTGTTAACCTTGCTACTGTAGACAGGTGGTAAGCGTTTTAATTCCTTTTACAAAGCAGAAAGTTAATCAACAGAGGGCAATATATCAGGTGATATATTGGGAGCATCTATTTATCAGAGAAACAAAATAAAATGACAAGCCATTATTAATCATCTCAGTAGTAATTACCTGTGCAGCACAGGTATGTTTTATTTTTCAGCACAACCCAAGGCAGAACTTGAGTCACTGATAAATGCTAGGATTGAAAACTGATGCATATTTTTAGTGTCAGTTCTACAACTTTTTACAGATAGCTGACTTCTTTAGAACAAGACACAGTAAAAATTGTATTGTACATAAATACATACATATACACCAGCTTTAAATTAACATGCTAACAACCATATGAACATATATTTTATATAAACCCACAATCAACAACTGTGTTTTGTTTGTTTGTTTGTTTTTTAAATAGCTGTTACTTCTCCATACAATAAAGACCTTTTTTATTTTTTATCATTAGTGGTTGTAATAAAGCCTTCATAGAAATAAACTGAGTTTCTGCAAAGGAAAGATCTCAAAGTTAATGGGAAATTTAACTCCAAATTTGGTAAAGCATTTGGGTATGTTAATTTAAGCACTTCAGTATAAGCCAGTATGAACAGATTCAAACATATGAGGCACAATTCCAAATGCCATTTAATTATTGATGAGCTTAAAATTGAACACATGCTTAAGTGCTTTTCTTAACTAATACTAACATTAACTGGTTTTACAGTAACCGAGTTGTCTTTTAAAAACGTAGGAAGGAGTTTGATAGTTATTTTACACTTGACCTTTCCAGCATATGCTAAAACTGTTCCTTACTAGGGACAAATCCTGTAAAAAGCAAACACACAACTACATCGTCATACTCACATTTGATAGAGAAAGTGTAAACAAAATCAGTAAAACTGACTGAACTTGGGTTTTTTTGAACATCTGTATTACAAATCTTCAAATCATGCAAAATTACTGATCCCTGAAACTGCTCGGATTATGAAATAAAGACACACCATTCCTGTAGGACAGCTGTAATGATTAAGAGTAGATTTACAGGACACTACCTTTTGTAGCATTCCTTCCATTGCACTTAAAAAGCTTTTCAAATAATCATCAATATGATCGTGCTTATCAGCATACGATCATGAATATCAGCACTTAATCAAAGCGGGACCTTTAAGTAGAGGGAAACATCTTTTTAACTCTACTGCAATGTAAAACTTGAAAGATAAGCCACCCTTTGGGATACAGACTTAGTGAGAGTGGATGGGGACAAGAAGAAAAGCAGCATTGACCAACTGTGTTACTCTTTTTTCATTAGTTCCTTATTTCCTCTCCTGCTGTTCTCATTTCCCCTGGTTTCCTTTCCTGCTAAACTCACTTCTCCCATCTGCTTTCTTGCAGAGTTCACTTTTTCTAACAACAGGAATATGTGTTCTGCAAACTCCCGGACAGCTCCGCAGCCACCATGGCTTTTACAGATATAACCAGCAGCCTTCTGAGCAACTGCACAAGCATCAGCAGGCACACCGCTCATGCCAGCTTTCTTCAGGCATCCCACATCAGACTCTTCATTTCCTATTGAGAAAGATGACAGACAAGGCAAAATATCACAGAGGGGAAAAAACTGGGCAAAGTCAGTATTTTTCTGTGTTCATATGAATGTATTTATAAAAATTTGTATTCCTGCCACAATTTTCATCTCAGCAGCTCAACAGCACTTCACACATGAGTCAGTTCTTGAAAAACCTTAGTGATACACATAAACAATGATAACACTTTACACAACCTTCAGGCAAGGGAACGGTACTTTTAAGAGTAGTACAATTATTTGAGCAAGTGAATAAGCATTTGCAGGACTATACACTTAAGCTGTCACTGAAATCTAGTGTTGTACAGAATCACATGGCTTTCAGTTTTAATTCCATCCATTTCTCGTGTCCATTTCAGAATATAATCTATACAACATCCACCTGAAATGAACTAGAATCAGTTCAAAATTGTGACCTGTAACTGTATGCTTGTGTAATATCAAAAACTTTCCTAAGTCTCATTATAAAAACAGCTAAGAATTCCCTTATCAAATCAGACACTAATTGATCAATGCCTTCAATATTTAGGTTGTACTCTAATAAGCCTTAAGATACGTACCTGCTTTTGATGATTGTGTGCTGTAATTTGTATGTCAATCCCATTAAATTCAGTGTTATTAACAAAGAGCAAGGTTTTTTGAAGTTGAGCAGCACTATGAAGTTTGTATTTGTGTATGCTATATGAAATTTTACTACCAAAAAAAAGTAACTGACCTAAGTAAGCGACTTCTTTCCAGCTCAAACCCATGTCTTTTTGCCAGTCCTCCAGGACTTGTAATTTATTTGTTGCACTAACTTTTGCTACACATCCCAGCTGCATGGCCAACAGTGTTTTTGAACAATCTCTTTCAGAGATCAGTCGAACCTATTAAAATAAATTCAAGTTAGAGTAAATTCTACAAACAAAGAAATAAGATGTGTAAGTTGATTTATTTAAAAAAACAGTAGAAGTTTTGCTCATAGAAGTGCTCTCAGATATCAGAAAAGCATTGAGTAACTGGTTTCTTCAATCAAAACTCAGAGCAGAAGTGGTTAGCATCCAAAATGACCTTACAGTCTTGAAGTTGCTTTGGGAAAGTGAAACACCATCCTGTAGGCTTCCCTGAGGTTCAAAAAAAGAGAAATTTACTTTTATCTTTTTAAATGCAACACGTACCAAATAAAATAGTGGATATCACAGTACAGTGCCATGCTGACTAGAGAGTGCAATCATCTGATTAAGCCGCAGTAGGGAATAAGAATTCCCAATGAAGATTTCTGTAATATTTGTAGAAGTAGAATATTATGAGGTATTTTCTGTGACTCCTCTACCTCATAACATAATTTTGTTTACAGTAGGACTTCACAGCACCAACAGAACACTAAACAGACTGAAGAGGCACAGCACATTAATCTTCAAAAGTTCATTCCAAATTTGAAATTTCAGAAACAATGTACAAGGTAGGCTAAGACCAGAAGATTATTGCAGCAGGATTTTTAAAAAAATCTCAGACACAACCCCTCAAAGTTTTCTGTCCAAGCTGTGGATAAGCTTATCTTCCCTAACTGCAGTGCAGCACAAAGACCAGGAAGTTTTTAATGAAAGATTCCAAGTCACAGCAAGTATGGAAATGGGCTCCCCGAGGCAACAAAACAATGATTACAAGGTTACTTCCCTTTTGCCTCACAGAAAATGAAGCTGAGGGAGTTTTGAAAAACCATCTATTCCATTTCACTGCCCAGTGAAACCAGTGAAAGCCTTTTGATGCAGAAAGCATCAAAGTATATCATCAATGTCTTGTCTAACCTGTTATAAAAAACAAAATCCTGCAACAGAGACTCCAAAAATATATCTGGAGAAGTCCAGCTTGGGTATAGCTACTGTTGTCTTATACATGCCTATCTCTATCTGCAACAGGACTGAGTTAAGGCTCTTTGAAGGCAGCCTAAATCTGTACTCAGTTCTCACTCAAAAAACATTGTTCTAGCTATATCAAAGGCAGGAGCGCAGACACAAAATAGTCAGGAGGCTAATTTTACATAAATGCAAGCAAATATTCAGATCAGCAGAATTTAGTAGAAGTAATAATAATCAATAATAATAATAGCCATGTTACAATCTGTGTTGTTTCAGTTTTGCATTTACACTGAATTCTTACATGTTTGAAGCACATAAATTATGGTTAAAACAAATACGCAGCCAAAAGTGGTTGGGGGGTTAATTTCCCCTCTGCAAGAATCATGGGTGATCTAGGATGAACCGAGTAATTTGTCTGTGTATTTATTCCTCTTCTATAGCCAAGAGGTAACAATATATCCATCCCTTCTTGGTAAAGATGACTTCTAATTAATGAGTGTTTAGACTACACAGAACACTATGATTGGTGCTAGCAAAACACCATAAAATATTTCTTCACACATTTTTCCAGGACAAAAAGAGAAAGATGCTATAGCTACTATGAATGAGATTGAGAACTTTCTCAAAAGACTTACTTTCCTCTAAGGGATCCGAGAACAACATTTGCCCCAACCCTGAACCAACGTATTATGCAGCTTGATCACAAGTACTCTGAAGAAATTTCAACTTATATGCTGCAGGGTTTTAGAATCTTTTAATGTTCAGGTTACATCAGAAATAAAGCCTCACACCTCAGAACACCACTTACCTGGATTCCTCTTTTCTTTAATAGATCGATACCAACAATATCTCTATAATCGTAGGAGACCATTTCCTTCTGATCTTCTGTCACATAAATGCGACCATTTGTCAGGCATCCATCAACACTGCAAACCAATAGCTTCACCTCTTTCAATGGCTCTTTGCCAAAATATCCAAAGCTAGACAAAGAAGTTATCTTTTTAGGATGGAAGTTTTTGCACACTCCAAACCCAAATATTTCAAACACAATTGTGTTCTTCAGACAGAAGAATCAGCTTTTTTTCTAATGTTTTTTCTTATCATCTTCACTCTCCAACTATGCGCTCTCTCTTCAAAGAAAAAAACCAGAATGATCCAAAAGACAGATCAGTTGTAGTCTCCATTTAAAAATTAGGATGAGATTTGTTTCCTTAGTATAAGATGTTACATTCTGTAGCATTTATTTGGGGCAAAACCAAAATGGAACAAAGGATGAAAAAGGCATGGAAAACATATTCCATTTCCACCCTTTATTTCCTTAGAGAGGTGCAGGATAGGTGCAAGAAAAGGCAGCTAGCAAGATGTAATCAGCTCATGCCTTCTACATGAACACTCTCAGTCATGTGCATCAGTAAATGTGGTCCAGACCATGGAAGCCTAGGACAACTCAGCTGGAAAAGCCAGAGATGATGTTAACACATTGCTATGGGATAGTGGGTCATATAGCAAAAGTCATTCAGATTATTTCAACAGAGATGGGAAACAATGATGGGCAGAAATAAAAGTTGTCCAATTATCTTTGACCTTGATTACTTGCATTACATACATTAGGAATTCACATGACCATATCTTGAAACAATGAGCAATATCAAAGTAAAGGAATAAAAAGTGCTTTTACCTCAATACTCTCTGCTCTGCAATAGGCCAGTCAATGTCTATATCAATATCCACACTGTGCTCTGCACGCATTTCATAGTAGGCCATTTTACCACCCTAAACGAAATAGAACCCATTAAAATTTTCTGCTTGGGTTAATACAAATACAAAACTGTATAATTTAGTACCATGCAATGAAAGCTAAGTATCTGGTTACACAGTGGTCACAGTAGTTTAAATGTAAGTGAACCATCAATAATGATATTTTGCAAGTGACACAGAATCAAGCATTCAAAACAACTTCCTATGCGCAATGGTTAATAAATACTTTAATTTTACAACTAGAGAAGGCGTGCAAGAGAGATGTTATGCATTATAGTCATTACGTCACACTGATTTCACTAGGTCTTTTAATGCAGTAAAATAGTAATACCTTAGTATTACTTAGTAAGAGTATGCTTATTTTTGTTTGCTGTCTACAGAAAGATCTAATTTCAATTGGAAAAATATCCGCTACATGCCAATGTAATTAAAAAAAAAAAAAGCTCTGACCCTCAGAGGGACCAACCTTCAGAAAAATGTGGAATTCGGCACAACTGTACTATGCAGATCAATGCTTGCAAGTCCACACAGCACTAGCTGGCACTGCATGGGTATATGCAAACTATAGAGACCTAAAGCTAGTATCTCTGCATTAGTGAGGTATCTGGAAAAGAGAGCAATAAGAACCTGGTATTCTTGACATACCTAGTAAGGTATTCCCATTAGAAATATGGAAATACCTACGCTGGTATTTTTTTCAGTTCTGATGACAAATATTGGAAATTATCTGTATGCTGTACAACTTGTCTTGCATGAGAAAACTAAGAGACTATACTTGTAGGCAAAGAAAATGAAAGCTAAAGTAAATACATTTGTTTTGCATTACTACACTGGGACGTAAACATCAGGAAAGTCAAAAAGACTGTTTAAGTTATGGTACAAAATTAGCATAAGACTAAACTGGCCAAGAATAAAAATTTATAGATTATGTGAGAAGCCTATGACACTGCATGAAGGTCAGTTTCACACTCTTAGTAACACTAAAATGAATTACAAGATATTCTCTTACATCTTGGGGAGCTGATGTGTATTGTTTTAGGCTTATAGCTACATACTGCTGAATATTATTTATATAAATTTGTTTGCTGTTACTGGAATTGCCCTAGCTACAGCTAGCCCTGTTAAGTTATACATAATAAGCAAACTATCCTGAGGTCAAAGTGCTGTTACTTCATACTGACTGCATGACGAATAGATACATTATTGAATTCAGAACTTTCTATAACAATAGTAAAAAATGTATTATTCTAAAGAGCATGAAAGTCAGAAGCACTAACCTGCAAGTAACCTTTCTCAATCAAATGTCTCTTGGCAAAATAAAATGAGCCATTTTCATACAGTTCCCCAGGCCAATCTTGCCTCCGGTACCGTTTTGCTGGATTCAGGTTTTGGGGCTCTGTCATTTTGTTTTCTGTTAACAGAGAAAAATGACAAAGTAAGTTTTCCAGAATCCCTGTTCAGAGTCACTTAACTTTTTTAAAAGAGCTTTCTGTAAGTTAAGGACACAATTCAGTCACCAACTTCTTTCATTATTGCCTGTCGTTCTTTAGTTTTCTAAAGAACCACCAAATTGCTTGCTCTTTCTTGGAACTGTGGATAACAAACTGGAGGACTGCCCTACATTTCTAACAGAGGAAATTCTTCAATCCATCTTAAAACAAACAGAAGAAAACAAGCAAAAAAAACCTGAGAGGTCGTCAGCTCCAAAACTGGTTACTAAAAGGAGTAGGGGGACATTCTTCTAGATTGTCCTTGCCAATGTGAAAGAAATACTGTACTCTTTCTGTATTCTATCTTCTAGTACATGATAGGAGGGGTTTAACTTGCAGTGAGGGTAAACACAAAAAAAACATACAGCTACAAACACCTAAAACCAGGAATGCCCTGAATGAACTCAGAGAACTGAGAGGACCAACCTGAAATCTGAAAGGTGAAAAAAGAGCATATGAGAAGAAATTTTGCCTCTGAAAACATCTTGGCACTTCCCCAAAATAGTTCCTATTTAAGGATACACATTATATTAACTTTTCCTAAATGGTTTAATCAGTGTCCACAAATAAACAAGTGTCTCTGAACAAACATGATCCCGTAAGATCCCACATTGTTATCAATGCCAGTAGCACATGCAGCAGAAACTGAAGCAGGGACCAGAGACTTATGTCCTTACACCACCCAAATTCACATGCACAACACAGCTTTAGTATATATACACACACACCCCTTGTACTTCAGAAATACACTAGAGCTTTGTGCTCAATGAAGTAGACATTTCCAGTCACAGACAGATACCCTTCACTTTCAGGGTGCATCAATATTAAACCTTAATGCAGAAGAATGACAGAAATACACAGGAAAAGATATAAAATTTTTTTAACATAATCAGTACTTCAAAGCCATCTGGGAAAAAAAAAAGAAAAAAAAAAAAAAAGAAGAGTACAATACTAAACTGTATAATGTTCCTGCAAATCACTGTCACCTGAAACACCACAGTCCTGAAAGGCCATTTGCTTTTACCCTTAAGCTGCTAACATTTGCACAATCTGTTCTTTGTTCTCCTCATATACACTCCTTGCAACTGAATGATTCTTTATCCCTCACCACATTAAAAGATGTTAGATGTCATTTTATACTAAAGAATTATTTGCTCTTCTCTCTCCTCAAGGTAGGCCTTGAGGCTTTTTTTATTTTAATAATCTACCTATAGAGAATAGGTGGCACACAATCACTTCAGAAAGCCACATGGTACACCCAAATAAGATTTAGGCTTTCACAGATGTCCATTCTAGCATCTCAAGACATGAAGTGGCCTTTCACTTGGTTGCTTAAAGTGCAATCCACAGAACCCTAAACAGCCATCCATGATTTTGATACTCCTCTTACACTTCATGAACAAACTGTGTCACATTATTTCTCCTCTTGTGAGGAACAATGAGAATGCTCAAGTTATCTGTTTATTCTAAACAAAGGCCTAAATTTTATTCCATCTCTAATACCAAGCTTTGTTTATTCTACATGCTCCTTTATGGCATGATGCTTTGTAACTCAAAAAATTCTTTCATCTGAAGCAATTTATATCTTAACAGAATAACTGTAATGTCTGAGTAACACATTCATTTTTAAAAAATAAAAAGAATGATGATAGCATCTGAACTAACCATTTTTAGAAAAATAAGCAAGCATTTCTTGCTTTAATCACAGAAACAAAAGCACCATAGATAATGTGTGGAACCATCCTTTGTACAGGGACAAAAGGTACTTCTATAGCTACAACAAGGTGCAATCTCTATTTGCAAGTAAAGGGTTCAGTCTTTAGTCATCTTGGCAACTGTACCCGAGAGGTATGTTTTCTCTGGGAAAAATAGTCTTATTCTCCTGTATGAGCTAATTAACATGAGTTCAGTCCTCACGACTCAAAGGCAGTTTGCTGTTTGACATAAGTCAGCAGTCAAATTAGCAGGCTGAAACAAACCCTAAGTCTCCAGGCTAAGAGGTTGCTATCCCATCTTCACTAAGACTTTACCTCACATTATTTGCCATTTGTTAGCTACTGCATAGTAAGAACAAACACTTCCGTAGTTAAGACAGGGCCTCATTGTCATGTCTATATACACATTAATACCCACCAAGCAGAAGTTAACATGTGAAGTTTTTGGGAGCTGTATTTTGAGCCTAGACAATTTAATATCATCTTCATTTTCCATACCTTATCACTTCTACAAAGCAATTACAGAAAGGCTGAGCAATGATCAGTAATATCAAAACAGGGAATTTCTAAGCTATCTCACACATCTCCCTGCCTCTGATATCAACTCCTAATGTAAATACCATGGGTATGAAAATAAACCATTTGAAAAAGAATTTTGATTAAGTATAACTGTAACCAGAAACAGCTAAACATTACCTCCTTTTTTTACCTCGCTCCATCTAAATTGATGCCGTCTCACAACAGAGAAGACAGAATCAAACCCCTCCTTCTGGATCAGATCTGCCACTTTAATCAGATCACTGGGATGTAAACAGGGAGATGTTGCTTGAATATTTCCTACAATATCCACCTCTAAAGAAAAAGCAAACATTTATGAACAATGAATACTTGTAATACACACAACAGCAAATGTGGTATGAGTGGACACCACAAAAAAAAAAGGAGAATCTTTCTAGCTTTTATTTACTAAAAGCTTTACTTATTTTTCTAATTAATGAGTGCATCATCTCTCTGCGGCTGCAACATAAAAGCTCAGCATATTTCATTACTGATTTACCATGATGATGATTAAGAAACTCTCTGATAGCTTCTAGAGAAGTTGAGGAGTCTTGAGAAACTTCGGGGCTTCTGCGATGAACTTGAGCACCAAACTGCTTTGCAACCTTCTCAATTTCATCATGGTCTGTAGAAACCCATACACTGTTGGCAAATAGTGACAGAAATTAATATAAAGAAAAAATCCCAGCATTGTTCACTTGCCTGCCATAATATAACCTGAACAACACCCTGTCTTATGTATGTACTACACCTTGCAATGAAAAGAGCTAGTGCTTATATTTGTGTTAGTAAAACCGTCCCCATCAGTCCCACAAGCAACTTGTAACAATAGGAATAAAACACACACATTCACTAGATTGTAAAATCTCAAGCTTGGGTCACATTTCAGTTTAATATTGTAGGAAGCTTAAGCAACATAAAATTCAGAAGTGTTATCAGAAAAATCCAGTGTCAGCACACCGCAATTTGTTAGGCATGCTAACAGATCAACGAATTGTGAATGGGTTGGATGAGGCATTCAAAATAATTTAAGAGTTCAAAAACAAGGCTGATGACAAGTAAAAGTGCCACACAGTTAGAAGATTAGCTTATTCTACAAGTGTTTTAGAATGTGTTAATTAGGCTCCACACAATTCCAGAGAAAGAGCTGTTCAAGTTAGTCACATATGTTTTGGCACAGAAAATCTTCAATACTGGCGAAACAAGATTGTGATTGTTCATGGATAATAAATATTTACAAAAGGAAGGGCTAAGTCTGAATATTATGTGATGATAAACACTGGCTGAGCACTGTGAAGTTACTACTGCCATCATTGTGACAAAAAAGCACGAGAGATATGAAAACAGAAACTATAAAAAATAACCTTCTCTCAGCAACACTGGTATTCTCAATGCACTGTACATAGCAAATTAACATTTTGATAAGCAACTTCACATTGCTTTAGTTAAGTTTTTTCATCCAAAGACATCATGGGAGCATCAGAATAAAAATATGTATGACAGTATTGACAATGTCAAGTCACACCCATGTGAACAAATGCAGAATAGGTACTTCCGATAAACTGCTTCAGGCTGGTTAGCTTAAATATACAATCCCCATTCAACTGACCCAATCCCAATTCAGAGTTTTGTTGTGTAACGTGTATCCTGTCAGCATAGCTGTTTCAAAGATGACTAGAAAACCGAGCGCACTTCCATCTAATGCATCTGTAATGCCTGAAAGTTAGGCTACATAACCCTAACCGGCTTCCTGTTAGGCAAGTTCAGATGCCATATAGAAAATGAGGAGGTTGCTCAAACCACCATACCCACCATAGGTCATTAAGCAATATGGATTCATAAGCACTAAGTAATTATCAGTAGTCTAGGTCTGAAACATTTTTGACTGATTCTTTATTAAAAATAAAAGCAACTCAGCAACGCTTCCTCTACTTTTCAGATACAGTAAAAAAAGATTTTCCAGAATAGATAATGGTACAGCAGCTACGAGATACAGAAGGCTCGTGCTTACTTCCAGTTCTGAATCGAGCTGGGCTATGCTTCTACTTGACTACATCAAGTCTCTGCTCTGAACATAATGCAGTAGGTTTGCATTGGGAATCTGCACCTAGGTATGCTACATACCAAGTGCATCCTAACCACAGACTGGTTTTAATTAAGTTTATCAGTATGCGTGTAGAAAATTCTGTTTTGTTCTGGCAGAAAAAAGAAATTTGTAATGCCCATATTCTTAACACTAATGACATAGCTCCAATTATCGTGACTTAAGTTTTGTGCGCTTTGCGACAAACTGAGGTTGTGTTCTGTGCCACATGGGCACACACGATTATTTCCTCCCACTCGACGTTTATGAGACTGCCTGTGACATGTTGTGTCTGGCTGTGGGCTCCCTGATAAAAGAAAGAAAAACTGAAGCGAGCTCAGCAAAGAGCCAGCACAACAACTAGAGCCTGGGAGCACATGGATGCCAGGAGAGGCTGAAAGAGTTGTCTTGATTCAGTCTCATGAAGAGAAGGCAAGGGGGTGACTTCAGTGCTGTCAAGTACCTGGTTGGGCACGTAAAGAGAAAACAGAGAAACTTTTCCTGGATGAGCACAGCGAGAGGACACAGACTGCAAGAACGAAAGTGTCAATTGGATATATCGCAAAACAATTTTTCAGCCATGAGGGCTATCAACCACTGGAACCGGTGCTCGGAAGGGCTCTGGGGTCTCCATCCTCGGAGATACCCAAGCTCAGCTGCACGTGGTCCTGAGCAACCCTAACCAGCCCCATTCTGCGTGGCAGGTGGGACCAGATGACCACCAACCGACGTTATCCTGTGATTCAGTGACTCACAGATTAGCTACAGCCTGGCAGTCGCATTTAATGCGGCCATCTTAAAAAAATTAAAAACGTCAATACTTACTAGCAAACATTGTCAACTAGTAGCTCCCAACCAGGACTCAGAACAACTTTTAACGTCAGATTACCATGTTGTAAGACTTTTGATTCCTTCATTCCTCCGCAGCTCACCCGTACCAGGAAGGGACAGCAGAGTTCATGGTCGGGGTGCAGCCTGCTTGCCCTGCACCACGCCCTGCCCTGCCTGATCCTTAACCTGGCGCCACGTTAACTGCACCCCCTTGTCTTCAGCATCTCCTACTAGACACCTGCCTCATTCACGAGCCCGAAGGAGAAGTTCCAACGAGGCTAAAGACGCCCCGGGGGCGACCAGTCGCCCCACTATAACGGCCTGCCGCTCGCAGTTCAGCCGGGGCTCCGGCGCCAAGCCGCGGTGCCTGTCAGGGAGAAGCCGGCTAGGAAGGGAGGGCAAACCCGGGTGCCTGCTGCGGGCAGGGGCCGCTCCCCGCGCCGGGACCCCTCGGCACCCCAGTCCCGGGCCGGGAACCGCACTCTTGCCCTTGCTGCCCCAGGCCCGGGCCACGCGTCCCCCTCCCCGCCCGCCACAGGCGCGCAGGGGAGGAGTGGGGACGGGGGGACGAGGGGGGGGTGAAGGCGCATGCGCACCTGTGGAAGACGCCGGCGTCGCTGGCGGCGCGCAGCACCCAGCCGATGAGCGGCACCCCCGCCAGCAGCTTAATGTTCTTCAGCGGGATCCCCTTGCTGCCGCCGCGCGCCAGCACCAGCGCGGCCAGATGGGCGCGCGAGCCCCCCGCGCCCGCCTCCATGCCGCGCTCTTCTCCTCACGCCCACGCCCACCCCGCCGCTCCCTTCCACGCGCCTTGCCACCCGCCGAACGTGCATGCTGGGAAGCGTAGTCCTCCTCCGGGGCGGGGCGCCGGCCCTGCCGCGCCTGCGTGCAGGAAGGGGGCGGGCACGCGGGGCGGGAGGCCGTGGAAGGGGGCGTGGCGGGGGGGCGGGGGTCGAAGGCAGAGGAGGGGTTATGGACGGGGCGGCCTAGGACTCAGTGCACCTCAGTTTGGGGGGTGTGGGGTTGAGGCGCCCATCCTCCTGCCTATGAAGAGAGGGGCGCTAGTACCCCTTTTTGGCACGGGGTACTCCGCAAAGCCCTGTCCTGGGAGGCGGGGAGGGCGCCCAGCGCCTCCTCAGGTAACGCTTTCGAGGCGGGATGGAGGGTCCCTAGCGCCCTGCCGGGTATCTCTGTTCAATGCTTTATGTTCGTACATACATAAAACCAAACGCTAGTCGAAGGTGTGACAGTGTTTCCCGCCGGCACAGAGGACGCGGCTGTAAGGCGGTTAGCCCCGGCGCCGCAGAGCCCTCGCGGCTGGGAGCCGAGGCTGCGCCGCGGCCTGTGTCCGCAGCGCTGCACAGGCACCAGGCGACCGGATCCCGTAGGTATTTTTTTTCGTCAACCACCAGCATAAATCCTCAGACCTCTGCGTTCTCTCCTGCGTCATGCCCTTCCCGCTTGAGGAGCCCCGGCAGAGGGCAGAGCAGTCACAGCGGAGACTTTCTGCGTGGGAAGGGAAACCTTCCCTCAGCCGCTGCTTCTGCTTTCCACCTCCTAAAAAGTGTGTTACAGCACGAAAACACCCGCTGTGAAGTCCAGCTGGTAAGTTGGATGGTAAGTCGAGTCCAAGTTACCTATAGAAACCGGATGAATAAATTAATACACTACCAATATAAGGCTGCACAAGAATTTGGGGTTTAATGTAATTTGGAAAACGGAAAGTAGAGACCGTTGAACAGCGTCATGAAGTCACTCCTGGAGACTCGGGGTCTTGGTCCATAATGGAAATGTATCACACACACTTCACGGAAGTCGTCCTCGGGTTATTGCAGATGTCTTGCAGAGCAGAAGGACCTCATTTACCGCTGCCAAAGGAAACGCTCCCAGTTATGTTCAGCTGTAGGCAGGCATTTAAGAAGAACAATCATTGGGCATTTTGTTTTTTGTTTCTGAAGTGGTCATCTGTTCAAGGAAACGTAGCTGAGATAGATAGCTTGCTCTTCTACTATGCGGATCAAGGCAGCACCTTTCAGGCCTCTGTTCTTTTTAGGTGAGATTGAAACTAGTAACCATGAGCTGCTAAGTACCATATTTCCTGCAGGCCACTTTCCAGGCACTTAATTTTGAAATTTTTTTTAACTCTAGAGTTTCAAGCCTTTGTCACACCTAGGTTCCTACCTGTTTAGCACTATGCTTCTGTCTCAGGTTGCAGTGCCCACAACAGACTGAGTTCAACAAAATGTGTGCCTGAACAAGATCGACTTCATTGCAAAGTCAGGTGGTCATGCCGAGAGCTGCCAACCCCGCTATACAGGCAGGAATCTCCAGGAGGGTCTAAAGAAAAGTGCTGTTGGTGCTAACTTTGTAACTTGGCACAACTACTTTGCTAGATCCTACCTGTCAACCCTTTTAGACATGGATATGACAAAAAGGAATATCAAATGCCTGCCAAACTTCTGAACAAACACAACAGCTACAGAGTGCACTTCTACTGCAAACAAGGGTCCTTTTTGTTGACAAGAAAGATACAAATCCTTTTGAGGTCAGCTTTATGGACTGACTTTAAATCATATGATTTTATATAGTTCTCTGAGAAATTCTTTTAAAGTAGCCAGAGATGGCACCGGTATAGCGCATTATGTTAAAAGGAAAATATAGAAAAAAACAGAAGAATGAGAAATCATATGCTATATTAAATCTCTTTCAGAGACAATATTCAAAATACCTACCTGTTAAGTAGCAGTGGGTTATAAACATTTGTATTTTGGTTAATCACATTGTGAAAATTGGATGATTCAGCTACATAATTCAGTTCAGTGCTTTCTCACAGTCCAGGAATACTGGACTTCAACTTTCATTTACAGAGAAAAGAAATGACATTAGAAGATCTGGCATACATCATAGATCTTCTAGACAGGGTTAATCTAGTAAGAATTTTTTTACAAGTCTGTGCATAATTAAAACCTAATATATATTTTTTTTCTCTTCACATGAAAAGCAAATCTTCCACTCACAGGGCTGAAATGGTCCTCAATCAAGTATCTTAAATGCCTTTGTCCTTCTTCATAGACATGTGTCTAACCCAGTCCTAAAGACTGTCAGTTATGTTGACTGCATCACCTGTCCAGGCAATCTAGAGATTCATATGATAGCAGAGCTTTTCCTAGTCTTTACTTAATCGTCTTTTGTGCAATATAAGTCCATTAATTCCTGCCTTACCCAAAACAGATCTAGAGAACAGATTATTTCCCATCTTTCTTCAGCAGGCATGTGTGTATTTGAAAACAGGTACCATCGCAACTCTTAGGCTTTCCCTTTTCAGGATCATGCCCATTAGTTCAGTCTTTATCCTACTTCAAATCTTGCAGACTTCTGATCATTGCCATCATTCTCCTCTGGGCTGCTTATAATGTAGTACTCAAAATTAAACAGAATATTGCAAGTGAGCGAAGCAGAAGGATTACTACTTCACATACCTTGAAGGTTGTTCTCTCATTTGTACATCTCTATATAATTTACCTTTTCTTGCACAATATTGACATAATTCAGCCAGTGGTTCACTATGACCTAAGATTTGTTTCTGCAAGAGCTGTTACATAGCCAGATACTTCCAACATCTGTCTTTGCATCTGGTTATATCTGCCCAAATGCAGTATCTTGTATTTATTCCTACAGCAACCGGATCTGTTCCTACCTTAAAATATTTAATGTAAACCACAGTAGAATCACTGAATCACAGAATAGTGTGGGATGGAAGGGACCTTTAAAGGCCATCTAGTCCAAGCCCCCTGCAATGAGCAGGGACATCCTCAACTAGACCAGAGCCCCAACCAACCTGACCTTGAGTGTTGCCAGGGGTGAGGCATCTACCACCTCTCTGGGCAACCTGTGCCACTGTTTCACCACCCCCATTGTGAAAAATTTCTTAGATCTAGTCAAAATCTACCTTCCTTAGTTTAAAACCATTACCCCTTGTCCTACTAGTTTATTTATTTATTCCTCTTCTTTATATATGTGAAAGCTATGTGAGACCTTGTCAAGAATTTTACTAGGCTTAAGATATACGGTATCTACTAATCTTCCTCTAGCCACAGGAATTATACTGATTTGACTTGGTCTAGGTAAGTTATTATTGACTGCTATTAATTGCTTTGATTTCTTTTATGTGCTTGCCAAAATTTGTTGATTATTTATTCCAGCAATTTTTTTCTGAGGATCAAGTGTTGGACTAATCATTCAAATGCATCTGTATCAAAATTTTAGTCTGGATCAAGAGTGCACTTCTGAACGGAGCCTGAAAGCATGTAAACTGTTACTGTGTCACACTACTTGCTAGAGCAGACATGGCAGATAGTTCTCAGGCTCTTCCTTTCCCCCCATTATTAACATAGGGGGAATTTTATGCTTTCTAGTCTCGGTAACTCTACCTGGTTCTGAGATTTCATCAGCCAGCTGCTTCAGTATCCAAGGATGAAACTCAGCTCTGAGCTAGTCTGAGTACATATTACTCACCTAAATACATTCTGACTCGTTTCTTCCGTATTTGTACTGTCATCGTCTTCCTGAAGGGACTGCGTGGGTAACAGCACTCGGTGAGATAAGAACACTTGCCATTCTCATAATAGAGCAGCGGAGAACAAAACAAAGAATATAATGCTTTCCACTTCTTTGGAACATGTACCCTGTTTTATGTAATCATGAAAGGGCCTGCAGGCACAGGTTTCCCAGCGTGGAGGAAGGGGTTTCAGCTCTCTCATCACAGCTAGCTAGTGCAGCACACATTCCCACATCACACAACATGGTCAAGGTCTTGTGACTGTACAGCCCACCTGCCCCTAGTCCTATCATGCCCGACTGTCCCTGAACAAGTAGGGACAAACTGGCTCGTTTCAAGGAAATACTGCTATACTAGTAAGATCAGTAGGAATAAATCTATTTTAAAAACATGTTCCATGCCATGTGATTCCATGGGATAATAAAATCTGTGAATTTCCTTTAGCCAGGGTTCAGTTGCTATAAAATATCACATTGTAGTTTCCCTCAAGAAAGAAGGCCATTCATTCAAGTCTGTGTGTACGAGCAAATGAACAAAACAGGAGGCATTCAGTAGGTCTGTGCTGAGGTGTTACTGTGATCACTGTTCAAAGCTTATAATCTACTAACAGCAAGCACATCATGGAATTTAGGCTATTAATTAGGGAAATGTACTGTTATGCAATATGTAACTGTTATTAATGTGTAGCAGGCATGGCTGAACAAGAAACCTCACCAGTAGTGATGGCTGGGGTCTGCTTTCAAACTAACACCCTCTGAATTGCCAGTCATGAGATCTACCCTGCCCCTTCATCTTCCAAATTGCCAGTCTTGAGATCTGCACTGCCCTTCCTGACACTCACACTGGTCACAACACTCGTCATAGTCTTTAAGGCGGGAAAAGTATGTAATAGTGATTCTCTGAAGCTCACATTGGAGCTTCATGAGCAGAGCCTTGTGGTGTGCTGTCAACACCAAACACCTCAAAAAACAATCGTAAAACTGCTGTTGTCCTAACTGGGGCCAGGATTTAATTTTGTGTGCATGGAGTCTAATTTGGTTTGCGTTAGTAGGGCTCCATAAGTAATGGTGCAGGTGGGTCCAGTGGCAGGGTCCTTTCTTTTTCTAGGACATACCTAACTTCATGAATACTACAGAAGCATATAAGAAAGACTCAATGGGAGCATGTAGTGGAAACCTCAGGGATACACTACCTCTGGGTAAACTGGGAGTTACTCTTTCTGGGCCTCTGCAGCAACAGGAAAGTTCAGAGATCCAGATCTCCTTTCCTGGCCTTGAACCATGGATAGCACCAGTGAAATCCATGATGTTATGCCGGAGTCAAACCAGTGTAAAGAAAATAAGGAATGGGTCTGGGAAACCTAGCAAATTACCCATTCCTGTTATTGGATGATTCATGCAAGTCTTGGGCTAATATAGTCTATCCATACATGAGAGTTAGGTGAATAAAGGTTAACATATGTTTATAAAAAAGACCAAAGAGGTGTTCAAGGGTCTGAGATTTCTTAAAATCAGACAGGAAGGAATATGATTACTCAGAGCTTACACTTTACCTGGGGTATTACTTGGACTTTCTGCAGAAATGAAATGGAGCAAACTACTTTGCAGCAGCATACTGAAATGCACTGTGTTTAATTCAATGCCTGCTGGGTGGATTGTGTTTCCTTTGGCAATCCCATGTACACAGAAGAAATCAGAAAGAACTGAAATATGTATATTTAAGAGTAATTTCAAACTGCTGAAGAGGTCTTTACTATTATTACCAATGTTACATTATTTGACAAATAGTATTGACGTTACCTGTCCATCTGTAAAATAATTATTAATTCTTGTAATAACAACACTGATTTAGATTTAATTTTTACCATAAAAGGATCCAAACAAACTTTGTAAATCAGGTCAGTGTTGCAGATATTTACACTTACACGTCCGTTTTGATACCATGACTTAGATTCATCCTACTTAAATCCAGGTATCTAAATGAGGCAATGAGCTGGAAGCCTGAATACCTCAGGTTCTTTGTATAGCCAAAGTATATAGTTCAAGTATCTTTCAGAAGGTACCCTCAGAGAACAGTTAAAGGCACCTAAATTTTGGATTGCCCTCAGAGAGGGTACATCAGCAGCTTTGCCCAGCTGTAAAATGAGTTTTAGCAGTGCTAGTTATCCCACGATACTCAGCTTTTTCAGATGCCAGGTTAGTGTGTCCTGATTACATGGACAAGGTTAAGCTTTTAGCCAGATGTGCAAGCAGAAAGAAATTTTCCCCTAGTACAGACTTATAAAGGCCTTTGTTACCTTGATTGTTGTTTTTTAAGTTTTCTTCTGTAGTGTGATTTAGTTGTGATCCCCCCTAAAGCCTTCCTCTAAAGTTCCCTTCTACTTTAAGTAGGGACTTAGTATGTGAATGATATTTTTTTCCTGTAGTTGGTGGCTTTTCCCTCTTTTTATTCCAACTTGTATGTCTTGTTACAGTGTCAGGAGATTTCATGGTTTGGCATCTTGCCATTTTTTTTTTCTAACCCTCTATCACACTCATGACCAGGTGATTTTTTTCTAGCCTGTTGTTCTTACATCTTCCCTCCATCAACTAGCCTGTGGTAGGCTAGCTGAACCCCAAAAATATGAGATAGTTGTTGCCAGCTGGTAAAGCAAGGGACCAAAAATCCTGCCTGGTTTTCCTTCTTAGTCTGAAACCTTGAAGAAGCGTTGAGGGAAATGGAGCTCTTTAATAAAAAGAAGGAGAAACTGAGAGGGTACATGATAGTAATTGTCACACAAGAAAAAGATTGCCGCAAGAAGAAAGAAAAAATCTGTGTCACGTCAGTGTGCTTCTGACAAGAAGTTACAAGCTTGAGTTACATCACAGGATATTCAGGCCGGCTATTAGAACTGGTAATCGGAAGGGCGATGACCCATGCGTTACTTAGGGAGGATGTGACATCTCCCTCAGTGGCAGCTGATGCTGACGCAGTGTTAAGATTTGTTCTGGACACCATTGGGTGACCTAAATGATCTGTTTAAGCCCCTTCCATCTCCTTTTCTTTTTATTTTATTAAAATTATTATTTGCAAGGAAGACAATGTAATGAAGAAAACAGAGAGAGAAGAACCCCAAATCCACTATCACACACAAATATCTGAGAAGATTACAATAGAGGGGAGATAAAAGAGGTGAATGAGTCAAGGGACATGAGAATATAATTTTTTTAAAAAAAAGGAAAATTCATCATAACAAAACCTAGTGCTAGATCTTACAGAAAGAGGACTTTTTATGTATTTGCAAAATCCCTATGTAAGTTGATGTTATGCACTAACATTCCCTCAAATGTTTCACTCGCAGTCCTATATCACAGTTACAAGCACCTGCCTGTGTCTCCCTGGCAACATAGATGGCAAAGGACACTGTCTGTCACATGTTCATCATTCCTCTGGAGTTCTCCTTGATTGACAACAATGAACTTGGCTTTTGACAGATCTTTGATATCCTTTAGGAATCAATGCTTATTACTGGGTAGTCCTTTGTTTCGGGCTCTTGCTTACTTCAACCTCCAGAAATCTTAGGCAACGTTGCTGGTTTTGCCCATTTTTTCTTGGTTGTTTGAAACGTATGCCTGTTTTTCTAACAGGCCAATGGGAAAAGAAATGCTGTATGTTATAGGCTGCAGCCTTGTTGCCATCCTCCTGTTGTGAGGATGCGGCATCTGCTGCTTAGAAGTCATCTTGTTCTGTGGTCTTAGAGTGGGGGCCTTGTGGGCCTCAGTGCAGGCCTTTTGGGCTTGACCTAAACATCAGATTACTCAATTTTACTGCTGAGAACAATGTTCTGGGAACACTGTCAAGGGAATGGTGTTCTTCATTATCAGTACAGGCTATTCTTTTGTCCCTTGTTCTGCTGTCTCATCTGGTGCTTTCACACACATATGTTTCCGTTCATATTGTGTTCGTTACACTTAATATTTTTTTGTTACAAATCTCTACAACTTTAGCAGCCAGCTCACTCTTTTTATCTGTGCACTGGATCATTAAACAGTTTATCTGCCTGAGTCCATCAACATCCTCAGTCTGCTGCCGCTGTTTGCCCACAATATATGTCAAAACTATTTATGAAATGCATGTTTATTTTACACATTAACAAATTCTTTCACTTGAAGCACGGGAACGTGTGTATAGTGCCTCCTTTTTGCCTGACACAGAACATCCCTGACTGCTGCTAATGGTTTTGGTTTGCCAAGTGCAAGGCTTTGCTTGCAGTTGCTTCTCAGTAGAAGAGAAATCCACAATTTGCCTAATCATAACAGAGCTTGCTTTATTTGTACTTAGTCTAAAGCAATTGATACCTTCCTCTATCTAAAGCAGTAGATTTAATTATAGATTCATACAGCTCATAGTTTGCTGTGTCTCCTGAAACTGGTCCTGTAACATAGTAACCCCGCGTAACTCAGAAATAACCACCCAACATAGTATTCTTCTGCCATTTTGGCAGCTGGTGGGAACAGTGCCATCTTGTGCCATTATTATAGCAGCGTTAACACCATGTGGTACAGAGGCAAGTTGTAATCAACGGAGAAATTCATCATCAGAGGTGCAATAAGAACTCTGCTTAAATTACCCTTCTTACTCTAACAATGATGTTGAAAAGTGTCCATGGAGAACTCAGGAAAATCACCAGCTATTTTTACAGTAGACAGGTTTCCAGACAGTTATCTACGATTATTGCACATGAAATAGCTCCTGCAGATGCCTTTGTGCTATTACTGCTTGCAGTTTCTAGTTCCTGTACTTTTTGCTTCTTTTACTATTATGTTGAATCAGAATTCCTGTTCCTCGCAGAGCAAGACTTACAGTTATAGAGCAGATGGTAGTTTCCCTTTAAGGGAAGTGAATCCCTTCTGCATGCCTGTTGCTCCTTTTCCTTTCAATGTAAACACCCTCCCTCTGTCTAGGCCTCCAGCTGGATGGGAAACAAGTACAGTAAAGTGGTGGTGTTTGGATGGGTTCCTATTTCCAGTCTCATTGCTGGCTGATGACCCGCAGAGCAAGCCCTAGATGGAAAGCACATGCGCAGCCCGAACATAATTTTGCGGGGTCAGATAAATAGTCCTCTTAACGATTTCTCTATGTGCGTGTGAATCGCCAAAGACTGCACAAAAGGTCAGGCAGAGATCAGGGTCTCCTGATACTACCTTTGTAATTCACGCTATTAGGAAATCTACTTCCCGCTCACCATTGCTTGCGCAACGGCCAGTAGAGTCAGAAAGTTCTTGTTGCTCTTGTGCCCCCATGTATAGCTAACTCTCTTCTCAGACCCAGAGATATTTTGTGTCACATTTCTGTAGGGTCACTTGCCTCAATGCAGCTGCTGAGAGTATTACAGAGCTCAGGTCTGCACGTACAATCTTCCTGTTTCACTACAATGGAAATTTTTGGAAGATGGTTCTCACACTCTAACTAAGGAGTTAAGTGAGTAGTTAGTTTTGGATTACCCAGACAAGCACATGAACCGGGTTTCCCTGGTAGTTGCTGCTGGGAAGGCAGTTCATTGAATAAGTATTTGTAGAGACATACAGCCATAGAAGGTTTGTGATAAATTTTGATTTTTTATTAAACCTCCATGAAAGTAGTACTATGCTGATTGTGGAGTAAAGAATTATTTTATTTTTTAATGGAGACATAGAACATTTGAAGTATCTGTAGTATAAAATAATTTTATAGAAAATGTTTTTAAAACAGCTTCAGTCATGCAATTTTGATTGATTTAACCCTGCTTTGTAGTGATGACTGGTGACTTAAGGTGCCTGCCAAGAGGAAACAGGTAGCTGAGGTGACCATTATGGCCAAGAGGTGACTAAAGGGACCTTTGGTGACTCGTGTACTCTGGACTTTTTCCTTGCTGTGTCTTAGAAAATAGTTGGACACAGAAACCTCTGCATTATAGAGACAGACATTTAGCTAGTTGTCTTACTGTCTTCCATCTTATCATGCAGTTTTCTAACCCTTGCCTTTGCAAGTTTTTTGCCATTTTTCAGTAAAATCTCTGAAAGTAGTTCAGGAGGTTTGGGTAATGTGGGACTAAAATCTCAGTCTGTCCTAGCATGTAACCTCAAATCGTATTTCCAAACCACAGTCCAAGCCTGGTCCAGAGCTGGTCTTTTAAATGCGCTACCCTTCAGTACTACACTGTGGTCTGCTTTCAACTATCTGGGCCACAGCTTGCATTTATTATATGTCATCTGTTGTATACCATGTCTTAAAACAATTTAGGGTAGTCACAATAGTTTGTTCAAGATCTCTGTTCAAGCACAGGATTGAACTTTCCTGGAAGTCTAAGGCAGGTCAGATATCATTCCGTACTTTATCTCTAAGGAAAGGACTCCTGGAAAACATAAGTAACTATTGACAATACCGCACTTGCAAAGACCTGTCTTTCCTTTAGCTGTCACTAACTGTGAAAACTACCTGAAAATATATCTTCGACATGGAAATAAGTATTTTTCTTAGACTGGATTAATTGTGCGTAGGCAGAAAGTGCAGAGATATCTGCAAGGCGATAGCATTCTGGAGCCAGAGCTCCTCCTGGTGCTGACCACAGCCATGCTGATCACAAGCATCCAACTGTTCTGTCAACCATTTTTGCCTTCAGGCTAAATTGCTCATGTAAATATCATTGCAGGCTAATTTTCCTCCTATTTGTCTTCCCGTTTTCACTAATCCAGTACTCTAATAGCTCAAGCCAAGAACTTTTTGTCTTCATGGATGTGTTTCTTAGAGATGAGGGAATGAACCTATTGGTCTGGTAGCAAGCACTCTTGAGAGGGAGGAGGAACTTTCCCCTCTATCGCTCTGCTTTCTTCCACAGCTCAATATGGAGATGGAGGATGCCTGAATAATGGTATACTTTGTTTCAGTACCAGTGTTGAATGCCTCAAGCTGTGTATGAAAAGAAGGTCATTTTAAAATGATAGCGGGATCGTTACTAACAGTTTCAGGCCAGGAGCTTGCAGGAAGGAACAGTGGCACTAGGCAAACTCACCGTCCTTGGGAGACTTCATTGGCTTTTGTCTGTGCAAGATTAAGTTTATGAATTTGAGACTGTTAATGCTTTTGTATTTTATTTATTGAATGAAGATAATGTTTTAGCTTCTGAGATTCCAGCAACCTCGATACTTGCTTCAAAAGGAGTACGGGAGAATGTTGTTGTAGATAGCTACATAATATGATGAATGCTGTATTGAACACTTTTATCGGTGATACCTGACAATGAAACACAGAATGTTTTGATAAGGGAACTTTTCTGCCATGTTACATGCTTCGTGAATTTTCATGGTGAAAGCTGAGATGCACATTTGCAAGAGAGAAAGCTTTCTGAACAAGAATCTTGTTTTCTACTGTTCAAATTGTGTCCAGAAACTGTGGTAAATATAGTGGGATTATTATCTATTATAAAATAGTATTTCAGTTTGTTTTATTTATCAGGATCCCATTTTATTGGGTTCCCCCAGACATAAAAAAATGTGTTAGTACGTTAAGTAACTATATCATCCCATACGTTCCCCATCTTCTTTTACTTCAATTAATATATCTTTCTCTTTTTAGCTCTGGAAATTTCCTCAGAAAATTTAATTCTCAGGGGTATCAGGAATCTGCATCTCCTCCTATCTTCAGGAGGAATGCACTTAACAGTGTTAGCACTGGTCCTTAAAAAGGTAAGGTAAGATTTTCAAAATATGGGGCCTAAAGCTAGTATTTTGCATTTCGAAAATGCTGAAATAATGTCATAGGAATCAGAAAGATAATTTGTCATGCATAAGACTTTTTACAATTTTATCATAATTTGCATATCAACAAATATGAGATGCTAAGGCTCTCAAAATGCCAGAAAAAAGGTTTTCCAACTTCTTCCTCTGTGTTGTGTTACTAAAAAGAGAGAGAAAATAAAAGAGGGATAAAAAGATAGAAGTAAGAAAAAAAAAGCTGTATTTTTCATAAGTAGAAAGTAAAAACATTACAGAAATACTTTGAAGGTTTTTTTCAAATGAGTAAGACAAAAGCTTCTCAAAGCAAAATTCCAACCAACTCTACTAGTCATGGTTTTCCTATCAGCTGGTGTTGAACCAGCTTAGTTAAACACTAATTACCTGGGCTAAGTGGTAAGGATTAGGCAGCATACGAATCTGAGAAACTACAAAATGCAGCTGCTCCACAATGGACCTGCTCATCTTCATCATTCCTGAAAGTGACCAGATTATTCCTCTCTTTTTAACTTGGGTCTCACCTTTTGAGTTACTTTAGCCAAATGTCTAGTTCATATGAAGCTACCTGGTCTTACAAGAGGGTCTGCTCAATGAAGGTAAGAAGGATGTGCACCTGTATTTTTCCTCAAAGACAGAAATGATCCCAGAGACATCCTCTAAAGCGTCTCTCCTTCCCCTTTCCCTCACTTTTTCTCACAGTTTCTTTCTCTGTTCTGTGGAATAACACGAATTGGAATATCATTATCTACTTTTTCCAAGAACATAATATTGTCATAGCAACAGATAAATTGAGTTTGGGTGGGTTTTTTTACTCTAAATAAACAAGTGCACATGCACATCAGCTACTCAGGACACAATGTGTGAAATGTATATTGGACATACTGCATTCTGGTTTCATGAAGTCGTATTTCCATCTAGGATTTTCTGAAGAGGGAAATGGGATTTTGACCTCCTGAAGATATCATTTCATCTGTTCAGACATAACAGGTCATATGTCTATGATTCTTATCACTAGTGGCTGTTGCCTTATGTTTCAAATCTAAAACCAGTTATATTCGACTGTTCTTAGACATCACTCAGCCACATCTATCGGTTAGTTGTGCAAGTTGACTCACAGAATCTGTCTCACTGTAGATAAAAAAAACACCCTTTAGTTTGAAACATCTGCTGGATGATGATACATCTACAGACCAGATTTGGATCTGAGTTGTACAGACGGGGTTCATTTTTACTTGCAGCTGGAGTGATAAGCGACACATTACTTAACACATAAAACACAGTCATGCACATACACTAGCTTGGTCTTCCTGTCCCTGAGATAACTGGGAGGAGGGATAAATTGGTTCATCAGGATAGCTGAATGTGGGATCATGTGCAGTCAATTTACATACCAGTTCACAAACTGAAAATTTGGCTAGAGTGATTCTGGTCGTATTTCTTTGATGATCTCCAGAATGCCTCAGCATGTCAGCATCTCATATGCAAAGTTATAAAAGAATCCGTTGGTCCACTTGAAATGAGATACTGCTCCCTATCAAGCCCATGACTACTACAGGGACAAGTTGTAAAACAGAATATTAACACTGATGAAAGTCTGTTTAATTCCCTTTTACATTTCTGAGACCATTTGCTTTATTACAGAAAATATGATGTAAATCTCCCTGAAGTCATATTAATAAATGTTATATTGTCTGCCAAGAGTCTGCCTTGAAGCATTATACACTTCAGGGTGGTGTTTTTCTACTACTGTTCTATAGAAACTGCTATTTTCACCCCAAAGACTGTTTTATTTTCTATCATTTTGTACCACATGGTATTATCTTGTCGCTGTCTTGGAACTGGACCAAGCTGTGTTGTAAAAATTTATCCCACTGTTTCTTTACATATATGAAGCCTTTCACCATGCTATCAGTCTGCTGTCACAGGCTCATGATGAAGTATTACAGAAGTACCAGAGCTATATCCTACCGAGGAGCTTCAGAAAGTGTTTTGGGAGAGTCTGTGGTGGCACCATTCCTTGTGACATAATGTTTCTGCAGTGTGCTGATTGCTGGATAATTTAGGAAATTTTAATTTGTTTTCTTTAATGGGCTTTTGTGTCTTCTGCTAAGACGTTGTCTTCCACCACTGTGCCAGTGACATGTCTTACTGTAAAGAAGTAGAGTTATTTTAAATTAATCTTAATCCTTTTGACTAATTTTTATTCCAGATTTTAATCCATATAAGCATGGGATTTAATAAAGTCCTGTGTGCTGTGAGATGGACTTTAGACCTTATCATTTCCTGGTTTCCAGCAAGGGTGGCAGATGACATCAGCAAGAAAGGAATAAGAAAAGATCAGAAATCCAGGACATTAACATTTAGTACCCACTAAATACAGGGGTGGTTAATAACGCAATGAACAGGGCAGTGCATAGTAAAGTTTCAGTTACTGAACTTACACTGCAGCAGTTGAATTACCCAGGTGACATATGTTATTAACTGAAATACAACATAAATCATGACCACAATGACTTTTAAATATATTTGGGGTTTGCCTTTTTTATGAAAGTGAATTTTAATAGAAGGTTTTTTTTGTTTCCAGAAACCTCAACACAGAGTTTGTTAAAAAGCTTCCAGCTTTGAGATATGCATCTTCCGAGACTGGGGTATGAGGATTTAGATACAAGGCAGATGTGGGACCATTTACGGTTGAATGCTTTTTTAAAAAGGAAGGCGACTGCACTGAAAAAGAAGATACAGATCTTCTTAAGGATTGAATGCATCGTCTTAAGGTAGTGGCTTTTTGAAGAATGTATTAGATACGGTGCAAATTAGCAAAAAAAAAAAAAAGCTGTATTTTCTATGCAGCAGCTGTCAGATTTCAGTGTTAGTATAGGCAAATGAATTTCATCTTTTCCTATAAAAGAGATTTCTTATAGTTTTGATGATTCATCTTTCCTTACGCTGTACCTTTATCCCAGCATAGAACATAGCAGTGCTCAAGTATGATGACTTCTGGAATTACAGTCAGAGACAGTAAGGGATGTGGGAGGAGAACTGTGTGAGTTCTACCAGGTCTAGTAAAAATGGTGGGGATGACTTCTACAAGATACTTGTCATGATTATTACCTTTTTATCATATTCTCTTGATGTACACAGTAACGTAAACTAGATACATGCAAATATATCTCAGGCTGAAAATTTATTTTCATACCTCAAAGAAAAAGAAAATAAAAAGATACAGGGTAAAATTTTCAAAAATGCTCCAGTGATTTAGGTTCATTTCCAAATGTAGCATAGCATGCGTAGCAGCAGAAGTCCGCTTCCCTAATTCTATCTGTGTGAGAATTACTTAACCCTATAACAATCATGTAGACTCTCTCCTTCTCCATGGGGTGAGATACTCATATCCAGAGGGGAATGAGTTCCCACTGTCTTATATACCTGTTTTAGGATGAAAAGAATTACGATCTGAAAATGTATTTTTCCCTCCAAATGCTGTATAGCGAGTCTAGGCAACTGGCAGAGACATAAGCAATCCAATATCTGCCATCTAATCCTGAGTGAGGCGAGTTCTGTGTTTAGCATCTATGTCCCCTTTCAGGCACTCACACCAAAATTAGACACGTAAACATCTTTTTGTTTCTGACTACTATGTATCTGAAAGCCAAAATTTGTAAATGGGACTAATCAGTGTAGGTGCCTTGTTGAGTTCAATGGGAGAAAATGAACCTCTTCCTAGTTTAGTCCTGTCTTGTTAGCAGAGAGGATAAAATCTGACTCGTAGGTTCGCTGGTTTAGAAACAAGTGAAGATTTCCTGGGCAGCACACAAGGATAGCCTGAATTGTCCAACGTCAGCGTAGAGGACATAAACTCAATACAGCACAGATGAAAACAAGACAACCCTTTCTTCTAGCTACACACACACAGACACACATGCAAAATCCACAATATCATTGTAAGTCATAACACAAGTGGGTCTGCGGGTTTGGTAGAATTTAAATTATCGTACCAAAAGTCTACTTTATGATATTTAGGATTAAACTCCTCTACACTTAGAGGATATGGGAATCTTATATCGTTCTTGACAGCCTTGAAAAGCCCTCCAATATTAAAATAATAGCTCTCAGGTTTTGTGGGGGTTTTGAAACAAAAAAAAGAGTGGAATCCAAACCATATGTATTTGGTTGCCAATGTGACTGATTTTTTTTTTTTAATAAAAAACCCAACCTTTTTCAAACAGAACTAATGAAGCTGGAGATCTGAAAAGTTATATTGTGTGGAGCATCTAAGCTGCAACTTCGCATGCGGCTTCAGCCAAGATTAAGAGCTACCAAGACAAATGGTAGCATTGCATTTGGTGCCTCTGACTCCACCATTGTGCCACTTATGCGCAGTTGTCCATCAAAGATCTGAAGGTTTGTAAATCCCTGTTCAAGTCCTGTGGCTTTATACACCTTTTATAGTGATGAGCTCTGAGGTCTGGGTTTTGTAGTTCTCCGTATAGAGTTCTTCTTTACTCAGGTTGCTCTGTTGAACTTCTGCTATATATATTTTCCACAACAGTTTTCCCCATAGAAACTAGGAAAAATAACTTTTAAAAAAGCTATGGAAAGTATTTCAAATAATACTAAGCTTCTACTGCTTCGCCCCTCCAAGCTTAATTACAATAAATATTTAAAAGGGACAGAGAAGTTATTCAAAGACCAGGCTGCATTTTCCATTACATTAAAAAAATTAAAATAGAAAATGGAGTTTTTGCTGCTTCATTAACATTTTCTTGGTAGATCCTTTTTTTTTTAATAAAATGAACAATGTGTAATTAAAACAAATACAGCAAATTTTTCTTTTTTTTAAACGGTGTTGTAAGTGTAAATAAAATTAAACTTGAAGCTGTGCCAATCTGATCTTTTTATATGATGGCAGGAGTTCTGACACAGCACTGTGGGGATTTCTGTCACTGTGACAAATTTAGAAGTAAAATGAAGACTTGATAGATCTTAAGTAATTTCCACTGAACATTTGATATATATTGCTATATCAGCATAAAGCCCTGGTATAAATGATATACATAGGTTTAAAATAACTCAAGGAATTTATCCCCACTTGCTCAGCACACTATCCATGAAAGATTTTCTCTAAAGCAGCTACTTTTGTGTCAACAGTTCAAATAAAATAACCTGCACGCGTGGGTGGAATAATGGTGGTTTCATCTCTTCACCGAAGAAATGGGAGAGATGAGGAGCCTGCATGCCGCTGCCCGAGTTTGGCTAACGAGTGGTAGCTCGTTACGCTCCGGTGACGTGATTGCTAGCGTTGGTGTGCCATAGAGTACAGGCAGAGGGAGAGCTATGGACTGGTCCGCAATATGGAAAATGGCAGAGCGCGCTGTTGTTGGCTGAAGTCAGAACAGCTTGTTATGTGAACGCTGTCCAGTGCACGGATGCCCATGCTTTCCTCTTTACTGAGTTAGACAAGCCAAGACAATCCAAGTGGAGAGCGCCCAGCTGGGAGTTACGGCAAACGAATCCATACCCGCAGCCGCTGTCGGGTCATTTTCCTCGCATTGGTGAGTCCTAATTTATTAAAACCTTTTTCCACTCCTGCTGTTTCTCCACCATTCAGGTTCCTTTGGCTTGAGCCGGTCGGGCTGACGGAAGCCCACCACAGCGTGGAAATCATTGCCAGCTGGGCCATGGATTTCGCCTGCCTGCGAGCGAGGAGCCAAACCACAGCCGTGTCGTTACGATCCCCTTAGAATTTGTACCATCAGGTAAAGCAGCTTCTGCCTTTAAGCCGCCCACCCGCCATGGTCACCCACGCCCGCTCCCCCATCCCCGGAGGAAACCCCTCCCCACCGCCGCGCCGCCGCGGAGTGCCCCGCGGGGAGCGGCGGGGCTAGGCTGCCCGGCGGGAGGCCGCTGGCGGCAGGCGGGAGGCGGCAGGCGCACCCTCGGCCGCCGCCCTGCCGCTGGAGGCCCGGGGCGCCGCGCCCAGCACCGCCGCCAAGCAGCTGCCCCCGGCCCGGGGCCGCCGCCCCGTTGCGGGCGGTGCTGGAACCCGGTTTGGTGCTGCACCAAGGCCCCAAGTAGCTGCGGCTTCGGGAGATGTCGGTAACAGCGCTTGGCTGCTGCAGGCTGGCGGGGAAAAAATCGGTGACATACTGTACATGATACATTGCACAACTACACCTGAGGATTGGCCCGTGGATTTTGCCATTCACATACAGGTCCAAACGTAGCCTGAAACACTTTAAATTCCCGTTATTCTTTTTTTTTTTTTTTTCATTTTCTTTCTTTTTTCTCTTCCCTCCCCCCATGCAAATTGAAAAGCCCAGGTTAAAAAAAAAAAACAACTCTCAGATCAGAGCAGAATGTGTTCTGACATTTTAGAGCTTTTAGTTTTTCTTAATCCTTTTAAAAATGTATTTCAAAACATTTTAGCTTGTCATGTAGAGGAATGAAAGCACTTCATTTAGAAACAGCAAAATGAAACATTCTGGTTGCTTCCACGTTCATTTTACCTTTTTTACCTTCTATTTTTCTTACTTGTTCAAACAATTTGGCAGAAATGATAGAGGTGGGTGACAATGACCCAAATTTTCATGTTTTGGTAAAGAAAATTGTGCCATAAATGCTACTCGCTTCTGTCTGAAATTATACGTGTTTTTAGAATTATCACATGACAATGCTAATTTAGATGATAATTACATGGGTTAAAGATTTTATTTTTTGTGTTCTTTAATGAAACATAGATATATAGCAGAACTCAGAAGCTTGCAATCCACAGTCTTTTTTCTAAAGCATTGAACTTTAATACATGAAAGGGAAGGAAAAAAAGGCCAAAAAATATGTAAATGCATGTAAAAGTTTCAAGTGCTGTGGAGGACTCTTGAGGACTCAGTTGCTCGGTGTAATGCTGCGTTGATGTTTCAAGTCAATGAGAGATAACAAAAGATGCTAATTTTCTCCAGATCTGAGGTGTCTACCTTCTTACCCCTACAGTCATTAGATAAGAAACATCAGAGAAAAAGGAGCAAGCTGGGTTTGTCAAGATTTTGTTAAGTCCTGCCAGTGTCTGGCTTCAGCTATCTGACTACATTCTCAGGTCAGAGCTCACCGTAATCCCTTTCATGGCATGAAAACATTTTTGACCACCATCCATTGGAAACCACTTGCTCTCTAGCAATCCAGATGCAACCCCTAGATTCTGCAAGGTCTAAGGAAATTCTGTCCCAAGGGCCTCCAGCTCTGGTACCTAACGGCTGAACAGTTGTGCTCAAAACCACCCTGCGCAACCATGTGTCCTGCGATGCACCACCAAGTCCCGGTTCTCTTGCTTATTTGTGGCCTCGAGTTGTACGGCTCAAGCGGAGCTATGATGATAGAAAAGTTGAACCTTGGTATATCTTTGTTCAACAGCACTGAAAGAAAATGAGCAGACAAACCAACCAACTCTCTCAGGACTTCTTTCTCTCTAAGTAAACATATACCATGTATTTTGCAGCCAGACAATATTAGCTTTTATAAATGAGGGCTCTTGTATTGAAAATTGCATTCCTGGTATGAGCATCAAATTTGTTTTGAATTTTATTTGAAGTTTTAAAAAATCTCTTTTAAAAGAAAGATCTGTGTAATCAGAAAGCAGGATTTGATCTGTATTTTAAGCAGAAGAGCCTGGAGGGATCCAGGGTAAACTAAAATATCTGAGTAGATGTCTCTTTTTCTCTTCTGCTCAAGATGATGGAAGATGTGCAAAACTATGTTGTCAAATTCAAATTATCCAAGATTAATTCAAAAGAATTCAAAAGCTGAAGCTCCCCAAGCCTGCCAAAAGTTAGACTATCTTGTCTAAATCAATTACTTCAGGCAAAACTATCTGATAGTAGTCTGTGTGCTGTAAGGCAGCCTCTTGGCATCTTACGACTCCAGCGAGGGAAAAATGAAAATAAAAGCAAGCAGAAGAAATCCCAGGCGACTGTAGCTTCAGGAGGCAAAAAATTGGTGTTTTTTGCTTGCCTGTCTCTTCCCAGTTTCCTGCCCCCTTTAGCGTATGAGAAAGGCAAGAAGAGTTTGTGCACTTTGGAAACTCGATAGGAGGCAGCAGCTGATCTTCCCATCACCAGCCTAAAAATAATCCACTCCAGGGCTTGGAGCGGCTTCGCTAAGTGGAGGAAAATCCTGCCATCGGGATGATATTGATCACATAGCACAACCGAGTGACACTTTGGGTTGGTATTTTGGTTTTGTGTTTACAAAGGTAAGCTGCAGAGTTTGATCTAACATTCAGCAACCAAACGGGGCATGCGATGACCCTCCCCCATTATCTCCCACTAACCACCTCCTCCTCCTTCCCTTTATATCTGTGGGACAGGACTGCTCCTTGTTCTTCCCTGGGATTACAACTCCAATCTCTTTTTCCTTTTCCTTTTCCACTCGCAGGCATTCTCAGGCTTTACCGTCCCCTCCTGCTGATGTTTTCTTTGCTGCTGTTCACAGGGCTACGTTTCCTTTTTTAAACTGTCCTGTCTTGGCATGTGAATTAGAAGGTTTTACAGCAGGCAGCGTAGCACGCTGATGTTGGAAATCGCATTGTGTTGAGAAGCTTACCAAAAAAGAAGCAAGCAATGTATTAGATGTGCATGAGACCACTGCATATGTTTGTGTGAAGTGCTTTTCGGTGCCAGTAGCCTGTTTAGCACCACTGCTGTTGTGATTTTCTCTGTGTTTGGAGCCCGATCCAAAAGCCTACCGAAGTCAATGAGATTCTTTGCATTGATTTCAGTGACATTTGGATCGGGCTGCTGGTATATGCCAGTTAGCGATGCAAATGCTGGCAAGTATCAGAGGTAATTCATCACCTTAAGGCCCAAGGTAACTGGGACAGTGCTTAGGGAGGAAGCGGGGTCTATCTAGAATAGGTGGTCAAGGCTGAAACAGGAATAAAAAGGAAAATTATGTTTATACAGGATCATTTTTGATAAAATGATTTTGAAGGGGCAGCACTTTTTGCCATTACCTTAGCAGAACTCTTTGCAAATAATGCATAAGCTATAGATCACATAGACTGCATTAGGTCCACTGCTTTTAGGAAGGTAAGAACAACAAACTATAAGGTTTATAGCTAGGAAGGAAAAAGATCAGAGCACTAACCTAAAATCTGTGGCAAAGCTCAGAGTTAGGCCTTCCATTGTGCTTATCCAAAGCTATAGATTCATAATTTGACCTTTGTTAAAATTTTCTCTGTGAAATTCAAGACAGAAAGAAAAATGCTGGCTTTTGTAATGACTTAATTATTCACAAGATAAGAACCTACTGCTATTGTAAAACTCTGAGTACTTTCTCCATCCTGCATCTGTGTGTATACACATATCTATATATGTATATGTACACATGTATATATGCATATATGGGCATATAATGCACATTATATGTAAGACAAAAAAAAAATCTGAACCCAGACTCAGGTATGCTCTGTAAGCTGATATATTTTAATTAGGAAGTGCAGCTATTAATTTATTTTTTTTTTTAAATATAGGCAACAGAACTACTGAAATAAATGTTTTTCAAAATATTCTTATTTCCCTCAACGTCCACCTGAGGAGTGTATTTATACTCTTTTCTTTATAGTCATAAGTATCTTGCAGGGCATGCTGAACAGAGTGATAACCCAGGTAATATGAAATTCTTGAAGAGTTTTAAATCCACTTTAAAAGACCCTAAGGTAATTAAAATGTTTTTAACTAGAATTCTTACAGTTTTGCACTTGGTGAGGATGTTCTCATAATTTTAATGGAAATTTGAATTATCTACCATTTGCCCATTGTCTTCTTCACAATTGCTTATGGAAAATATATCTCAAGAACTGGCTTAGTGCCCTGAGAATCCCCATATATGCTTGCTAAAATGAGATATTTAAATGTTTATATTCAATGCTACATCATATTCACGTTTACAAATCTGTCCTATTTTTTTTCTTCCCAAAACCTTGTTCTCACAGTGAATATTTATTCCTGAATGTCTTTTGTACTATTTTCTGTTTATTATATTATGACTATGTCTGTACAACTTAGCCCAAAACCAGAAAGTCTCAACTTGCCACTGATGGGCATTTTAGCATGAAAATTTAAATGCTTAAAGGACGTAAGTTTTTTTAGCTATTTCATTGCAGAGTGAACTGCTGTTCAGATAGTTCACATCCTCATTAAATTAAACCAACAGGGAATCAGATTCCCAAATGATGTAAAGGAGAGCTGAAGCTTGCCTTCCACTGGCACCATCATGGAACCGTCCTCCTGATTGTTCTTTCCATTTCCACTCTGTCAAGTTTTGCTCATGGCTTTAGCTTGTAGCTGGCTGCTCAGCAAAGGCCATTTTCAAAGGGAGAAAAAAACACCGCTGAAAATTTCTGACCAGTTCTAGAGTTTGTAAAGACTGAAGTTAAAATGAGCAATTTGTCAATAACTTTGAGGGACAAAAGCCTTCCAGCCTACAAGTGTTAACACAAAAAATTACCTGGTACTTGGCACCCCTGTTTGGGGTGCTGAATGTAGTTGGTAGCCTCAGATAGCACATGCTTGGTATTGGATGATCTTTACCACATCACTGCATTTCCCCTGAATGAAATGCTAGGTTAAACCTACTATGCTTGGCATAATATTCCTGCTATAATTAGTAGTGAAGCAAATCTATTGTGATGTACTCACTTTGGTGAGTACATCCCAGCATAATTTGGTGGCCTGTTATATTCAACAGAAAGGGAAATTACCTCTGGGAAAGACATTTTTTGTAATGACTATGAATAACATTGTCTTCTTAAATCAGTATATGAGGATCTCTGAGGATATGAGAAGAACTGTTAGTTTTTCTGAAAGGCTGCTACTACCTGATGAGAAATAGTGGTCAATAATGGCACATGACCAACAAATTTCAAAACGACTTGTTACCCTTTCATCTGTTCTCTCCTGAATATTCATGTTTGGGTTATGCATTTTTATTGTTTTAATGTGGCAGTCAGACGGCTCCCATTTTTTGCAGACATTGCTGTTGGCTAGACAAAGCCATCTGCCTGTAAATAAGCCTTCAGCTCTAAAGATTTCAACCTGAACATGAGCTTAGGGAAGAGGTCTTGGCTTTCCAGTGACTATCCCTTCCTTTGGGACCCGTAGATAAAGATTTCCTAAGAAACTAGTGGACATTTTTCTGCTGTTATGCCCTATGGCTCATGGGTCCTTGAGATAGTCCTGCATAAGCCAACTTTGGAATTGAAGTATGGCAACTGCAACAACTCAGAACCGATGTCAAGCTTGGTGTGAGCAGGGCTTCTCATCTTGGGAACAGCACCATGGTGATTAAGACCATTAATCCTGAGACTGAACTGATATCTGCGTGGCTCTCTACTGTGTAGCCTACAGTGGAGCAGGCAGCTGCCTACAGCAGCGGACTGCTGAGGATGATAAAACCATCTGGCATTGCTGCTTAATTCACCTATGTACAGTTCCAGGAAGCCCAGCTTTGTGCTGTTGCCAGTGTTATCAAGGAAGGGGTTTTGGCAGGTGTAGAAGGGCAACTGCTGCTATGGAATGTGATAACCTCTCTGAGTTGCAGTAATAACTGTTTTTATCTCTTTCATCCCTTGATAACAGAAGTATCTTCAAATTTCTCCTCATGTGGCTCTGCAGCCCAGTTTTTCCTATTTGATCTCTCCCTGCATACTTACTGTGGCCTAGAAAGTCTGTCTCCTCATCTTTCGTAAGGAGAAAGTCACCTTTGGCTACACTGTGGGAAACCTTGAGTCTGCTCTGTATTCTGACTTGCTTAGGACTAATTCAAAGGTCTTCAGCATGGCTATTCGTTACAGGGTTAGACTGTTGTTGCTGTGGTCAGCATTCTTTCTTTGGCAATGATCGATAACTGGTGCTTGGGAAAAAATATAAAAAGTCTTCAGTGTATTTAATTATATACTTGCACAATGCTCAGCGCTGAGACGAACAGCACTTCCCCACGTAGGCAAAATACCTCTCTTCACCTCTCTACAGACCTAGTTCTGACTGAAGCCCAGCATTGGATTACTACAAGAATTATAGCCAATGGAAGAGTAGTTTAATTATTATTACAGGATCCAGATTGGGTCAGTGATCAGTCATAAAAGTGTTCCATCTTCATTTCTAAAACCAGGTGCAGTGTTTGATGAGTTATAACAGTAAGCACAACTGCAATTCTTCATTTTTTTTCCTAAATTTGTTGTTCTTCCATTTCATGAAATTAAATCTTGTGGTTTTGCAGAGAGGAGGGAATAGTGTCTTTTCACTCTGCTTTTTATTCGTTTTCTTCAGTCAAGATCTTTCAAACTGTCTTCATTTCCAGGCTCAGTTTTTTGAGTGAAAATTTTGAAAACTGTGACTCATTAAAAGTCAGTATACCTGAGGCCTTAAAACTCTTTAAAATTTTTAGAATTATTAAAGATCTCGTTAGCCTTAACCCCCAATACTGAAATACTGTTTGAAAATGAAACTTAGACTATCAAATTAGTTTGAAACTTTTGAACATGCTACTTGCACTATTTGCAGCCCTAAGAATGTGTTCATCTGTAGCTACGCTGAACTTTGTAAGCATGGGATCTGAGTGTGGGCATGAGAAATTTTGCCATTATGTTATCAAATTTTCCTTTGAAGAAGACTGAAGGTTACCCTGTTGCCTTGGATGAACAATTGCTCTGGAAACCTGTCATGGTCCAACTGTTGTTGATGTTGGTGGAGATGCGCAAGCATTGTTGTAAAATGCCCCATACTGTCTAGAGAAATCAAGGACTTGTTCTTCTGCTTTAGGGGCTTTTCTTTCTGTCCTCCTTTGGAAATGAACACAGCTTGTTAAATCTTGAGGCCAATGAAAATGAGGTTCTGGCGGCATGCCCTGATGCAACAGAAAGTAATGGCTAATTTCAGCTTCAAACCAAATGGAAGTCTCACTTGCATGACTGTAAATGCAAAGCATCCTCCCTTACGTGTCAATAAAATTTCATCCAATGTATTTCCCCTGTCTGTGAAACTTGAGCAAAGAAGTAGAAACTACGTGACGTGCTTTATGCTTGGTGTGATGGGCCTGTGCGTCAGTGCATCTCCAGAGCCTCCTGTGTATGTAAGTTTTCCAAAAAACAGAGCAAGTTTTGAGTCACATGGGCAAAAGTGTGGAGGTATATTGGATCTGCCTTCTGCACCAGAAATGGATGGGGAGGGAATGATGGAGTGGTTTCTTGCTCCCTGTGAGGCACACTGGAGATAAAATTATTTCTTAGAGCTCTAATGTACTGCAGCGTATTTTCATACACCACTCTTGAAGATACAGATAAGCAGATAAGCAGCCTGTCTGTGTAAACACCAGAAAGTGTCTATGAAAGTTGTCATGCATCAATAGATGCAGAACATGAGTCCTCTCCTTCCAACTGTAGTTCATTTCTAGCACAGTGGTGGTGGACAAACGGATGGAAGAAAGGAAGGAAGGGAGGAAGGAAGGAGGGATCACTGGAGTATTAATGCTTCTACAGTTCTTTTCTATTCCCTATCAGTGCCATACTGTACTAGATGTGTGTCCTGAAGTGGGTGCTGCTAAAAAGGGAAGTTGTACCTGGTGAGCGTTTTATGAGGCCAAATCATAAGCTGCATTGGGTCAACACAGCATCATGACACTGATCAGAATGTTTTGATAGATTTTAAGCCTGTGAAGGTTTAATGAACATGGTCACTGGATGTGCCGATCAATGATGAAGTGTTTTCTGATTTAAAAACTTGGGAATTTGTTGTCAATTACCCTATCTCATTTCATTGGCAATGTAATCTTTTTGATTTTCTGGGTTTTTTTAACAAACTAACCAACCCAAGCCTTTACTTTTCTCTCTTGCTTGAAGAGAAGACAATAAAATTCTACCTCTCTTTTGAAATGAACCTGTGACAAAAATATTGTGAATAGACTGCTTATACCTACTCTTGAACACTATCATCAGTATGATGGGCACTGTCTCTATACATCAGTATTAACAATAGGACCAGATTCTTTCCTCAGCCCTGCCAATGTGCAAAGGACAGTTGGTTTTAAGAGTGTGTTATTGGACATACTCCATCACAAAACTAGGCACAGCACAGATTTTTGTGAAGATGCAGATGTGATTCTTGAAAGATGCATCTTTCTTGAGAACTTTTAGGGACTATTGTTTGAGGTGTGATATGAAACCTTTACAAACTGATGGTAGGTCCTAGCTAGCAGATAGCACCCTCCATGCAGCTAGTAGTTCTTTCTTCCATGGGAACTTCTATTGCCTATATTCCTTTTTGCTGCCAGAAAAATGGAAAAAAACCCCAACAGTTCCCTTAGCTCCTCTTGGATGTAGTTTTAATCCTTTCTCTCAGATTTATTTTTGACTAGAAGCCAAAAGCTACACTGGAAGTCAATGTTTGGTGCTCATTTGAACCCAGGATCCTCCTGCCTTTCGGTACCAATCCAACCACTAGACCACAATAGCATTTTACACTGTCTCAGAAAAGAGTCCTATTTGTGGGAAAGGGAGGAAAATTCCCAGCATAACTCCCTTGGACTTCTGACCTTCGATAAAAATGAGGAAACAATGCTGCTGATTTTCAAGAGATTATCATTGCCATTATGTTTGTCTTAAAGGAGACATGTCAAGCTTATACAAATTAAAAACAAAGAATCTCTCTGTAGGTTTTTTTGAAGTTCCATATTTGTTTTGCTAATAACTCCTCAGTTTATTCAGACAGAATTCATATTAACATAATGTTTCTTTTGTGTTACTAGTCCTATGCATTTATGAACATATTTTTATGTAAAAATAAAACCATAGAATGGTAGTGGTCATATGACTCCATGATAGAGAATGGGCCAAACTCTCCATCAAATTGTGTTCTCCGCAAGATTGAGTGGCTTGCCCGTCAGCTTTTGTACCACAGTAAATACATGCGTGCATTTTTGCAGGATCATGTGGTCCACCATATGACTGAATTATGCTTAACTGCTGCCAAATCTCAGACCATAAATTGCTGATATGTTTGGAAAAAGAGAGCATTTATCACATTCTTTTCAATTAAACTTTTACAAATTTCGCTAATGTATATCAATATGGATTATGCTTTTCAGATCCAGCATAAAGTTAGTTAAAAGGAAAAAAGGGGTTTAGCAGAGGTTCAAAGTGCCTCTTTGAACTCTATTCTTTTGAAGATCTATATGTTGCTGTTCTCTCTAAGGGAGTACTTGAGTAGTTTATGCTTACCTTGTTATGCTTACCTTGTTTAAAGAGCGAGGCTTACAGAACTAATCTGAACTATTTGAGGAAAGAGGGAAAGCCTTTTTCTCCCCATTGAACTAACTTTTTTTAAAACTGTGTTCATGTGTTTTTTGCACGTCTGTATTGTTCTGATTCTGCAAAACTCATTAATGACGATGTTGTTGCAGAAAGATGCATTCACCAAAGTTTACATATGCTTTGCTGAATTAAAGATATTCTTTCCATTTTAGTACGTAAAATTTGGGAAAAAAAGATGTGAGCAAATGAGTTTATACAACCTATTCTACAGCACTATGTTGCTGCATGTAAGTCTCAGGAAAAGAAACCAGCAAGGAAACATTTTGGTTGCAGTCTTGTTTCATCTCCCTATAAAGAAGAATGAATAAATAAACGATGCACGGGTTGATAAAAGCCAGAAGCTAGCCATAACTCTGGGTCATACTATGGCCCACACTCTGCAAGCACAAATGCATGAGCTTATCTTGGTGCACAAAGATCATCTCATAAGAAATCATGGAAGCCAGAGAACTGCTTACATGAGGCTAAGCACGTGCATAAGGATTTGCTGGATCAAGCATAAATGCTGATTTACTGCCTATGCAATCTTCAACAGAATCTACTTTGATTAAGAGTTTGGCAATTATCTGTAATGACTAGTGTATGTGACCATTGTTGTTCTATGGGACAATGATGAAATACAAAATACCAGTGAATGCCAAGCTGCCAAATCACAAATATCAAAGGTTTAGAGTTTGCACTGAGAACATAGTGCAACAAATTGTATGAACAGAGATGTTGCACAGAGAATGTGGGCTCATCAAAGAAACAGTAATACACACGAGTCAGCTTATGTGCATTTGACTTTTCTTATGAGAAAGGAAATCTTTTTTTCAAAACTTTCTCCTTCTTTCTCTATATTCTCATAGAGAGCTTGCAGCATAACATTTGTGCATAAAATGAACACTAGAAGACATTGTGCAGTGTATGTAATGAATATGTACTAAGTAGTACATTTAATATACACAGAGCCTTCGCTCTAATATGCGTATACTTGATGGGGCCCAAAAGCATTTTCAAAGTACAACTAAGTTATTCTCTATGGGTTCTTCAGTGCGCTCCTTCTGTATCTCTTTATTTATTTTGTGTTTAGCTAAAAGGAATTCTAGTAGTCTTGGTAGTCAACTATTGCTTCAACATGTTTCTTTTTTGTAGTAGTCAGACTTTCTGGAAGCGATGAGGCTCGCATTTTGTGGCAACGACAATGCTTCAGCCTACAACATCAGTGCTGGTGTCCTAAGAAATGTCTGCTTTGTGGATGCCCTCAACTTGGTTCCCCACGTCTTCTTGCTATTTATCACCTTCCCGATTTTGTTCATTGGTGAGTTATTCCATGGACCTGTGCAATCCTACAAACACTTGAGCGTGTATTTATACTCAGTCATGTTTATATGTGCTTAGAGGCCTGTAGTGCAAACAGTTGGATGCTTTGATTTATTAATTTTTAAAAAGAAGAAACAGAATGGGTTGACCCAGAGGACCTGAAGCCAACCCGCTTGAAATGTAGGGAATTTTAGATACAAATCTGAACTAAGCAGCATGAAAAGATGGATGAGAACCAGAGAAATCAGATCCAAATGCTTTGAAACTTCTCTCTGGAGAAGTTTTCTTCGGATTTGAAATTGGCAACTTGCAACCTTGGCTATTATTAGATATTATGAGACTTAGGACAGTGGGTCTGAATTCCCTTCAAGTTATGTGAATTTCAGAGAATATATAAACTGTGCAACTTGGACCTAAGGCTAAGAGAAGTGTAGGAAACGTTTAAAACAGAGTAATTCCTTTGTTTGCCAACATTTGTAAACAGAAGTAGAGCAAAGGAGATCATCTTTTTCCACAGGAATGAAAATAAATGATAATTCTCTCTTGAAGAATTTATGATAGTAGTGTCTCTAACTCACATTTTCTTGTAAAAAAACCCCATATAAACTAGTACTCTAATGATACTTTTTCTCTATAGTTGCCTGTTTATCCCAGCTATTTGCAGTGATTAAATAAATACAATTTAATACTTTTTCAGAGCTGTCAAACAGTGACATTCTAACTGATCGTAGGAGACAGAGAGACTTGAATAACTATCAAGGCGGCAATAAGTATTAGCAAAAATAAACATTTTCCTGACAACTGCATGAGAAATGGCATGTCACTTTTTACCTTCCTGGTGTTGTGTATGCACATAGTAATATATTTCTTCCACAAGGAAGATATATTTGAACTAGAGATTTAAGGACTTCCATTCTGCAAAAAGACTCTGAAGTGATTGAATAATAGGCTACAGGAACCTGTGGCTAAGACACTCAGGACCTAGCAATCAAAAGTATAACAAGATCCAGTGACTGAAAACTAATTAAATAATTAAATAAGGGGATAAGACACAAGTTCTAACAGAAGAATAACTAAAGACTGTGAAAAAAACCAAGGGTTATGGAGGACTCTGTCCAACAGTGCTGGATCTTTCTTTGAGATGAGATGCAAGTCATCCTTGAATTACAGGGCTTTCTGCAGAGGTGTTTGATGGAAACTCAAGGTAAGGTCTGAGGGCAGAGATAATTTTTTACCGCATTCTGTGTTAGGCATCAAGTGGTAGCAGGCTGTATTAATATTTTTACAGGTATTAGCCAATTAATTTTGAAATAGTTTTGCAGCCACTGAAAATTCCCTCTATTTTCTAACAATGTTAGGAAAAAAACATAATAGTTTAAATTGTATGTTATGTATGTATGTAACTATTTGTTTTCTATTTCGTACCTTGATTATCAGGACACATAGTTGTTGAACAGAGCATTAAAAGCCAACCGGAGTCTACAGTATTGACTGACTCCAAAACCAAAAATTGATTGTTTGTGGAGATGTATGGCAAAGAGGAAATAAAAGTGAAAAGCAGCCTGGGAGAGACAAAGATAGGAGCCACATTAGATTAGGAAAATTGAATCTCAGGGAACTGTAGAAAATACTTGAGTTAGATATGGAGAAGAGAGACTATATTGTTCCTGCAGTACTTTGCATATTAAACAAGGATGAAATGGTGAAGTCCTGAGAGTTTCCAAGAAGCAATGAACCTGGGCTCTGGTTTAGGTGTTACTGAGTCACCTGATGAGCCTCTAGGCACAATGAGATGCAGCATCCTTGTGTATCAAAAGCATATCCTGGATTTTAAACTCAGTTCTGCAGTTACTGAAAGAAACAGATGCAATGCTCACTGCCTTAGTTAAACTTCTTTGTTTTTGTTTTTGTTTTCTTTTGTTTTGTTTCTTTTCTTCCCTGAAACATGCTGTTCTTGGGATTCTCTATGGGCTTCGGGAAGTCTGTCAGGGAATTCCAGGAGCTGCCTTACAGTAAGAGGGACATGTACAGCCATTTGGGCTGACTGACTCAGGAGAGCCCTGTACCAGGGTGGGAAGGGACAGAGGATAAAGCAACATGCAGGACAAGACTTGCCATCATGAGAGGCTAACCTCTGATCAGTCCTCTGTTCCCCCCAGCACCATCACCTCCATTAGGTCCTTGGTGTCCCTCTTCTTGCCAGGTTGCCGTATTCAGAGAAGATCTTGCCTGAAAAGGAGAGGTGCCATCTGAGATGACGACATGGAAATAGGCTTCGAAGTTAATTTTTTGATTAAATCAGCTGAGTCCTGGGAGCTTTAATGTGCCAGGAATGTACAGGGCCAGGAGGCTGGGCTGTGCCTGAGGAGCGGAGGCCGTTCAGCATCACCTGAGGCAGCGCTCCCAACCAGGCCTGAGACAGAAATAATTTTTATTAGTGTGAAGTAAATATATCTCTTTGAGGCCTCACTGGAGGATGCAACTTTTGTATCAGTTGCAAACTCTGCCCGCTCTTGTCTCTGACTGGAAAAGACACGATGACACCATCACTTAAGATCTGTCAGTCCCTGTTGTGTGAGGGTGAGACTCAGACGTTTCTTTTGGTTTTCCATCTTCGTTCTTGGCCAGGGACCTCTTCTCTTTGGGAAGTCTATTGTCCCATTGTCTACATGGTCAGATCTAAATTATGGGGGGGGTACACGGCAACTCATACACTCCTGGGTCATCTTATTAGTAACAACAGCCCCCTTGTAGGGGTTTGTAGGGTTTTTTTGTGTTGATTATATACTGTTAAGCGTGACCTATGGATTAGAATAGGGAATTGATAACCAGATCACTCACTGGCTGGCAGTGTGATAACCTTCCTCTTTCATTACTATTATTTTCCAGGCTGGGGAAGCCAAAGCTCCAAAGTCCAGATTCACCACAATACTTGGCTGCACTTCCCTGGACACAACCTGCGGTGGATCCTGACATTCACCCTCCTGTTCGTACATGTGTGTGAAATAGCAGAGGGCATAGTTTCCGATACGTAAGTGACAGTGTTTGGTGGATAGCCAAGCTAATTGCATTCATCAATTATTTGATCATTATCAATTATTCATCATCATTACTGATAATGTGTGACAGGCTGGCTAGTCAGGCGTAAGGAGTTTTTCCCCCAAGAAGATGGGGCATCTTTTCTTGAACTGTTCGGATTTTAATGGGATGAAGGTGAAACAATTCTTCTCAGCACATTGTTACTCTCCTCTCAAACTATAATGGCAAGTAAATATTGACAGAAGTTAAAGTATTCACCCTGAAAAAATCTTTTTGTCTCATATTTGTCCTCTTAAATAGATTAACAGAACACCTAGGAATATAACAATAGTGAAAAAAGACACCAAATTCACTAATTTATACCGTATTTATTTTCAGACAAATGAAATCTCGCCATCTGCATCTCTTTCTACCAGCTATAATGGGGTTTGTGGCTGCCACTGTATCCATAGTCTATTACCATAATATTGAAACATCTAACTTTCCAAAGTTACTGTTGGGTAAGTCTAAGTCTGGTATTTATGTACTCTTACAAAACCCAGTAGTTTAGCCAAAGTCAGCTAAGAGGTTGAAGAGATTGAAGAGGATGGTGAAATGCATGAGAATATTAGAAGACAGAGGAATAATTACCTACTCTTTGAGCCAATATTATTGTAGAAGTTATTGTACATTTTATAAGGTACATGCTGAAAACTATTTTTAAAAGTGATCACAAAAGGAAAAGCATAGTATGCCTATTGTATTTATAGCACAAGCTTTTAGGTATTTTTCAGCACTGCTCATTATTTTGAGGCAAAACTTGTTTTCATTCAAAAGGGTTATTTTAAAAGGCCACTTTTAATAGTAATCTGATCACAAACCATCCTGTGCAGATGGCTGTTGTGTCTCAGCATCCATTGCAGTTGGTCCTGAGATTACCCAGTCTAATGATGAATGCCACCTCTCACTTTTTCCAAAGGTGAGGGGGAGAAGGTTTACCTTTGAGAAGCTGCTACCTGGTATTCACAGTATCTTTCTCAGCCAGGAGATGGTCAAGAACTTGACTAGACATTGCAGGATAACATTTCATAGAAGTATACAGTCCAAATTGCCTGTAACTCAACAATCTTAACTAGCCATTGACAGATAGAAACCAGGATGCAGGATATAATTAAATTATATAAACTCTTTTTCAAAATGAGCTTACCTGCAATGTACTCTGCTTTTTCAAAGAGATGATATGATATTTGTCAAGTTAAGTGACATTTTCTTCATTTCAGTAACAAAGTTCCCCTTCAGATTATCTTCAATGCACTTTTGTAATTGTGTGAAGACCCACCATTGTCGATCTCTTTGAAAGGTGGTGGCCCAGGAAAGAAAATAGTGATCTGAGAAAAGAAAGTGCAAAGCAGTATCTCTCAAACCTGAGGTCCTGACTTGAGCTGACATCGCACTGTGCCAGCTTGCAGGCTGGTGATGTAGAGGATCACCATACTTGCATTGAACTAAGCCATGGAATATATCTGTTTGAGCATGCTAAAGTTTCTGCAGCACTGGTATAGCATTTTTGGTTTTGTTTTTGTTTTAAATTATGCGCATGCATCTGTTTTACAGCTCTCTTTCTTTACTGGATAATGGCCTTTGTCACCAAAACAATCAAGCTTGTCAGATACTGCCAGGACGGTGTGCCTTTTTCTCAGCTGCGTTTCTGCATCACTGGAATTATGGTCATTCTCTATGGGCTGCTGATGGCTGTGGAGATCAATGTCATTCGAGTTAGGGTATGTGGTTTCTTTATTAGGATCTCAAAAGATATCAGTAGTATCTCGGGGATGGAGATGGGTCTTTAGTCCCAGTAACTCTGGCTTGTGTCAAGTTTAGCTTAGCTGTAAATGTCTGGTTAATTCTACAGAAATTAATGAGACCTGGCATCTCTTTAAAATGTATGTCCTTGATGTTTCTCCTGCACTTGGTATGTATGTGTGCCTGTGTATGTGTATACACACAGAGAGTTCATATACATTTGTTAAAATAGATATACAAGCATATTTGTGCATGTAAGGGTATATCTATGTGTGCACGTAATCTATACAGTATCTGCTGTGTTAATGCAGATAAACTATATATGTAGTGAATGTATAAGTTAGCATATGTTCTTACCCATAATACTTTAAAATATAATTATATCCCACAAATTCTTTTTTGTTGTTGTTCAGATAGAGGTAGGTAGTACTGGTAGGCTACAGAGCTGCGTCCACATCCCATATTGCTCAATTTCTTGCCAGTTATGCTGTCAGAATGGAAATGCTCCTATTTACATGTAAATTTACATTTAAATTCAATGTAGAATTACCTTTAAATGCAAATTTGACACTGTAGTTGTATTATACATAATCTTTACTAAAAATTGCCGTTAATAAGATAATTCCTGAGCACATGCTGTCTATTTTCTCCTCTCCAGAGGTATGTATTTTTCATGAACCCTCAGAAAGTAAAGCCACCAGAGGATCTACAGGACCTGGGAGTGAGGTTTCTGCAGCCATTTGTCAATTTGCTCTCAAAAGCGACTTACTGGTGGATGAATACTCTTATTATATCTGCTCACAAGAAACCTGTGGACCTGAAGGCAATCGGAAAGCTTCCAATTGCAATGAGAGCACTGACAAATTATGTTTGTCTCAAAGAAGCATATGAGGAACAAAAGGTAACCAAAGATGTTCATGTCACTGTTTGGCCTTAGAAACTATAGAGTCTCTTCGAATTTTTTGTGCTTCTATGGAACCCTAGTTTTAGGAATTTTTAACTTAGGACTGTTTGCTCCAAGGTGAAACTTGGCTTGGGAAGTTCCAATCCAATGGTTATTGTTTGGTTTTAAGTGAACTTACAGCAGGGCAGAGTTGCCAGGTTGAGAGCAACTGGGAACCAAAACTGTAACAGACTGATCACTTGCTAGGTTTCATTTTAAAAGTGAAAGCTTTGTTTAAATCTTAGCTACTTACAACAGCATCTTAAATTAGAAGACATTCTGTCTATAGTTTCAGAAGCACTGGAAACACTCATCTTCACTTTTTTTTCCAGAAAGAGAAATAGCCAAAACTACGGATCAAGAATAGCCAAAACACTGGTGTCTTGTCAACAGCCTTTTAGTCACCAATCCAAAATACAGCACCATACGGGCTGCTATGAAGAAAATTAACTCCCTCCCAGCCAGACCCAGTACAAAACCCAAGGCTGGGCAAACTCACTGGGTAGGGCAGGAGTTTCCAGAGAAACTTCTGGATGCATTTAGGCAAAACTGCGGCACTTCATTTGTGCTTAAAACTGGTGATTTCTGCCAAAAAGAGAAATACTTTGTTTTACAGAAAAGAAAGAGGATTCGAGAGCCTGCTTCTGTGATTTGTATGTACCTATCAATTCGCAAGCATAAACAGATAGAATACAGGCATTCAGAGGCCACTCTGGAAAACGTAGCATATAGGACAAAAGCATATAAATTCCTTTCCTGCACAGACCAGCTAAGCTTGTTTCCAAGCAGTGCGTGGTTTAGAACCGCGATGCGAGGGGAAGCTGGGAGGAGCAACTCTCTCCTCCCAGCAACTGATGGAGCTGCAGGCTCCTTTTCTGTGCCCTCGAAATGAAACCATGATCGGCACAATTGTTTCTGTTTTAATAGATTTAGGTTGCTTCTCTTTCCTTTTGTACTCGATGCTTACAGAGACTAGAGAGCAAGACCTTTCTCCTTTAAGCAGAAAACTACTGAGTCATTGGAACTTTTCACAGCAAAGGAGAAGTGCATCCCTTAGGCCAGCTCCTTAAAGAAGCATTTGGTGCCCAAGTCCTACTTAGAGGCCAAAGAGTCTTAGGCACCTACACGCCCCGGAGGATCTGAGTCTCTGTGCCATTCTTAATGACAGGCATGGTGACTAGGTGCAAGCATTTGCCTGTAGCTCATTTACATCTGCAGATACTGTGTGTGGTGTGTGCCTGCACAAATACGCGGTTCAGATGCCAAAAGGCAAGATAAGTGTGCTATTGCTCATGTGCATGAACACAAACATTCAGTCTGTACCTTCCCTCGGTGTGCCACGCATGTATGAAGACTTGCATAAATGTACCCATGCAGTTACATATGCTTATGTTTATAAAGCTGGTTTACATCAGATTTATTGATTTCCATAATTGTTTAAAGTCTTGAGATTACCACAGCCTCTAGCACATTTGTGCTAATATTCAAAAACAGGCTGTAACCCTGAAGTAAACTGATACTTCATAGATAAAGTAAACGAAAGGGTGAAAACCAATCCAAAGAGCCAGGCAGTGGAACTCGCTGCACTTCACTCCCACAGAGAAATGTGTCGGCCTCTGCATGGTTGGGCTAGAAAACAGCCACAGAATTAGGAAAATTCTACAGGTTGAAGCACGGTCTGCCATCTGGAAGGGGTGATACGTCACTGTCTCTGCTGCCAGGGTGTATTTTACACTAATCTTCTGCAGCTGGTGAGGGCAGCCTCCCAGCATCCTCTGGATTAAGTGGGGTTACCCCTGCCTGTGCCTGGCGATAGCTGATCTCAGCTGTGCTCCATGGTCCTGCAAAAAGAGGGCTTCTGTTCCTTTCCAAACCCTTCTTATCATGCCTTGATGAAAGATGCTGAACGTGACCATGAATATTCTGTATTGTAAAATGCCTTTGAGGTAGCTCACATGACATTGTCTTGCTATCCCTTCTGCATGCTGTGAAAATTGAAACCAGCTGAGGTTCTCTACCAAATAATAGCATGAGGGAAATCAGGTTAAATTTTCATGGCCTTTTCTCAAATTCAATGTTTTCCAAACCTGTGTCCAAGCGTACAGGAATGTAAACTAGAGGGTCTGAGATTAAATTTTTATGGCTGCTATATTCTGCTAAAACAGCATATTGCTACTTGAGTAACCATGAAGTCTGTGAACACTGGGCGGAACCTTTTATTGTTTTCATTGATGCCAACGGAAAACTCCAGAAATCCATATTCAACTATTTAGGCAGAATTCTTCTGGATCCTGCCGTATGAAGGTTTGCCCACTGACACATGAGACCTAAGCTAACACTTCTCAGTGACAAATCTGAATTCATTATTCTGTTCTGTGTTTTTTTCCATTTTCAAATTTTCATCAAGCAGTTCTTAGCGTTATGAATACATTCACTACTCAAAACGCTTTAGTTGTAAGTAATTTTTTCAAAGCATCAAGTAATTTAATTTTAATATCACTTTCATGCTACATGGTATTTCATAGAATTTTAAATCCAGTTATCAGTAATTTTGTTATAATATTAAGTAATATACACCAACACAATACTAAAAACTGGTGATCGACATCCTAATTGGCTATTATTCTGGTAGTTGCTACTGCAAAAAGCATTCCAACTCTTACAATAAGATACAGGTCATTTGTTACTGGTTTTGTAGATAGTTTGTGTTTGGCAACATAACATAACACAGCATATCACAAGAAAAAAACATAGCATATATTCTTTTGATTAGAATTACCAAATTGTTGGTAAAACAAGCTCTTCTGATAATTAAGCTTACTTAAATATGCTGTTTGTGTTTTTTTCCTAAACTAAGTATTGCCAAAAAACCCACATTGCAGTTGGCTTTCCTTATCTCATTATTTCCTGCCATCAGTAAATGTTATAAAAGATGGACATTCTGTATTTTCTTGCTTTTCTGGACAGTCTCATGTAGAAACAGAAATACAGTATTTTAATTATACTTTTCAAAGAATCTTGGAGAAATGCTAACTGTGGATATGAAGGTTGCTTCTGCAGAATAATCAGTGGATGCACATCATACACATAGGGTTAGACCCATGACCTTAAATTCATATATTCTTCTTAATACACATTCACAGTTCCTACTATATTAATGGATGTTTTGGCTGAAGATAAAGAATCCTTTAATAAGATTAAGAAGATAAAGAAGTCCTTAATGATATGCAATGAAACTCTCCCAGTGAAATTTTTTTGTCAATTATTTACTATATGTAGGTAGTACTTGTCACATAATCTCCCCCCCAAAAATTTGATCCTGCTTCTGTTGTTGCTTGGCTTTTGTTTTGGTTTCTATACAACTGGTCTAGATGTTTCAAACCACATACTAATGGGCCGTACATCACATATCCCAAAATAGATTTAGCACATTGATATTACATTTGGTTCACCCCATCAACCAAAATCCTGTGTAATTTCTCTGGCAGTCAGTAGAAAGTTTTACTTTTGGGATGGTGTAAAAGAAAATGCAGTTTTTAAAGTCAAAGGACCATCAGAATTTCCTATACCTGCTATTCATGTGCTACTGTGGATCTTATCTGTTATGAAAAAAAAGAGGAGGAAAGCAAGTGTGTTAGCTAGAAATCACAGGGACAGAGCATTGCCCTTCAGCATCAGGCTGACACTGTCAGCTACAGCACTAAGGGAACAGTCAGATTTCCGTATTTACTGAGGTGTACCTTGCAGGTGGCTTGATTTACCAACAAGTGCTCTCTCACTGCCCTTATTGCAACTGTTGAGCGCCAAAGGTAGAGAAAACTACAGTGATTTAAAAGGGAGGTGACAAAGACAAGGAAAACGAAGTGCCACAGGTGAGAACAGCAGTCCGGGCTGGTAATTCGCACAACAGCAAAGGCTACCAATCATACCATATACCAACAAAAATAATCCCTGCAAATTTAAGCCAGGTACTGAGATGCATAGATGTGTAAACTGATTAAGTTCACGTTTGTATTACTTCAACTCTTCCCTGTCTTTAGTACAGCTCTTCTCCTTTTCTGTAGCTGGGTCGTTTTTAACATTATGTTTTGATGTTATTTTTCTGACCTTCCAAAAGGAAAATATGTCCTTTCAGCCTCCTGTGCCCAGGAGGAGAAGCTCTTGGCTTTAGGTGGCTTCCCAAGCCACAAAGGTTTAAAGGGAAGCTGCAGAAAATAGTCATCATGGTAATAACGTTTTTCTGGTGCAGAAGGCCCAGACAGATCTTTACATTTAATTCTTATAATACTGGCCAAACTTTCAAGTGTGGATTTACCGAAAGGTGTCAATGGTTGTCACAGAGCTGTGAGTGGTGATTGACAGATTGTCTTTCAGCACCTAAATAAAGGATAGTGTTTGCACATACAACATACTATACTGCAAGCCCGTAACACTGGGCCCTCAAACCATTCTGGAATAGAGTTTAGGATTAGAAAAAAAAATCTACTCTTCTTTCTCTCCTATCCCCATTAGATGCTTCAGATAATTTGAAGTCCTGATAAAAAAAGAAGAAACAGCAATAGAGATTATTAGATAGTTTAATTTATTTATTATTTTTTCCAATTAAAAGTAAGTAGATTTCATGTAGTGGTGACAATTATGTGAATTTCGTAATAGGAGTGAAAATGGCTATTGAAATAGCAATATCTTATTAAAGAAATAAGGATTTATCATTGCTATTTACCAAATTTACCATTATTTGAATGCCCAGAATAGTATGTACAATTTTTTCCAGAAGATGGAATATGTGTTTTCCTAATAAGTTAGCTTAGCTCCTATCAAGCTGGTATGGTGCAGATTGTTTATTTGAGGAGGATGACAAGAACCCCTGTAGTACAGTCTAGCTCAAAACCCATTAGGCAACAAATTCAGACCCCTTTATCTGTGAAACTCGCATGAGGCCCTTGTGGTATTTCCATCGTAGAAGGAGCAGTTTCATTCTTACCGCTTTCTGAGATGGTAGCTCTAATTCGTCCCCATTCTACTTATTTCTCTGTACTAAGCTTCCTCATTTGATACGACCAGCCTGGCCTAATCTCTAGAAGTCAGTAAGCAGCTGTCTGGCCCTCCTGTACACTTGTACATTTTTGGCACCATGCACATATTCTACCTTGCTGTTGAAGTGGCATAAAAGGAAAAACAGAGAAAAGAGGGAAAAAAAGAGATGAGGCAGCCAGGCAGAGTACAGGCATACTTGCTTTTCTTTGGTTAATTTGCTGGGGCAGGGGGTCGTTATCACAGGGCTGTACTTAAAATGTCTGCGAACACTCAAGGGGGCTTGGCTTGGGTTACAACTTGCAGGCATCTGTACTACTTGAAAAATGACAGATGCTTTTCTAAAGTGTCAAAAGCTGCTGCCTGAAGCGCAACGAAGTGCTCTGCAGACCATGGATCTGTCAAGTAAAACTCCTTCTTCTGTAGATTAAAAGGACCTCAGAAATATCAGAACTCCTCTGACTAGATGCAGAGATATCTGCTGGTTGGTGTTTCAGGGCAAGAGTTGTGATACTCCATTGATCCATAGAACTGAAAGCTAGAAAGGATCCATAGCTGATTTAATCTTACCTCCCAACATAGCCTGTTACTTTCACCTTTTTGAGCCCAGTAATTAGTGATCAGCTGAAGTCTATCTTCCTGGAAGGCATCCGAGAGACAGAAAAAATCCAGATAAATTCAATTAAACTATATTCTTGTAGGTGTCTGTCCACGTTTTTTGCTTCAATCCCTTTCTCATATCAGAAGTCTTTACTGGATCAAATGGTTTCACAGCTACTGTGAAAGTCAAGATTATCCATATGAGTAAGGGCTTGAAAGGTCAGACCTTTTCCTGAGCGCACGTGTGACAAGGAGCAATGGCTATGTGCCAGTACAATTAATCTGCATTTGCATTCCTGTGTTCACAGGTTCAGCAAAGTGTTAGGATTTAGAGGTGAAGAACCAGTTACCAAGAGGAGGCAGAATTTGAATTTGCTGTGATGAATGTCTGAAATCTGTTGATATCTACAGCATGTTTCCTACCTCATCTACTCCAAAACACCCTTCAGGAACCATCTGGGCACCCAGAGGAGAACAAAATGGAAGTTGCTGTATACAGCCAGGGAGGCCTCTTCGTGTTCCATTGATACCTGTTTCTCTGTTTTCCAGAAAAAAGTAGCAGACCAGCCCAATCGGAGTCCCTCCATATGGTTAGCCATGTACAGTGCTTTTGGACGACCAATTCTTCTCAGCAGCACGTTCCGTTACTTGGCTGACTTGCTGGGTTTTGCTGGGCCATTATGTATTTCTGGGATTGTCCAGGGCTTCCAGAATACAACCAATAACACAAATGCAACAGAAAAGGTAACCTGACAACATCGACTGAAAGATTTTGTTTGATATTAGTTATAGATTCATATCAGGTATTTAATACATCTGGCTGCATGCTTTTATATGTCCATGATCATCAATGTATCTTTTAATTGTTTCTTTCAAGCAAATTGAGGTTTTGAGTTTGGTTTTTTTGGTGAAAGACAGTCAAGTTACAGACCTGAGTAATGGAAGTCTTTGGTATGAGTGCAACACAGGTTGCCTGGCTGTCTGCCTCTTGGTGGAGTCATTCCTGCAGTTCTGGAGAGAAGGAACAGCTTTTCTGCTTCTCTTCAACTGTACCTCCTCATTTCAGGCATGACACCCGCTGGTGGTGCCTCAGTGATGCATCCAGCAAGGATGAATTTGGGAATTTTGCTTAATTTCTGTCCATCTGTCCATTTGTCGTTCATAGACAGGTTTGAGCTCTCTGAAATCTGTTTTCCACTGGGAAGCAGAGAGTAGTCATTCCCTGTTTGTGACTGATTATGCTGCTTGTTGCTGTGATGAAATGCATTGGTGCATGTGGGAAGGTGAAAAGCATCCACTTTATTCAATGGCGTTCTTGATACTAGAGGTGCACAAAAGATGCTAATTCACAGCTCATTTCAGGTTTCACCAGGGCTGAACTGTCAGAGATCACTTCTAAGCACTGAGCAAGCCTCTGATACAGAATATTTTCTATCATAAGAAAAATAATTTATTAGCAACTAGTGAAAAGATACAGGTAAAATTATTTCACCAGCTGACAGCAGAGAAGACATGATGAAGGAGTTTTCCTACATCTGTCTTCTAATATGGAAACATCTCCATCAACTTTATGCAGTGAGTGTTCTGTATTTGAATGAGCAGATAGGTATGTAATGGAATAATATTTTCCCCTCCAGATAAAGCATTTGACTATCATCATTATCCAAACATCTCCTTGGCTGCTCACTCCTGACATTCATTTTATTGACTGATGGTCTGAATTTGGCTTTAGACTCTCATTCAGCCATTGCACTGAAGGAGAGTTTAATTGTGCAGCTTATCAAAAAAAGCTCTTTATCATCCTTGAACCTCCTCGTGTTAGATTTGAGACACAGACTTAAAAGGCAAAGTGCATATTTTGCCTTCAAAAATGTTTTTTTTTGCATGTTGAACAAACAAGGTATTTTAGCTTGGAAAAGATCATTTCTGGATCTCAGGTTTAGGAATCTATACCTCATCTGCTTCCTTTATTTTTTTTGTACTCTTCAGTGTAGTGGTTTTAGTTGGGGGGGGGGGGTTAAGTTTTAGTCAACACTGGCTAAAGGGAAGATTAAATAGTCTTTGGAGAACTTGAAACCACTCCAGGAGCCTGGCTTGGTGACAGTCACTATTTCTCTTGGATACAGTTCAGAATACATTTGCTTTTAATTTATGGATTTTGATAAAGTTTCTCTTGATTGTTCTTGCTATTATGCATTTCTCCTTTTAATTCTGTCTAGTTTCACTTAATGTGAGTTAATTGAATTTTATGCTTATTCCCCCTTAATTCCTGAGAACTCTATATACATTGATAAAGGTATCTACAAATGTTATTTTATTATTGATAAAATACTATGTATTTTATGTAGTAAATACTATGTAGCATTTCACTATGTAAAAATGGGGAAGTTAAATGCAGCAGAACATTAAGAGAAGAGTTTTCAAATATACTTATCTGACTAATCACGCACTTAAGCAACCCTTGTTTCAAGGAGTCTTGGGCTGGTTGACCCACTTAGTTCTATTATTTCGGTGGGATTTAGGTGTCTTATGGACATCGGACCTTTTGAAAACAGTGTTACCTTTTGGGTGTAAGCTGCCTTTTGGGTGTCAGCTGCCTGTGGCAGAGGGAGAAGTGCGTGGTGTGGAGAGGCTGGGGTCACTGCAGCGAGGTGAGCCTGGACGGCTCGGACCACATCTCTCCTGCTTGCAGTCTCATGGTGGATGACAGTAATCCAGAGTGATGAAGGAATCTTCAAGAGGGTGGGTACATGGCTTACTCTCCAATATTTCCCAAACCTTTCATGTCAGAATCAGGCTGGGTATTTCAGCAGAACAGGCTTTTTCCTCCTTCTTTTTTCTTTTTTTTTTTTGGTAAGAATTACAGTACATCCTACTTCCAGCTGGATCGGAAATACCAAAGGAACAGCCTTTCTTGCAGTGTTTTGGTACATTTGTTTCCTTTTCTGCCTGAAACAGGGTAGCACAGTGAACAGAAAAAACAGAAAATGAAAACAAATCAAGTAATTTAAACAAGATTTTTTTTTTCCCCCTGTTGAGGCATTTAAACCTCATTTTATGGGGAACACTGGCATATATATTTTTTTATTTTATTCAGAATCCACAGGCATCATAGACTATATTTCTGGGAGGAATTTTTTCCATAATATACAAATGCAACATAAGTAACTAATCCCTTATAATAAAAAATATTTTCTTGCAGCTTCTTTGTGGTGCAGGTGTAATGAGCTTTATTTTCTACTGAGTAGCATTTCTACCCTACAAATTATCAATGGAGAAACTAAAGATAAGGTAGACATGCTGATCTCACTGTCCCTTTCCAGCTAAAAACAATTCATTTTAGAACTGCTAGAAGATCCTAAGTCTTTGGAACATGAGCAGAGTGTTTAATTTGTATGCAAATTATTTTGATACATAGGACAGTGAGAAATCTGATCTCCATAACTTGCCCATAATACCATCAATATTTTTTATTCTAATGCAATGACTGGATTTCCTTGTTTCCAGTGTCTCAGGAATATACAATCCCTCCCATACCACTTTCATAATTTTTTCCTTTCTTTTCAGGTCAAGGATCCATCAAATTCATATCTTTCATCAGAGGAATTCCTCAGGAATGTTTATGTTTTGGCAGTTCTTCTCTTCCTGGCCCTTATCTTGCAGAGGACATTCCTGCAGGCATCCTACTATGTGACTACAGAAACTGGCATCAACCTACGAGGTGCTTTACTGGTGAGCAGAGACGTTCCCATAATCTGCCAAGAAATTCACTAATAATATCTCCAGCTTCCTACTTTCATATGGCTTGTTCTTTACCTGAAGATGCAGTTAATTGTTTAAGAGAAGAGATGCACTGTATTTTTATACAGAAAACTGGAAAAAGTAGTATCACTGACACAGCCAAGCTGACGTTAGCAATTCCTTTTGCTAAAAACTAAATCCATCATACTAACATGTAGAAGTTTAACTCTCACTCATGTGAGAACATAACTTTGCAGATGACCTTTAAAGATTCCTTCCAACCCAAACTGTTCTATGATTCTATAACGTTAAGTATATGAAGATAAGCAGTGTCATTTTGGTTCTGCCACTGCTTTGTTCATTTGCTTTTATGAGGTTACTTCTGCTGACTGTGAACAGTGTCATCTGCAGAGTATCTTTGGCTGAGCTGTGTTTTACAGGAACATTGTCCATGTACCATCAATGGTGATTCTGGATATTTATGCCCTTTTGCACAGAGCCCTGTGGGATGGGACAGGAGTGATTCATCTCCAAAGCTGTGTCTCTCAAACCAGCATCCATTAACCCTCTGTGAAAGTCATGTTTATGAACTGGAGCCAGCAGCTCCAGCTCAGAACGTGGGTGGGTTGTAGCAGGGATCTCCACAGACCAAACTCCACAGACGGCAGCATGTGCAAAACAGAAGCTGGAACTGATGTTTTGCCAGGTGTAACTTATCACAGGAATATCATCTCAGCATGGAAGCTGCTGGGTTTTGTGTGCACTGTGATTGATATAGCTGTTTCAAACATTTTCTGCCTTCTCCCAGGATAGATGGCACAAACTTGGTGAAGAAAGAGTACCTAATTATTTCCCTGTGTTTTTGTGACTCCCACTTGCCAAAATGGGTACTTTTAAGACCATATGCACTTGATGTGATTCACATGGTCTGTAGACATTTCTGATTAATGCTACAGGGTTTACCTTGTTCATGGACAAAACAGGGCAAAGAGTAAAAATTATTTTAAAAACTTCCTTAAAGATGCAGTGTGTGGTATTCCATCATAACTGCTAACTGGGTTCACGATATTTGTCTTTAAAATTCTGGTGGAGATATGCCCTGATTAATTTTAAACCCTGTTAAGCTTCTACAAATTTTATGGAAACAGATGACCAGGTAAAGGAGAGAAACCCAAAGGAATACATACCCACTCTGATCAACAGTTCATAGGTCACTATCTTATCAGAAACAAGGACCTCTTTGACAGACAGTGTCACAGAAAAGTAGGCTCACCAAATGTTTATTAAAAAAGATCTTTGCCCAGTCTCCTAAATTTTTATGTTTTCTTGTCATTTTGTTCTATTTTAGGTCTGCGTTAAGCAACAAACCTTTTAAGAGGAGTTGGAGTTTTTTAAAGTCAGTTCTCTCTCTTATGCTTTCTCTCTGTCTCCGTCTCTCTCTCTGTCTCAGGTGAGAGACTGGGAGAAGGGCTGTCTTAGGTAAAGACTGATACTGCTGTTTGAAAAGTCCTGCTGCTACTGTTGCTTTATAATGATATAATTTTCATATCTTCCATTTTATTCCTTTCCCACAGGCAATGATATATAATAAGATCCTGAGGCTTTCCACATCCAACTTGTCCATGGGAGAGATGACGCTGGGACAAATCAATAACTTGGTTGCCATAGAAACAAATCAATTAATGTGGTTCTTGTTCCTGTGCCCCAATCTGTGGGCAATGCCTGTTCAGGTAGAGCATCAAAGTAAAGGCCTGATTTCAGACATCCTTCAACCTGGTTGAAAAGGATATATGTCTGTGAGACTACTGCAAAGTCCAGAGGGCAACCTGGACTTCACACTCCCTTGCCAGGAGGACTAACAAGCAGAAACATGACCCATCATCTCCTCCAAGGGCTGGGAGGCTGTCTCTCCGAGGGCCAGTAAGGAGCAAGTATTTTTTTGAGCAGGATTTCCATGTCATGGATGCGGTCTGTGACTTTAAGAATGATGACCTGTCATCCTTTCCCTGCTCATATTTCTTCTGCTGCTGACACAAGCCATTGCTTTTATTTCTGCCACATGGCAGCAGCACAGGCATCTGACCAGCACCAAGTATTGCATTTGCAGTGTCCACTTGTAACTGCGTTTTGTGGCAGGAGCAAAAAGCAATTGAATCCTGCTCAGTGACTGGCAGCAGCACTGACAGTGCGCTGCACGAAATGTTCAGAGGAGTGTTCATCTAAACAATCTTAGTTACTGTAAACATCTGGTTCTTAACAAGGCTGGGAAAGATCTGTAGGCAGATCTGTAGGCAAATCTTCAGGAAGGAAAGTTAAAAATTATTAGCCTGAAAGAAATCTTCAAAAGTGCTGAACGACTTGATGACCTAAGCCATGCTGATTTTCCATGAAGCTTGGAGTCCTGTAGCACCTTCAAAATTTTAGCTTGGGGTGGGAATGACATGGTCCTTACCTATAGGTGATCCCACCGACATTAAACAAGTTTAAAAAGGGATAGAACCCACTCTTACAGCAGATCTGTTTTGCTGAAATTCCTGGAACTATATCAGTAATTTATTATAATAGTCAGCAACATTGCCACTACTAATGGAAACAAATATTAGTTTGTTATGTGTCTATTTTAGGACTGAGTAGGGTTTCGAGAACCATGAAATAATTTATGGAGAAAAAGACCAAAAAAGTTTGCACAGTAACTGAAGTTAGAAATATTACAGAGTGTTTCATTTTAAGTGACTGTTTCATATCCAGGTTTATTTGGAAGTGTTGCTGTTAATACTTTGAAAGTTATTAAATGAACAGGTGGTCCAATTCCTATGGCTAGTGAATAATTATATGTAGCCTAAATTCACCACTCATTTGTCTCTTCAATAAAGAGTCTGTCTCAGCCACTGTAGAAATGTAATGGCCTTCCTCACCACTACTGTAAAAGGCTGGTTTGAGGAAGCTTCTGATGATTTTGCTGGTTCCTCTAGTTCACCTTCAGGGAATCAGGAGACAGGGAACACAGGGTAGGTCAACCATAGCTTTGTCCAGGAATGAGCATTGCATCACCCATGAATTTGTGCCTTCTGAAGAACTTGGTGAGTGAGCATCTGTGGCCTAGGCTATAGAGGGCTCCTTCTGCTCTTAAGCTCTAGCAATCGTAGTGATTACTTTACACCTCTGCTTCAGTGATGAAATTGAAAGGGAATACTTCCTTACTCTTTCCTTCTTAAAGTATTATGCAGCTGATAGTAATGACACTGGTGGTGTAGCAATGTCTTTCTGCCTGATTAGCTCAATTGGCTGCTTTTTGGGAAAAAAAAGGGAAAAAACTAATTCTTGGTACCTATGGACTGGATTGTAACTATACCTCTCTGGAAAAGATGGTGGGACTATCCTGTCTTTCCTTATGCAAAGCACTTGAGCTTCAAGGGACGTCCCAAGAAACAGCAATTATCAAGTCTGCCCCCTCCTTGAGCAGAACAGCTTGTAGCAAATACTGAAGTTATATCCTTCCAGTGTGAGCCAATAAAGCCATAGCCTGCTGAAGGCTGCTGTGAATCTTAGAAAATATATTGTGTATCCACCAATTATGGCCTGTTATCAAGAACAAAAACTCATTGCAGGATCAGGCCCCCAGTAAGGGCTTCAGTTTACCCCAAGTACAAATTGCTACCTGTAACCTTGTATTATTCTGCTAAGAAAATGGCATGTAGGTATGCTAATTTACATTACAGAAGGCTAAAAAGCTAAATAATGCTTTCAAAGTGTTGAACTCCACTGACTTGTATAGTAAGAAGGCAGATTTAAAGACAGAACTGACTCACTGAAGGGATAGCAAAAATACAAAGTAGAGAACTAGTTCTGTGTGGCCTGTTACTGAGGACATCTCTGTACCATAAAGTGGAGCTTTTTATAAAAATACTTACGTAGTAGAGCTTGTATTAACATGGGAACCAGAATTGTGGTAGTTGCATCAGAGCCATTCCCAGGTAAACCGTTGTGGGAAGTGTTCCCAAACTCTCTGTAGGGCTAAGGTAGCATCTTGATATTGTCCTACAGAGCTACATGGTATTGATGCACAAGCTCAGGTCTGTGTCACTCCCAGGGCATCTGCATCATGCTTCAGTGCCTTTCTTAGACGTGCCTCTGCCTGCAGTTGCAAGAAAACCACTACAACAGAATGCAAATGTGATTTACAATGGACTGCCATGAATAAGACGTTAAGAGCTTTGAATACTTCCAGAGTGATGTAAGGAGCTCTAGTGTAAATAAGACTTGAGGCCAGTGATTCTGTAAAATGCCTTAGGGCAAGCACCATCATTTTAATGCTCCTTCAGTTCTGTGGAAACCTCATCTGGAATTAGGACTACCAGGCATGAACACAAACTATGCAGTTATTGTCAAACTTCTGGGTTTGGTTCCCACACTTTCCAAACATGACCTTCTGAAGTATGGGCTCAGCTGATTCCTATGAACCATTTAACTGTTTATTAGAAAAACTTTTTTTTTTCCTTGCTATCATTCTGGCATATTGAAATCTACTTTTTTTTTTTTCTATGTTGCTTTTTTCTTCATAGATAATAATGGGTGTGATCCTACTCTACAATTTACTCGGAGTGAGTGCCTTGGTCGGTGCTGCTGTCATTGTACTGCTAGCTCCAATACAGTACTTCATAGCTACGAAGTTGGCTGAGGCTCAGAAGAGCACTCTCGTAAGTAAATTATTTCAGTGACATTTGTGATCCAGAAATGAGAACAGGGAACCAGGAGTTCTGGATTCTGTTCTTGTTGTTAGTGAACATTCATTGTGGAGGTTTGGGCAAGCTGTCCTTTAATTCCATCATCCTTTCTGTTTTTCTGTGGCTCAGTATCTCTTCCTTCTTAATGTTTGTCAGACAAGAATCTGAAAAAAGTATGTGGGCCTTGACCTGCTTTCTCTGCAGAGTATTTTTCACCCAGCTAGCACAGTTTCATCTGAATTCAATCCCATGAAAGGGTGTTATTCCTACATTCAGATGTTGTATTTCATGGGATGTTAGCAAACAGTATAAATGACTGATAAATTATAGGAGGACAGTATTACAGAGTGTGTACCACCCCCCTCTGAAATGGCTATAGACTTTATGCTCTCACCCCAAGCTTTGGTATTGTCTAAAAATTAGCTGGCATGGCTGGATTAATATGTGTTGTATATTGTCCAGTGCTGTACGTTTATTTCGCTGTCTAGTTTAGTTCACCAATTAGAAAAGTTTTCTGATACTTTGTCTAATTTTTAACTTTATTCTCGTGATCCTTGAACTTTTTTAATCAACCTTTGATGTTTGAGTTGTCAAATATTTAAAGATCCGTGTTATCTTAATATTCAGTAAGCAAATTATACATACATGGACCTAATCTTCAGCACACTTCAGTCTTGTTGAGTTGTGCCAATTTATACCAACTGAGGATTTATCTTTGCATAATTTCAGAAATAGTCTGAATCCTTCTTTTTGCTGTGTTCTGAGTTCCTCATACTCATAACATCTTTTGGATTATGATTTTACCAAAATTACTGTTTTCTGGTGACGGCAACTAGCAAAATATATCAATAAACTTCTCACTTATTTTCATGACCAGGCTGTACGAATCCCAGAATTAATCTTGTATCAGCAGTTACACACACGTAGTCTTCTGTCTATTGTTTATGGAAACCATTGACCTACTAATCCACCTCCTTGAGTTTCACCCTCTGTTTGAAGGATTCAGATGGTTTGGTTTATTTTTCTTCTCATAATAGGGTCACTTAATTTCCCCTCATGATTGTAAGCATTTTAATATATTCAAAGAACATGAAATTTTATATTGCTTTACTCAGTATGGCAACTGAAAGCCTGTACAAAATCACAAACAAACAAAATTATAAATCTTTAATGAATTTTACAACAGAAATGAAGGGAAAAGAGCATTCTCATTAAAACTACAAACCATTATGAATTTCTTATCCTTGTTTTCTTTTGAAATGAAGGACTATTCTACTGAGAGATTAAAGAAAACCAATGAGATACTAAAAGGCATTAAGTTATTAAAGCTGTATGCCTGGGAGCACATATTTTGTACTAGTGTGGAAGAAACAAGAATGAAGGAACTCACCAGTCTAAAAACCTTTGCGCTTCATACATCTCTTTCCAGTAAGTAACTGTGTCTTTAGTGCTTGGAAATGGATCCTGTTCTTCATGTCAGCATTCCTCCTGACTTCAACTAAAGGAGATACAGCTGTGCCTATGACACTTTTTTTGTGTGTGTGGAATGTGATTAAAATAAAAAGGCATGACAAATACATAACACAGAAACTTGAAAATATAGAGCATATCTTGATTTTTTTTTTTAGTAAGTTTTCTGTCACCTTCATTATGACATTACAGTTATGAGTTGCTTTATAGTAAGGAGGCTCATGATAATATTAGCAGCTCTGATTACTGCAAAGATAAATTAGTGTCTGAAAGAAATTGTATTTTATATAATGTAGAAGAGCTGAGAGGGTAATGTTTTAGTTGTGTTGTGTAATAATTGTGCACATAAAACTTTTTATCCCAGTTTACTGAAGTATACAAATGAGATAATTCCTCGGCTTATTTGTTTGTGTGTTTAAGATCTCTCTCTCTCATGGAAGGAAATTTCTTCCTGCAAACTCCTTTGAGAGCTTTAATTACTTGAATTGGAAATAACTCAATTCTTCTAGCGCCAAACAACTAATTGTAAAACTGTTTTTTCTTATTTCATATAATTTCATGCCTATTTTACTTCTCTTTCACAGTTTTTATGAATGCAGCCATACCAATAGCAGCTGTTCTTGCAGTAAGATTTTTTTTTTCACTTTTCCTTATAAAAACAGAGAGAAAAAGAAAAGGGGAGAAAGAAAAAAAGGACACCATTGTTACTGTAGGATGTATTCCTCACAAAACCAGCAGATGACTTAATGTGCCCCTGCTAACTGAAGGATAGCATGACACTGGAAGTGCCCAGTCCCAGAGCTGGTATTTCACCAGCTATGGTTTGGATTGGTAAAAACCAAAAGAAATATAAATTTTTACTGTAAGAAATAAAGAAAAAAAATCATTGCACTTGAAAGAAGACCCATTTTGAGAAGCTCTCATTTTGAAGGCAATTTGAGTGGCTTCGCTATTCTATTGTCTACCAATGAAAATCATTCCTGTTTCAAAGTGCATTATAAGCCACCATTTCAGTATTCAAGAAAGGGTACTCTGCAGTTTAAGGAGAAATAAATTTTGCTTGTCCTCTGGCCAGGTTTAAATCTCAGCCTAATGCACTAGAGGAACTATGGCGTGCTGGTCAGCAAGGAGTCTTCATAGACCAAATTCTGAGGGCATTACTCAGAGTATGCTGACAGTGTCTACCAGAACTGGGTGAAATATGACCATAGCTCTGCATCTGTGAAAAAAACCCTAAAATTTGTTAGATTCTTACTGATTATTCTGGGTTGTGTGTTTCCTCTAAATCTTGAAGTTAATTAGAAAACTTCACAAAATTTAATGCTTTGATTTTGCAAAGAAATTTTTTTCATTCTTAAATGTGTAAATCTCTTGAAATCACTGGCAAATTTTAAAAATCTTTTTCATTTTAATAGAAGACAACTTTCTCTTCAGTTTACTGGGTTTCACAGTAAATTGAGGTATATAGTTATTGGCCTTAGTTGAGCAAAATATTTTGCTTGCTGTCCTTGTCCATCTTTTTCAAGAGACCTTATCCTGACATGCTCTTTTCCTGATGTTGACAGACCTTTGTGACTTATGCATATACCAATGACAAGCCACTGCAGCCCGCCCAGGCCTTTGCATCACTGTCATTGTTTCACATCCTGGTCACACCACTGTTCCTGCTCTCCACTGTGGTTCGTTTTGCAGTCAAGGCTATCGTAAGGTAAGTGGCCCTTCTCCATCTCTTGAACACCTACGTTCAGTAACACAACAGGGAAGGTGCTAGAGAAAAAGGTTGTTTCTACCAGCTCACATAGAAGAGGATTTAGAGGTGGGACTCCGATGTTCAAAAATGGGAGAGGAATCAGAGTAACTATTTCTTTTTATTGCATGATACAGAGACAAATAAATGTTCAATTTTTTAAATAATTTCACCAAATTTGGCAGTCTGGATTCAAAGTCAGCTCGTCCTCCCTTAGGATATGCTCCTCTTCTCACAGTGTGGCAACTCACCATCACTCTTACCTGGTACATTTCTGAACTCTTGTCAACACAGAGGGAGATGAAAGAGACTGGTGTGAAGCTATCTAGCAAGACTGGCCCTGCTGATGCAAGGAAGAGCAACTGGCTTAACTCTACATCCACAAAGGGTGCACTGGGCTTTACGTGAGAATTTGGTATTGTCCTACCTCTCATTGTCTAGCACTAGTATGAACTTTCTTAGGAAAGAGAGTGGGTGGAGGAACACTGGATGCTAAAGGACTAGTTACTCAAGGGAAACTGAGCCCTACAGGACTTCTCTTCTAGAGGAAATGCTGTTCCCCTGAATGGCGGTACGCATGAGATGCAGAGATGCAGGAGAGGAAGCATGGCAAGGCAGACATTTGGGAGTTTAGTCTGTGAGAGTAGGGATCTGCATGGCAGAACAGCGAGGAAGTTGGTATGAAGCGGAAAAAATATTAAAAAATAAAGGAAAAGTGTCTCATAAAATGTGTTGCTTTAACAGAAATTTATATGTTCCAGGCATTTATTTTGCAAATAGCCCTTCATGCTGGGCTATAGAGCACTTAATCTCAAGGGAGCTGGTTGGTAGTAAGTCAAGTTTCAGACTTCTGGCTGTTGCGTCAGTGGTCTGTATGGAACGAGTCATGGTCATGGGGCAGTTATGTAGATACATACACTGCCAAGATGTCCCAAGAGTCACAAACTGACACCTGACTGGCAGGAATGTGTCAGATGCCTAGCACTAGCAGGATGTGAAGACTGAACTAACCTTCCCACCCAGGAACATAGTTCCTTCTTGCCAAGACTGAGGTACATTGGCAAGGTATTATATTGCTGCTGCCACTGCCTCTTTTTGGTGGGTAACAACAATAACAAATAGCAGTCAAAGGGAGTTCAGTCTCCCACATATGTCATTTGCCAGTACCACACTCACTTTAAAAAAAAAAAATTTAAATAGGGTTTATTTTTATTGAAGCAGCAGCAGGGCCACATGAGAGATTTTCCCTACATTGAAAATTATTTCTGACTAGTGGAAAATCTCAAGTTTCCTTTATAAATCATCCCAGCCTCTACATCTCTGCTCTATATTTAGCATAGCCCTAATATCAAAATGGTGTGTACATTTTTCTTAGCACTGCTGGCCGCCCCACAGGACATTACTTAAAGACATATTTGCCAAAACATACTTTACCCTTTGGTAAACTTATTTCCTAACATCTTTCTCCCATGAACATCATGTCCCCCAAGTGAAGAATGAAGAATGCGTGCTTGGCCACTCCATGATTCTGTCATTAATCAAATACACATAAATGAGTATGCACTCATTTGTGTTATGATTAAGTGCTTATGCTTTGGTCAGAATTTCCGTTTTATTGTAAAGAGTAGTCCTAGTACCATGAAAGTTTTGAGAGTACCTGTCCTCATTCAAAAGCAAAGTAATAGTAGATGTCTTCTTAGACAGATGATCAGAATGAGGTATCTTATCTTCTACCAGAAGATAAATTCTTGCTTGATGCACTTACATAAGACTGAAATTCCGATATGGGAGTTAGACATGTAAGTATTCCTTTCAAAAAAGGAGATAGGAACAGGTATAGTGTCAGGAGGAAATAATGACAATATCAGTGCTTTCTTGCTGACCTGTATCTCTGTGGCTTGAACATGTATAGATAATTTCATACAAAATGCTCAGACAGGCTTTGAAACAGGACTACTTTCCCATTTGCAGATTAATGTTCAAATCACTGATCTGAAGTCATATGTCCTGCTTTCTCAGTCTCTGGCTCAATACACCCTGATTTTAGTTTTTGCAAAGTAAACTAGCTTCACCATGACCGATGGGCGCTTTCGTTCATCCCTTCCCCAGAACAATAAGGACCCAGGTGCTTACGGCACTGTGAAAGGAAGTGGGGCAGAAAGAGGATCAAATCATGCTGTGATGAAGAATGAATTGAACATGTGCACTGTATTTCCCAGGGGATAGTTTTTAAGAAGTAGGCAAAGAGAGGTCTTGCCGTATTTCTGCAAGGCTGGCCGTGGCTGTGCTGGTTTGTGCGATATTCCATCCTGTTTGCATGCAGTGTATGCAAAAGTTGTGTTCAGGATGCACCTAGTGCGTTGGCATTTTCAGAGGATGTAGGTGGGTGAATGACTCATTCATGCATCCTGACTGTTTGTAGGCATGAGAAAGGGACAGAAGAGATGGGCCTGCCAAGATGGAAACTGTTCCCACATGTGGTGGCACTCACATGACTAGCTCTCTTCTTCATTCCCAGCTACCAGTACGATGTTTAATTATTTTAATCTGTTCTGCTTCCACCTATTTTTTCACTTGCCATCAGGGTGGCAGACAGTCCAATAGGAAACCAGAAGTATCCCATGAACTTCTTTTGGAACACTTCTGATATATCCTGCTGGCTGGACTGCACAAAAACGGAGATGTCCATGGAAACCTGATTAAAACCCCATTTAATTCACTGTCCTGTTTTCTTTCAAGTGTACAGAAGCTGAATGAGTTTCTCCTGAGTGATGAGATTGGTGATGACAGCTGGCGAGGTGGGGACAGCTCTGTAGCTTATGAATCCTGTAAGAAGCACACAGGACTCGTAAGTTCTGTTTTATGACACCGAGTTTCAAAGCAGAGAGGCCATATAGGCACGTAGAAGGACAGCGGACCAGCTGATAGGGCTGAGTTTTGGCTTCCAGCCTATCCCTAACATTACTCAGTTTTGCCTTTTCTATGTCAGGATCTCTGTGTTTCTATGACATGAAGGGTCCCCAAACACATTTAAGGATTGCTGAGTAGTAATAAAAACCCCATAACACACCAATGCATTTACACATGGTTCAAATTCATCCTTCTCAGTTTTTATAAAAGGCCCAGGTGCATTTCCTGTGGTTGTGGGGTTTGTACTGTATATTTCCAGTACAACCCATCATATGTTGGGCATCTTTAGGTAGGACCAATTCCTGCTCTGGGAAATTCAGAATTGGAGGTGGCAAAAACACCACCAAACTTTGTGAAATAGGAATTGATTCCAAAATGCTGCTACTGGAGTGCTAAACATATAATAAATTTGAATAAAATTTGAGGGGGAAAAAACCCAAGGGACATGATTTGGGAAAAGGTGTTTCATTTTGATGTTTTTCAACTGTTTCAAACTCATTATATCATTTGAAATGTGACTGAAACTTGAAGATGGCAACAGAAAGAAAGGATTAGCACAAAATAAGTTCTATTTTGAGCTGAATTAAATCAATTTGCCAACCCGAAACAACATTTTTCTTGTTTTTCTGGCTTAACAGCTATAATAAAGGAAACAAAAATGAAGTTGTTTCAGCATTTATTTTGTTTCTCTTGTCCACCTTTTGCCCAGCCCTACAGAGAGAAAGAGACAAAGTCTAGATGATGGGGAGAGGGAAAAGTAAAAATAATATCTGTAAAGGTTAAATCATTCACTGTAGACAGCCCAGCTATAAGGAATCACTAAGATTACGCCGATTCAGCTCAATACAGTGGCGCTTACAAATACTACAGATAGCCCAGAATGAGCTAGCTCCACAATCACTATTACACATTAGTGAAGTACTCTGCACAAGCTGATTTGATATGCTTCTTGCTGCTGCAGCTATTTTGCTTCCAGGAACCAAACTGGTAACTCTGCATGTCATTACACTTTTACTGACACAGCTTTGTTTGGAGCTACCTCACATAGGGCAGACTTACCTAGTGGTTTGAGGAGGATGACAGAGCTGAAATTTGGGATGGTTATGCATGAGAAACCAAAAATCAGGTATTTCCTGTGCTTCAGTTAAGGGTGTTTGAAACATTACAATATGTTCATCACAGTAGTGTGTTTGTATTACCACACATATTTCTGTTTTTTCTTGTGACCTAGAATGGTGGGAGGAAAGGGAATGAATAATCTATTTTATAGGGAACCAAATGCTGTCCTCTCTTGAGAATTCCAACTTTTCTCCTCTCTTCATTTCACTATGTAGCACACGAAGGCCATCAACAGGAGGCAGCCATTGAGGTATCAGCTTGAAAGCTATGACCAGCCAACAAGGAAGCAAACACGTCCTGTGGAGATAGATGATATCGCAATCAAGGTGGTTTGAAAACATCGTCTCATTCTTTATGAGGAGCAGGTCCCGCTGCAACAGTACAGGATAGTGCCCAATTGCTGCTCTTCTTCCAAAGGCAAATTGTCCATTGCAAGAACAAGCCCTTAAATAAATTAGCACTTTAGACAAAAATAACGTGAGAAGAATTCACTTCAGACCAGCTCTTTATAGTGATTACCTGTCTTTTCAGGAAACAAAGAGGCATCATGAGACTAAAGGAACAAAACCTAGATAATCTGATATGCAGAAATTAATGTAGATTTTTTAGACTTTCCTTTCATGCACTTCTCTTTCACTCTTTTAACCAAGATCAAAACTTTGGAGTCATTTCTTCACATTTATTATGATGTGTCATTTATTATGACAGTATTTTAAGTCATGTTGGCCAACGTTTCCCCACAAATGTGCTCTGTGCAAAGAATATTTCATGGCCCTGTCAACTCAAAAAGAAGCATGCACAAAAAGGCTAGGGTCCACTGGGGAACTTTTTTTCCTTATGTCTAGCATAAACCTTGTGAATATTCAATTTGTACTTTAGGAATACATTCATACGGGGCCATATTTCGCAATATGCAGAATGATTCATTCCTTGATAAGCTATGCTGTTTAGATTGTCACCTGTGAGGTCTTGTGATCAGTCTTTAATCTTACACTTCACCGAATGAAAGTATTTGGTAAATAGAGTTCAACTCAAGATCATCCCTGTATTGCATTTCATACAGTATATATATATTTGTGTATATAGATTTTCTTAATTCACAAACTTTTCTGAGTTTGGCAATCTTTACTAACCTAACTTCCTTTTTTTGTGCATGAGCATACCTCACCATGTCTATTAATCACAGATTTATTTTAGTAACATATTTTAAATCCAAACTAGATATGCTATTTTTTTCCCTCATGTGTTTATATATCTGACATGTGGTAACTGTTTTGTAGGTGACCAATGGATACTTTTCATGGGGAAGTGGTTTAGCTACATTGTCCAACATAAACATCAGAATCCCAACAGGTAGGATAAATGCACACCTTAAACATGAAAGATGTAGCATCAAATTGCTACTAATTCCAGTTCTTGATGTTGTAAAAAGTACAAAACCACACATTTAGATTTTTATAAGAAAAAAATTAAGGTTAAAAATGTGTACAAGGTCATGAACTGTACTGGTCATATAGCTATATCATTAACCTAAAGTACTATAAATAAACAAAAAATTACATGGTTTTTATATACCTATATAGTTTATATAGTTCTTATATAAGTTTATATCGTTCTTCCTTTATAATCAGGAACAAAGTCAAAAGTAAGAATAAATATTTAAAAGATGGTTGCAAAAAATCATTATTATTTTTAATAGACAAAAAAAGAAAGAGGGAGAACTCCAGGCTCATTCAAATTAAGGGCCCATCTAATTCAGTATTTTATTCCCAGCAGTGGCTACCAGTGGGTGCACAGGCATACAGCAGTCGTGTATTATACTTCTCCTACCACTCTTCGACATTACAGTCTCCCAGTTCTCCTATTTTCATCTCAGAGAATTCCTTGAGCCTCATGTAGTCTGTGAAGAAATCCTCAATGAATTACTCTTTTGGTTAATTTCTCTTTGCGCAGCTGAGCTCCTGTCATTTCTTGCATCCTTAATGTCAAACCTGTTTCACAGGTTTACAAAACATTGATTTGTTTTAGAAGACTTATACAGCAAGTGCAAAAAGTAGCAAATTAGTAGTAGTAGTAGTAGTAGTAGTAGTAGTAGTAGTAGTGTAAAATGCCTAGCACTGTGTGTTGGTATTTCATGTTATGAAATAGTCTTATATTTTATTTCTATATGAAGTGCTTTCATTTATTTTCACTATGAAGTGCTTAGTTTTTAAATAGCTTATTACATTAGGTTGACAGATCTTCAACATCATAGAATCATAGAAACTTTGAGTTGGAATGGACCTTTTAAGGCCATCTAGTCCACCCCCCCTGGAGTGAGCAGGGACATCTTCAACTAGATCAGGTTGCTCAGAGCCCCGTCCAACCTGACCCGGAATGTTTCCAGGGATGGGGCATCTACCACCTCTCTGGGCAACCTGTGCCAGTGTTTCACCACCTTCAGAGTGAAAAATTTCTTCCTTAGTTCTCGTCGAAATCTGCCCTCTTTTAGTTTAAAACTGTTACCCCTTGTCCTATCGCAACAGGCCCTGCTAAAAAGTCTGTCCCCATCTTTCTTATAAGCCCCCTTTAAGTGCTGGAAGGCTACAATAAGGTCTCGCCAGAGCCTTCTCTTCTCCAGGCTGAACAACCCCAACTCGCTTAGCCTGTCCTCACAGGAGAGGTGTTCCATCCCTCTGATAATTTTTGTACAGTGAAACAAATTATATAGGCTTTGGGATTATGTATAGTACTTTGGCATTACTTAATAACTATGTGACTGTAGCATTAGGTGTCCTATACATGAATAAACAACGCTTCTTTGTGCTGGCCCAGTGGTAACACACACCAGCAGAAGGTCTTTGCTCCAAGGAGTTTACAATCTAAGGCCACGGGTTTACAAGCTGGGTGAGCCAGTCTAAGAGTTACCTCCTTTAGAAGAAATGAGACCATTATCTCCCCAGCTGGTGAGAAGCTTGCCTGGCAAATGCACAGTTAGTGAGTTCAGTTAGTCAGTAGGATCTGAGAGGCACCATTGCCACTACAGAGTAGGACTGAAGGTTGGAAGGTGGTAGTGGGGAAAGGAGGAGTACAGCAAAGCAGAAGAGAGTAATGGATCTTCTTTCAGCTGCAGTCACTTTTTAGGCTGGCCCAAAATTTCAAGGAACCACAGACTGAATAATCACTTCGCACTTTATATCATTTGGCCCTAAATAACTTCCATAAAGTTATAGTGTTAAACATTAAATTTAAATGTTTAAATAACTTCCATAAAGTTAGTTAAACATTCCCATACAATGTATGATAATACCTGTCATAGCAATAGTCTCATTCCTTTGGAGATTAGTCTGTACTTTAATGTATATTTCCATACATGTAATATTGCCCATTTACATAGTGGATGCTAACAAATCTAACAGACTATTTCAAGTGCTCTAGAACTGGATCTAATTGGGCCTTGTGGACTTGAGTAGAATTGGGGTTTTTGCATCTTTGAAAATGTGTTTGTTGTTATTATCATAGGTCAGATGACAATGATTGTGGGTCAAGTTGGCTGTGGCAAGTCATCGCTTCTCCTTGCTATACTGGGAGAGATGCAGACGCTGGAGGGAAAAGTTCACTGGAGCAAGTATGTTTCATATAGTTTTTAATTGCTGTATTCATTTAAGAAGGAGGTAGCTGGGTTTTGCTGGTGAGAAGGGTAAACTTCACGTCTCGGAACTGCATGTTAAATGATTATCATCATCCAGATCCTCTGTGGAAGGCATCACCTGCAAACTTATGAAGGACTTTCATTGCTGTTCTGTTCATGGTTCAGAGTAGACCACCTCAGGAAGGGAGATAGGACAGTCTGGTGATTAGTATCTAATATATTAGCCCTAGCAAATGACCTGAATGGAAAGCATGTACTATTCCTGTTACCCAGTAGTCTTCAGTGGTGGGAATAGGCTCTGGATTTACGGTACTCACTGTAATTGAAGTCACCATTGCTGTGCTGCTACTGTACACACCTGTCACAGCATGATAGGCTGGAGCTTCTTCAGTCGAGTGGTATGTGTGGGGTGTCACAGGAAGGGATGTCTTTCCCACTCTATGATGCTGCTGCTAGCAGAAAAAATGTTGATATAATGACATGAGAACAATGCTTTTCCCCTTCTCTGGTAACTGCCCAAGCATTGCCTATGGAAGTCAGTGTTACTCTTCATATTGAAGAGTATTGAGAAAGCAGCCTGAGGACACCAAATACCTAAAGACTAAAGGCTTTGAAGAAGCTGTTGTTGAAGAGGGAACTGCTAGTGAGGTCAGGCCTTAGGATCCACATGGATTCAGACCCAGTGAATGAGAACTTTCTATGGAGACTAGGTGGGGCAGCAGCCACTCTTCCAGCCTAGGGAAGGGCAGAGACTGTGGAAGGGATATGCTGTAACCCAAATAATTGTTCTTTGATTTTAAAGATCAGTTCTGTTTCCTTAAAACTACCAAGCCAAACTTCTTAATTAGCTTTTTGAGGAGAAAGAGTGAATTTCATCACAGAGACCAATACTTTTTGCCCCATCCCTTGAATAGTAACCTCCTTTGTCATCTTTTTCTTACAGCAATGTTGCAAGATGGATATTTTTGCTTTTCCTGTGTTAGTATGTGTGGCATTTTTTTGTTCCCCAGCCATATTTCACTGTCTGCTATTCTAAACGTATGATGTCACTGGAGTAGCAGGTACAGTTGGAGCCAAGGCAAGACTAACTTTAGTTTAATTATATGTGAGTTTAAGCTTTGGAGGAAGAAGAATGTGTGACTTAGAACAGTTTATTTCTTTGAAACATATAATGGGGATTTTGACTTCACAATCTGGCATTTTTTTCCTGAGTAGTTTAAGAAAATACAAGGAGTGAGTAGAGTGTACCCTGACATTATTCTCTCAATTGTTTTCAAAGATGTCTTTGAGAAAGAATCAAATTTTTCCTAGAGAAAGATACAGAATCTTAGGAATATTAGGCAAAAAGACAAATCTTAGAAAGATATATAACCAAAAGGTAACTAAGGTTTTAGCAAGCATCTCAAGCCTTACTGAGTGACTTTTTTCATTGCAAACTATAATGTGGTACTGTGATATAGTTGATGCAAACACGGTTGTTTTGCTGATAATTTCAGACTGCCTGACAGACAGATGAATACAGAAGGATGCTTCAGGTATTTAACTAAGTGGATCCTATACTTTACAAAACCATAATAGAGGTCCTATTTACTCTCTTAAATCCCTTTCCAAGTGATTCCACATGCATGACTAACGCAACTACTGATCCAGGGATGAAATGCAGGCTAGATGAATTCCCCAACAAATTCAGGTATAACAACACAGTAATAGTAATGATGGATGAAATTTCAGCCCCAGTTATATTGGGGTAATCCTGCAATGCATCATTGTGAAAGCCCATTATTGGGCTTGAGTATCTTGTTGCTATTGTGGTTGACTGCAGTGAGAGCTGTTATGTCCTACTGCCACGGTTGTCACTGGTTTGGCATCTTAAGGAAAGAAGCCATGTTAGTTTATCTTTCTATAAGAGATCTTGGCCAGGGCAAATCTTATGGTCCAGATCTCAGTTATTCCCTTTTGTATGAGACATGCCTCAGTTACATTACAAAACCTTGGAGCAGGAACTGTATTTTTGTTTTCCCAGTGTGCAATCAGCTAGAGACACTGCTTAAACGCTGAAGCATGAGGCTAGCTGGATGCAGTGATTCAGCTGAGCCTGTTTCAGATCTGAGTTGTTAAGTCTGTACAGGGACAGATGTGGGGAATATGCAGACACATGTATTTTCCTCATCCATACCAAGCCAAACAGTCAGAACCATCTTCTCAGACTGCCAAGCAGAGTGGTCAAGTGGAAGCCCTTTACTTGGTATACCTTTTCTGTACATTGAACTGGTTTCTGTGCAAACAGGTGGTTGTGTACTAAGTGAAAAACATGGGAAACACAAGAATTACAAAATCAATCCTCCTAAAGGAGGGTTCTGCCCTGAAGCTATGGAAGGCTTCAATAAAAATTAGGAAAAGTCAGTGCTCCCCTCAGAAGGATTACAAGTACAACTACTTCCCAAAAGGTTGCAGCCACAGTAACTCACAGAAAATACTGAAGGGCATTATCCACAGATGGATAAATGGTCAGCCAGATAAATGCAAGTAGCCAAAGTCAGCATACCTGCTAGCGCTGCTGTGCTGCTATGGCTGGTTGCAGGGGTGGGAATAAATTCCTCCAAACTGCTGGATAGCATTTGGGTAGATGATCAGTTCCTTGTGTTGCCTCAAATCTCTTGCCTATATTAGCAGAGGAAATGGTTCATCCTGCCATTCTCCTCCATTTTAATTTTGTAAGCTGAGGGAATCTGGGCCTCATTTAGAGATGCATTAGTCTCTTTTAAAATGTCCAGAGTTAGCATAAAAGCTTTTATATTCAAAATCTTATAAAAATAGCTAATCAATCTAATCAGTTTGGTCTTTCCTACCATTTCAGACGAATTTACCACGCCCCATTTGGGGGAATATGTATATTTTATAGTACAGAACAAAAACCAGCATAAATAGCCACATTTCAATAAATAAAGAAATTAGAGCAAAGATTACTAAACCCAGTGGGCAAATAAAATACTCTTTATAGAAACCTCAGGAGCTTCAGTTTCAGCCTACTCCCATGCCCTGCAATCGCATTACTCTTTCAGATTCAGCAGGGTAATAAAGTACAAGACCAAATATTTAATCCCCTTATTTGTGAAGGCCCCAGCTCAGAAAAGGTCTTACACGTGTTTATTTATGAGATTATTAATGAACGTGGGTTCTCACAGAAACCGTGCTCATAATTTGGGAGAACTAAAGTGTATTTGTCAAGCTAAGCATGGAATGAAATTTCTAACCAAGAAAGAAGACTTTAAGAAACTGAGATTCTAAAATTAGTCTTTGCTCACTCAGATGATCTATTTGATTATAGTGGCAAGCATATGAAATATGGTATGGAATTGCAAGGGGTCTTGCAAGGTTTGTGCTCAGTTTTTCTTAAATTGTACTTCAGACGGCACTCCCAAACAAATACATAAAAGCATTATCCCTTTCTCTACCATTGCAATGCACTGCTGAAAGAGGTTTGGGGTTTTTAAATAGAGGAAATGTAGGTTTTCTTCTTTTTTGTTTGGTTTGACCTAATTTCTGACCTCTTTTTAATCTCTCATTAGAGTCCATCTTTTGCTTTCTTGTAACTTTTTTACGTTGTAGGGAAGACTGGAAGCTTCTGCTAAATAAAGGATGAATTTTGGTGAAGCAGTATCTGTCTTGAGCTCTGTGACACTTCTGAGATAACCAACAGGGCTTATTGACCACAGATGTAATATCTTCTCTGGTGATTTTTGCACGAAGGAAACACACTGATTGTGCACTTTAGGAGGCATGAATTTTCAAAGTTCTTAGAGAGCTGATGTGGAGCACAGAAAGCAACATGTCTCAGTTCTGAAACCAGGACAATGCTTAATACATGAGTTGGGCATTACAAAGGCTCTGCTATTAGATTTTCATGCCCTTTGCCAGACTGGGATCCTCTGCTTGTGAAAGCAGCTTCAGTTACTGGTATCCCAGCAGGCAAGCATCGAATACCAAGCATTTACTCTCTCAGCAGTCAAATACTACATCTGGAGGATTCATAGGCTTGGGAGGGGAGGATTTCTTTGTTTGTTTGGGGTTTTTTTGGTCAGGCAAATAACACATTAATATAATTTTTCTAGTCCCTTCTAATGTCTGTTTCCATTTACCTGGCATAAAGTTACTCTTTTAAGTTTTGCACTTTGCAGTGACGTGTTGCCATGCCTGGACATGAGCACCATTGCTGGTCCAGAACTGCTTTGACTGCCATTCCATGCCCTCAACAGTGTTAATAAGTCAATTAACAAACAGAGGGAGCTGCAAAATCATTCATGTCATTACTACCATTGCATGTTCTTCAAAATGTATTTCATGGATACTATCCTTATGAAGTTCACAAGAAAAGCCTAGGTGTTGCAGTGCATGGCTTGGTGCAGCCTTACAGCTATAAACAGGTTCAAAATCTATTCTGACGCAAAAGTGTGTTTGTACCTTTCGAAATTGTATCTGCGAAGCTTATCTTTGCTGCAGGAGAAATTTGACATTAGTTACCAACTTTTGCAGGTCATTGGCAGAACTGCGTGGAGAAGCTAACTTACTGCTTGTCAATGTTTTATATGCCCAGGCAGTATTAAGAATTTCATTTTTAATAGATTTTACAATACACTTTTCATTTTTAATAGATTTTCTAACAGCATAAGTTGCCTGTTTAGCAACTATGAATTATAGATATGAAACTGTTGTATTTAGAAAAGTTACATAATTTCAATTAGACCTTGTTTATTTTCCCTTTAAGAACAAAAAACACCAAAGTGATTTTGAGTTCTTAAAATATGTACTTAACTCCAGTTTCCCTGTATAGAAAACTTGCACAAAATGTTATTCTCTATATTTCCTGCTTACTAAATGTCATTTACCATAACTTACAGTGTAAATGAAACTGAACCTTCTTTTGAAGCATCCAGAAGGTATTCTTTCTGTTTTTAGTGTATCATGATACACTCATTCATTTCTTCAGAATTTTCTCAAACCTTCGTCTTTGTACTCTTCAGCCATCTCTGTGTTTTCTTACCATGCCAATAATCATTTACCATAGGATTAACTGACAGATTGTGTTAAATCCAGTGGATCCCAATCTTCTCCAGCCATTGTACCACTACCTCAGTCTTATCTGAAAGATGTTCAGTGCTCCCAGCTCCCATTTGACATCCCTGGGAGTTTAGTGTGCTCCATATCTTGCAAGACAGGGCCTCTAGATGTAAGACATCATTATGTGTACCCTCCCATGTGTTTGCATGTTTTCTGATCAGCACCGGGTTTTGTGTTGCCTGTAACCCAGCCTGATGGCTGTGTGGTGGAGCAGGACACACGGTGTGCGAAGGGAACCGGCTGGGCTCCAGCAGAAGTCAGGCAGTGGCTCACCCCTGGCTTCAGTGAAAGGGCCTGCAGGTTTAGAAGAAGGACAAGCCAAACTAAAAACACATCATAAATGATAAAGAAGTAGTGGCACACATAGCTGTGGTTGGGAGCCACACCACAATTTGCTACCTGATAATCCTGAGGACATATTTCATACTGGACTGCTAAAACTCCTAAAATTTTTGGGATACCACTGACTCCTTCTAACCAGCTACTTCTCATACCCTAGCACCCTCTCTCTCAATAGCAAATCCTAGATGCTTACAACCAAAACTATATCAAATGTTTGGTTTGAAGCAATACCATGAAAGAGACTGAGAAGGAAGATAAGTGTTCAGATCCACAAGCCAGTACCAGTTCACACCTTCCTCGACCATCTCAGAAAAATGTCTGAAATTACATGACCTTCTTTGCTACACATAGGCAAAACAGCCAGAAGTAAAGAACATTCACATCGCTATTGTACACATTTCATTAGGTATTTAGACACATTTAAAGTACATCTAATAAGTACTTTGGAGACCATAGTGATCCCTTCCCAATCTGTATTGAACTGTTCTCTTTTCCAGTATCATGTCAGCACACTGAGGATCTAATAAACTTAAAGGAAAAAAACATTTGCTGAGAAAAAAGTATTTCATGTGCACAGCCACGTAAAATAATCTAAAACTTCAGAAAGCAGCAAGTCAAGTGTCCTGATGCCGTTTGAACAGTGCCTTTTCACTACCTGTTTTGCCATTAGAGAAAAAAATACAAAATAACTCTTCTTGTGAGAATTTAATAATTTTGATTATTTATAATTTGCCTTTGGATTGAAATTGCAGTTACTAAATTGAGGTAGGTACCAGCCATTTATAGTAGGATAGAATACAATCTAGAGTGTCAATTTTGCCATCAGGGGAGAGAGTGGGTGCTGATCTAACAAAAGCATCTAATTTAAAATTCATCCCTTCACTTTTGTAACAGTTGCTTTGCCTATGTGTTTCCCTGTGTTTTTACAACTGCATATTCATAAAATTAATTTTTTAAAGTGTGATTCTCAGACATTTCATAATGTGAGTGCTTTGCTTTTTACTAATGCTCTTTATCTGTCTACAGTAGAAACAGATACTCAGTGGCTTACGCAGCTCAGAAGCCATGGCTGCTGAATGCAACTGTGGAAGAGAACATTATCTTTGGGAGTCCATTTAATAAACAGAGGTAAATAACAACCCCCTTGCAAAAACACGTCAGCTTCTTTTAAAGAGATTTTTGGCTTCTCCTTCTGGAGGAAGTTTGTAGATTCTGAAAAATATCAATGCACGTTAACCCTGGTGTGGATTTAGCTAACCTGACTTTAGCCGTCTCAAAGGAAGGTTTCTGTTTTAAATTAGTCTTTTAAGGCTCCCCCTCTAACCAGAGTGCATGTGTAAGATGTTTGTGAGAAATCACACAGCAGCAGTGGCTCTCTGTGGAACACAGTAGAAGCCATCCGTGTATTTATCAAGCAGCTAAAGTTAGGTGAGATGAATCCCATCTTTGCAGACTGCTGACATGTTTTTGTTTTGTTTAATGGAGCCTGAGGTTGCCAGAGGACTCTGGAAATAGGGATACTAGGCATGTTTCTACTGAGTTTATGTGCTAATCCTGCTGTGATCTAGTTACTGGAGCAGCCACTTTACAAAAACACTGTGCGTATGAAGATGGGGTGCCTCAAGGAAATAACTTTAATTCTTCCTTTAGAAATACAGCAGAAGGGATTCTGAAAGGTGGGGTGCACAGCTTCTGTTGTGCCTATCCAGCACTTGCTTCTCGTGTCCTTCTAAAAGGTCAGCTAACAAATCCAGTGGAAAAAGTGACTTGATTTAAGGAAAACAAATTGCTGATGTTTTCAAAGGCAACACTCTCTTTCTTTTAAGTTATTAAAAATACATCCCCTTCCTCTCAGTATGTGCTTTGTTAAGATGCATGACTCCATTTCCACTTAATAAAACTTAGCAATGACGAAATATCTTAAAATCTAGATAACCATCTAAAATTTCAGGGACCTGGTCCTTCAGCTACTGCATCCATCAGCCTAACTTCACTCATATCAAAGGGGCAGGGCTGGATTACACCACTCAAACAGTCTGATCCCAGCTTCTTATTAGCAGATTATCTGTGATACCCCACAGAACTAGAAATCTCACAACAAATTTCAAGTTTTTGCAAGTTTTTTCATGATTCTGGCAAGATCAGAAGCATTGGAGGGTTCCTTTGGCCTGTAATATCACACTGAAGTAAATGAAGAGGCACCTAACGGGGGAAGAATAATAACTCGTTGGAAAATGGCTTCAAATACTCCAGAGTCCAGCAAAACAGCTCTGTGATAGGGAGGAATGTACTCTGTAAGTTACATAATTCAGTCTTTAAAAAGTAGGCTTGCCAATAAAGGTCTCTAATAAATATGTCATTTTTTACAATACTTAGTTTACAATGCTCAATGATTAGTTGCTGAATAATCATTTTGCCCTACTTATCTTTGCAATTAACCAACCATCATTGAGCCATAATAACTTAGCAGTGAGTTTGAGCTGGAGGTTTTCGTGTTAGCAAAGTGGCTGGTTAAAGAGTTGCAATGACCATACTCTTTTTGCAGATACAAAGCTGTTACAGATGCATGCTCTCTGCAGCCTGACATTGACTTACTACCATTTGGTGATCAGACAGAAATTGGAGAAAGGGTAAATAATATGAATGCTTTTGTGTCTGATTAGCTTATGTATTAAGAAGGCGCTCTCTGTTGTCACTCAGACAAATCTAGTCTGTACTGGGCTGCCAGCCTAGTAGATAGTTGTAATTCACCAGGGCTTACTGCAAAAAAAGTTGAAAACTTTTTTCCTTCCTCAGCTGTTTCTTAAACGGGATTTTTTGATCAAAGTCTCCTATATTTTTCTTGCAGAATTTGATGCTAGCATTCGTTGCATTTTTCAATCTAAGAATACTACTGTGCTTAGAAAAGCCCTTCATAATTTAAACTTGCCCATGATTAGTTGCTGAATAATTGTTTTTCTTCTGATACTATATGAGGATTATGCTTGTTTATCAACAGGATTAGCATTTTAATGAAGCTTTTTATTTTTATTGGAACTCTGTGTAATTGTAAAAAACACATTTCCAAAGTCCTATCATAATGTTTATTCAAAGATGCATATTTCTGATCCATTATGCTCATTAGGGGATTAATTTAAGTGGCGGCCAACGACAGAGAATCTGTGTAGCTCGAGCACTCTATCAAAACACCAACATTGTCTTCTTGGTAAGATTTTTCTTTTTCATATGGAGCATGGTAAGTTAGTAATAAAACTGTCATTCCTTATATTTAGCTTTAGAAAAATGTATGTTAGATTTAGAAAACTATAGGGACTTCTATTCAACTCCAAATCCAGATTATAGAGATAGGAAATAAACATCCACCAGAGGCAGCATCAAAACATACTGGGAGACTGATGAAGGTGGGATTTCCTACAGAGATTAACACCGGAAGAACAGATTGTCTAACTTCTGCTCGCTCTCACTGGTGACTTACTGTTAACACAGTCCCACTGAAATCAGCAGGACTTTTGATAAGGAAAAGCACCATGGTGCAACTACTTGTGAGCAATGAACAGACTGAGGGTTCAGCACTCTCCTGCAGTGTGCTGTGGATTTGGACAAACTTTCCCTTCTCTGTTACTAATTTCAAGGCATGTCAGGAATTTCAGGAGGCTACTGCTGATGAAGGGGCTGTTTGAGCACCTTCAAAATTAACTAGGGACTTCTGTTCTTAGAGAAAAAGTGTTTGCATATTAATATCCTTATCTGAGTGCTGTCTTACTGCTAGCCACACTCACTCACTCAAAGTGAAGACCAAGCACATCTGCAGTTTAGTTTGCAGGAAATCAGAACAGTTCCTAGCTCTGCTTTACCTTTTCTGTGCCAATTTCCCATCAAAATTAGGCCCAAGTTTGGCTCTGGGTCCTGGCATTTTCAAATTTGGATGGGAAATTTCAGATCTGGTGTTCCTGATCAGGATTACTCCATGCTGTCGGTGTGGTACCAGCACCGCACACATCTAGACACAAAAAATTAACTGCTATGAACTAAAGAGCAATGCATTAGCTCACTGTTTCATAGTGTGGCCCTCTGACTAGGTCTTAGTCATTAGAGATGAAACGTTAGTAATGTCAGATGCTTTCTATTTTTAAAAAAAGCTTGCAAGAAATAAAACTCACTTTTATATCCTGTTCTAGTGCTTTTAAATTTGGTTTGATTGCAGGATGACCCATTCTCTGCACTGGACATTCACTTAAGTGATCATTTGATGCAGGAAGGGATTTTGAAGTTCCTGCAAGAAGACAAGAGGACTCTTGTTCTGGTGACACATAAGTTACAATATCTACCACATGCTGACTGGGTAAGAGAATAGATACCATGATGCAGATTTGCTAATGATGAACGGACACTTGAAGTTAGCACCATAACACTTGATGAGATCACTACTTTTCTCTGTAATGGAGTCCCTCCTCCTTAATTCCCTACGTCATGTGGCTAACTGCCACTTTACTTAATACAAATTTCATAGTAGAAGGAACAGTTTTATTTTTACATTGTTTGTGTAGGTTTTTTTGATTGAAAGCCACCAGAGAATTATGACTTAATTGAAAATATGACTTGCTTATTATGTCTTGTCCATGATTTTTACAAGTCGAGGTAAGCATGGCTTATAGGAGCTTCAGTGTATGAGCTGCGTCAACAAACTTAAGAAGTTATTAGTAAAATAGTGAACAAAATAAACACAGAAATTTCCGTAATGGTAGTCTCACCAATACTGAGACATGTCTTGTAGGATCCTGGTCAGTGAGTATGGTATCTGTGTTGCTGAGTAGACCTGTTGGATGCTTTCTCCCCTAGATCATAGCAATGAAGGATGGAATGGTGCTTAGAGAAGGGACGCTAAAGGATATCCAAAACAAGGATATTGAGCTATATGAACACTGGAAAACTCTGATGAATCGCCAAGATCAAGAATTGGAGAAGGTAAATAGGAGCATTTGGGCAAGAGTGACCTTTCTGAAAAGAAATATTTTTCAGTTAATTTCTAAAAAAAACAAACCATGTCAGAAAACAAGTTTAAAACTAAAACACATGAAATGTAAGGAGCTTTAAGGACCAGAATAGATTGTGTAGGAAGTGTGTGGTATATCCATCATGGGTGGTTTGTAAGGACACGTTAGGCAAACATCCTTTTGAAATGCGGTGCACAACTGATCCTTTGCTGGAGCAAGGGGCAGACTAAGAGACTTCCTAAAGTATGTCTTATCTTTTTATTCTGTTCTTGCCATGAGCATTTGGGGTTCTTTAAAGACTATTTTTGAAGTTTTTATCATTCCAGAAGAGAAGGAATGAAAGAATGGAAGAAAGAGAGAGGGAAGAAAGTGGACAGGGCAGAATTTTCTGCAAGATAAAGCCTAAAATACTGTGTTTTTGCATTCTGTGAGCTAAATCATCTGAATATTCTCTTTGAGGTTACTGTTGGTGTTACCACAATGGCAGAGAGGTAATGTCTCAAATTAATAAATATTGTTATTACAGGATATGGAAGCTGACCAGACTACTCTTGAGAGAAAAACTCTTAGAAGGGCCATGTACCCCAGAGAATCCAAATCACAACTGGAAGATGAAGATGAAGGTATGTTTTATCATTTTGCTTTATTTATTCTACTGCCATGTATGATTGCCTTTCCACTTGAACAGCTGGGAGTTCTTAGCAACAAAGCGTGAAGATGTTGATGACACTTGGTAATAACAGTGGAAAGTCCAATACTTCAACCTGTTTAGAATATGACTTGTTTATGGGATTCTCCATAGATTTCTCTAAACATTGTGCAAGGAATAGGTGTACCAAAACAAGTTAATTTCTTTGCTAACTCATGCTGCCTGGAGATAGTGAGGGGTGAGATAGAAGTAAAACAATGGTAAGAATTGTTCTTAATGCAAATTGAGATAGCTCTGCCTAGTTATTGGTACAATAATGTTAGATCATCTGTAGCCCTGAGCCTCATGAGATACCTGTTCTGGGCTCTTGATATATCACCACGTGATCAAACTTGTAGCTATTTTCAATTCTTTTTTGGATATGGAGTTAATCTGCTATTTTTCTAGCTGAATCTATTTGTGGGAGAAATTTTAGGCTTTGTTGTCAAGCTTAGCTTCTTGTTCCCCCAAGTCTTGGTGCTTTTAGAGGCTGCAGATTCAGATTCACATCACTTTTAAAGTGGTGTTGGGGGCAGAGTGGGATACACATTTGGATATTGGCAGCTGGCAACAAGACACATCAAGAACATCCGTGGGATCCTAGACCATGCCTTAATGGAGTAGTCAGTCCTGGCAAGCAGTAAGTTTGTGCCAGGGAAGAGACAAGGTGAACTGTAGACTTCACCTTAACTCAACAGGAGCACTACTTGCAGAAATTATCACGGAGATGTTGGCTGGAGTGATAGCAGAATGCATACTGGCTATTAGCAGGCCCTTTACTGCTGCCTTGTGTTTCATCTGGCAATGCTCATGATGGATTATCACCTTAAGTCATAGGTCTGTAGGTCCTGGATTGCTCCATTTTGAAGAGATTTCCAATCACTGCACAATAGGCAGAGATGGACCCCAAAGCCCCCTGAGATGGAAATACTATGTTAGCTTCATATTTATTTGGCAGAGCTGAGCGGGACACCTCTTACTATGTCCAGTCATCAGTACACTTTATCAGTTAAATTCCTGGAGGAGTTTAAATTGAGGTCATTCCCAGGCTCCTCCTTTTTGGTCTGTGCAAGAAACCCTTGCCAAAAACCTGTATCTTCTTCATGGGCTAAGAAAGAAAACATGGCAAAAAAAAGACATATCCATATAGTCCACAGAATGCTTGCAAAAAACATCATTAACATCATAAAACACGTATCAGTAACTTCAGGGCCAAAATACAACCTGACATTGCATTCCAGGTCATCCACACTTATTATATGACCTAAGGAACGTACACAAAGTGTCTGTGTCCCAAAAAGTGTAGAATTTCAACTTTCAAGATATCACTTGCTAATTAATTTTTAAAATTCAAAATCAGAAATGGGTGGAAATGCTGTCAGTTCAGGACTGTCAAGAGCAGGTCAATATTTCTCTTCCCCAAATGCAGTCTGCAAGGCTGGGATGTATATTTTTATTACCTGGAAAAAAATAATTTTTAAATGTAGTGTTTATGCACCCATGAAATATATATTTCCCATAGCAGAAGTCTTCCACCAATTATATTTCAGTATCATGTGAACAATTACGTGTTTATAGTCAAAAGTAGGGCTAGAAGAAACATTAATCCCACAGCTATGCTCTTTTATATAGAAAAAACTTTAGACTCAAGAATAAAGTATAAATTGAATTCTTTCATGCAACAGATGACAGAGCATCTGGATGGAAAGCTTTGGCGAGCTTTCTAGAATCTTCCATATGACCCAAAGTGCTCTGCTGACTGTATAATAAAAGCAAATGAACAGGTTGGGAAAGGCCTAGTCTCTACTATCAATAGTCAGTACTGAAGACCTGACTTACAAAGATATTTATTACCAAAACTGTAAATAGTCAAAGACTGACAGTCTATAGAGTTGCTCAAAGAGCACAGGGGATGTCTTATGAAAATAAGTCTGAAATGTTTGCTGTTTTTAAATTACAAATTTAATTTTTCCATTAAATTTAAAATTCAAAACAAAAAAAGTCAACTAAATCCAATAAAACCAGGTATAATTCTTAGTACTGAATCCAAGCTAACTTGATCAAATGTCTGAGTCACAGAGGAAGAAGAAGAAGAAGATGAAGATGATAATATGTCAACTGTCTTGAGGCTCAGAACAAAGATGCCATGGAAAACCTGCTGGAGATACTTAACCTCTGGAGGATTTTTCTTGCTCTTTCTGATGATTTTCTCAAAATTGTTGAAACACTCAGTTATAGTGGCCATAGACTATTGGCTTGCTACATGGACGTCCATGGACAATGCAAATGAAGTCAGGAACGTTGATGACATTAACAGCACAAACAAGGTGGGACATATCTTGGAGGTTGACAGGGGAAAAAAAAAAAAAAATGTTCTAAAGTAATTATTTACTGTTCATCTAGAAGCCAACTAGATTTGAAATACAGATAGATATAGTAAGATTGATTATTATATAGAATGTATAAATTGTTTATGGTAAAACATAAGACAATTCGGATTTTATCAATCTTTTCAAACATGCAAAACTGAAACAGAATCATGTTTAAGGTTTAGAAAAATGATTGACTTTTCAAAGGAAGGAATTGCATACTAAACTTTTCCATCTGGATTTTTTAACACCTAAGTCAATGACCCTATTTTCCTAAGTATTGGCTGTCCAGTAATGTCCTGCCAGAAAAAAAAAAAGGTCTTCAAATGTACTACTTAAATACAATCTTCTTATAGCTGTAAATTTGATTCATATACAAATATCTCACTGGAATCCACTTAGTAAACTTTCAGAAGGCTTAAATGTGTTATAGCCCTGGCAGATTAGCTTAGGATTTGCTCTGGGAATTTTAGTGGTGCTTGAACTTAATAAAGTGGAACTTTCCTGCATCTCTCAAATGCCTTAATTCTTGAGAGGTTCTACTTTGGTTGTCTGAGTTTCTTGGCTAATAATTTACATACTTCTGTATTTGTCCAGTCTATCTTCACAGTTCTAAGTACTATCACTTCAAGGTCTTGAGAGATACTCATCAGTAGGCTGAGGGATCTTAGAACTGCCAAATCTTCCAATTATGTGAACGTAATGAACTGCAGTTCCATTATAGTTCTTTTATTTCCCAAAGATTATATTGATATAATTATGTAATATAAGTGATGTGACATGCTAGCTGATTGGTACCAAGTACCTTGTGAACTTCCTAGTAGAGAAGAGAAATGTGTGTTTATTTCTAGGACTGATGTATTTATCATTTTATTAGACTTACCATGTAGCTGTCTTCAGCATCCTCTCTGGAGCAGGGATTGTCCTTTGCCTCATCACATCTCTGACTGTGGAGTGGATGGGTCTCACAGCAGCCAAGAACCTACACCACAATCTCCTCAACAAGATCATCCTTGGACCAATCAGGTACAGCAAAAATAACATTATTCCTGAAAACCTAGATGGCCAAAACCTGTCCTGGTTTTGTAACTAGGAGGATACACCTGTGAAAAGCTCTTGTAATTGCCTTGTTCTGTGCAAGGCCTCAAAGTGAAAATAACTAGTGAAGTGAGCAGAGGGGGAAAATTCCATGTCAGAACACATGACATTTTGCCCCCTTTTTTATCTGTCTGAAATATGTCAGATAGCTGGTACCACCTTTAAGGCTGGGGTGTCAAGGAAAGCTTTGAGTGTAGTTCTAGCTTCAGGGCATGCAGCTCCAACCCTGAGCAATGGACATGGGGTCAAATGATGTGGACACCAAGTTTCTTCTTATGGCCAGGGACAGGTTCTGTGCATGGTAACCACAGTCTCTCACAGGCAGCAGGATGGCCAAAAGGGTGCCTGCATAATGAATACAGTTATCATGGTTCTTTTATGAAACAAGTGAGTCCTGGTGTCCAGTACTATGCAGGAGGTTGAGTAGCGGCCAGGGACATGCTGTGGTCTCTGGAAGGGATCTTAAATCTTGAGGGAGCATGGATGAAAGAGCAGGAGGCAAGACAGTAGGTTTTTGGAAGAGGAAACATGAAAGTTTGGGGAGGGGAGGGAATGCCAAGAGAAGCATTTGGATAGTCGGGATGCAGACATTATGATGTGTTATGTTACTCATATTTACTGCTTGGTTTTAGAAGATGTCTGGACACAGCTCTGTGTTCTGTCTGACCAGGCTTTTTATCCAAAGTGGAATTCCTTTTCAGGTAACTTTTTGTTTTTAATTTGTTCAACAGGTTTTTCGATACGACTCCATTGGGGCTAATTCTAAATCGCTTCTCTGCTGATACAAATATCATTGATCAGGTAGACCTATCAGTATATTCTGTTTTGTTACATCTTGGCTTTGTAAATTTTCACTTAGTTACTGAATAAGATGATATATTCAAATATTCTGTAGAGAAAGGCATAGCAAAACCAGGCTCTGGTAATGAGGGCAGGTAACTATTAGAATAAACCTGGTGGGAGATGGTGGCTCTTAATGTCTTCACATGCAGACTTGTTTCTGTTGGAAGATTTGGATTAGCAAAGCACCAGATTATGTGCTCAAAACAGGAAACAGGGTAGAATATAATAACTTTAACTATATGGGAGTACACATGACAAATAGATGTTCCATCCTGGCTGTAGCATATATGAATTTACAGCATTCAGGGAGAGGAAGGGATGCTTTCATTATGGCTGTGAATTAAAAATTTTGGGTGAGTAATAATTCTGAATGTAAAGGTGATGGGAACATGAGAGGAAAATTCAGAGGCTCTGAGAAAGAGCATGCTGTTTCTCTAAATATTTGGGACATCAAAGAAAATTTTCTCTTTCTTGCCCGCTATATAAAGAAGGTGGAAATGTCTTCTATTTCCCTGTGATCTTTGAAACACTGACCTTTAGAAAAAAACCTAATGACTCATTTTTTAACCTCTGCACATTTGAGTAGTAGACCTACAGAAACATAAGAGCTCCTGATATAAGGTGAGTATCAATGAGTGCACAGTGGTATCATTGCACTTTCCCTATGGTACTCTATAGGAAAAGTCATATCGTGGTACTAATGGTAACCTTTGCCTTATGTTTGTTTTTTGTTTCGCTCTAGCACATTCCTCCTACCTTGGAGTCTCTTACACGGTCCACCTTACTCTGCCTGTCAGCCATCGGAATGATCTCCTATGCCACTCCATGGTTCCTTGTTGCCCTTGTGCCTCTTGGGATAGCATTTTATTTCATCCAGAAATACTTCAGAGTTGCTTCCAAGTATGTATCAGAAACTATCCTGAAAATTTATTCTAAAAAAATTTGAACATAAGAGTTGTGATGGAATGTGAGGTTACAGGAGGTAGTATATAGGAGCTTTTTATCCTGAGGTATGAGTTTGAGACATATATTGGAGGGTGTTTCCAGCTGACCTGATGCAGACGGGGTATCTGGGGAAGCAACACTAGTTGCATCACTTTTGTACACTGTTGGCTATAGAGTCAGATAAGCATGAAGTTTGTTAATCAACTGACACAGCTCACATCTGGTCAAAGCTCCTCTTTGACCTTTTGAGGGTTAGTAGAGAATGGAAAATAACTTCCTGGATTAACATCAGTCATGGCTTTTTCTTCATATTGGTAAAAAAACCTCCACAGAATATCATTTCCACTGTACAGCAACATTTCATATTCAGAATGGTTTGCTGGTTATAAAGATTACATTTTTTTAGCAAAAAATGTCGTGATTTCTTAAGAGTCATGCTTTGAGTGCTAAATCCATTATATAATTTAGTAAAATATCTTAAGCAAGCCATTTGGAGTTTTTTCTTAAATTCATTCAGTCATCCTTCTTCTTATTTATCAGCCAGATTTCTGACTGGATTTACTACACTTAAAAACACCCATCAAGGTGCCTGCTAACCTGCAGGCAGGCCAAAATAACCTACCATCATTAGCAACTGTCACTTCTGTCCCTGTCTTTGCAGTATGCACATGGTCAAGCATTAACTGCTGTTTGGTAGCATCCGGTTAAGAGACACAGTGATTTTCAACTGAGCGTTCCAGTACAGTTGGTTTCATGGACAATAGTCTTATTTAGGTAGCCTGAGAAAGAATTGTGTCAGTTATTCCCCCTAAGTCAATGGAGCAGGAGGGGCACAGAGCAACATAGCAATAATTTAGCTTCACTTTAGCCTACTTTTCATCAGCTTTCCTCAGAACTTCCAAGGAGATTTATTCATAAGAAATCTCTACAATCAGAATTCACAAAACAAGAAAGTTTAATTCTGAAATAATTTGCTTAAATTCTCTGAGAGTTTTCAGAAACCTTGTTCTTTTCCTACCAGGTTTCCAAACTAATGCTGTATGTAGCAGTACACCAGGTCTCAAGGTGGCTAAGGAACCAGGAGACCTGGTTTTCATTCTTAAATGCTTTATGGTCTTCTGAGTGTCACGCTCTCCTGCTACATATAGCAGTGCACACTGTTTAAACTTCGTACTTGAAATACAAAAGAGTAGGCACAAACTGCTGTATTAGACTCCAGGGAAATACTACAGTTTCTCTCTGTGATTTTATATGTGAGAGTAAAGTCTCCACCTATTTCCAAACCTGGTTTTCCCGCATGCTGTACCGACAGCCATACCACACAAGCTAGCAAGAAATTAATCACCACTGCAGGTCAGTACACACACACATGCACCCATTGGCTCTGCAATCGCTGATCTTCTGCAAGTCCATAGCTACCTCACTCATTTTATTCCCTTACAGTTTTCTGGGAAAATCTGTATCAGCAAGTATTTTTGCTTTTTTTAAATCTGTTTAATTTAAACTCTTTTAAATCCTTGTGAAGCATCCAGGGTTGACTTGTGTTCTTTCAATCCACAACAGAAACTAATAAATCCAATTTAATTCTAGAAAAAATAGTCTTGGCAAACGTAGGATGAAGTAATAGCTTCAGACAGTATTTATAACTTACTTGCATGCAGTGCTTTCCAGGCATACAAAGCTTCACTAATTTTTAGAAATGCAAATATTTACAGTATTTCTTGCAGCACTTTGACTCTTTGTTGTATTTTCCATTACATATCTCAAAAACTTCTGTGTATTTTCCATCATAAATTTGAAAGAGAGCATATTTATCATCAAAAGATAAGCAGCAAATTCAGTTCTGTATACTGTAACATTCAGCATCATGGAGCAGTTATTTCTTCTGGCCTATCTAATACAGTGTGCAAACACAGTAGGGTTTTAATAAAGAGTTTAAATATCTTATGATCTGGCCTCTCTTCTGTTTATACAACTGGCTGCTATGCCAATGGCAGTGTTACAGAAAGATGCATTTGTCTCTGTGGTTTGGAAAACGTTCCTGTTTCAGGAGACTGGAACTTTTTAAACTTAAATATCATTGCTCCAGGCAGGTCTTCAAAACACCATTGCTGAATAATTGAGGAAATTTCTCATTCATATTATTTCTCTGTCAGTGCTGTCTCTATTTCAACCAATGTGATAACGTTAACACTACAAATAGAAGGTCTGCTATAGTCTACTATATTTTATGTTCAGCATGTTGTGGTACTTACAGATACTCAAAATACTCAAATTGAGGCAAAGTTTATAGGCTAGTTGATACAATTGCAATAAAATACATAAAACTTGCAGATAAACTCTATTTTATATTTGATGTAAGAGCCACAAATAACATGCTATAAAGTTGAAAATCAACTGTTCTGAATTTAAGTTAGTTATATTAGTTCTATTAATAAATTAGAATGTTTGAGAATAAAAGTTAATTAGGATCTGGCTAAAATGGACAGCAGTTTTTATCCAGGAGAGATGTGATAATATCATTATTGCTGTGGGACAAAGAGAAGCTTAGCTGTGACCAAAAGCTACATTTATGGAGGTGGCTGGGAGATGATTCAAAGCCTCCTATGGCAAATGGCAAATGCGATATTCCCATGTCAGTGTCTTTCTATACTATAGAAAAGTATAGTTTTGTGTCATCCTGAAAAGAATATGTGCAATACATAAAATGTCTGTTCTTGCCTGTTATCCAGTAAAATTTCTACAGACAGAGATGTTCACATTGTAATGGCTGCCTGTTGGTTTTTGTACTCCTAGGGACCTCCAGGAACTTGATGACAGCACCCAGCTACCTTTACTCTGTCACTTCTCTGAGACAGCTGAAGGCCTTACCACCATCAGAGCATTCAGGTCTGTAACACAAATGATTAGTGAGAGGCTTGGGTTCTGCTCTGGCCCATGCAGCTTGTTGGACCATATCTGAGGGCAAATTATTGGATTTGGTAGACTTTAATTAAGCTACCTCAAAATAGAGAAGAAATGTTTGTTTGTTTTCCTGTTGCTTTTCCACATCTCTAAACGTTTGTGCATATTTTCAGTAACACACTAATTTAACTGTATTCGTTTTCCACTGAATTAAAGATGATGACTTTTGTAGGGTACGGCATTTAAACTTTTAAGGTGTTTAGTTTAACCATGCCTCACCTGGACAACAGGGAGCTCTCCTTTGTCAGGCAGGCGTGGGCATCACTCCTTCAGACCCCTCTCCTATATCAGATTCAGTGCCCCTGAATCATTTCTGTATTTAACCCACACCTCAGGCAGGGAAACATCATTATAGTACTCTCCAACTGCAAGTTGGTATGCAACTAGAGGGACTTTCCAAGAAAACAGTATGGCAGAACAGAACTTGATCTTAATATTGTAAAACATAGCCTTGTCAATCAAAACCAAAAAATAAATTCCAGAAGTTTCAGAGAATTTTTCCAACTTTCCATGCATATATTTTTTTCTCTATTTACTACATGAAATATAGGCCAAATTCTCCTTGTATATTCACTACATTATAGCTGGCATGGCTCTGTCAAAGCACCAGCTTGATGTTGTCCCCCAGTAAGCGTTACTTGCACTCATTCTGCACACTGTAGGATTTCAAACCAGTGTGGATCACACTGCACTCTATTTACACATGTATTTGATCAGCTTAAGACTGCTTCATCATTTCAAGCTAGCTTTAGGACCTAGGCTATTAGTTCAGAGTGCTGCAGTAAGGACTGTGGCAGAACAAGCAAAAATGTTGCTGTGTTGAAGAGATGTGCGCCAGTGGTCAACAAAAAATGTTGTAACAAGATTTATCAACCAGAATGATGTACTGAAACTGTAAGTCGTAATTAAGGTCCAAGGCTGATGTATGCTGAGTGCTTCTTGAGAGATTCAGAGTGGCCTTTCATCATGTTATGTCCTGAGAAAGAAGAAGGAGCTTAGCACTTCTTGGGGGTCATCCAACTCTTCTTTACCTTACAAAACAGCAATATGGGCTTGGATGGCAGAGAGCAAAAGGCAGCCCTAGGGAAGGACTAGGCATTGTAGCCATCACTTGAGTTTTCCAGGATCCCTGGTGCTAATCAAAGCCATTTCATTTCCCTATCTGTGCTCCACTGTCAACCAAACCTGAAGTCCCTACCATTTTTTGTCAGTGAACTCGTATTTACTAACAGTCCTGTTAGTCATTCTCTGCAGTCTGAGTTCAGTATGTTCCAGGATAAAATAGAGCAGCCCCTCATATAACTTACCACAAAGTAGCACAGTTGGATCAGAAAGCAATTTCAGTGACCTTTGCTGTTTGTCATCTGACAGGATAAAAATCTAAAACTGCCCAGAAGATGAGCTGGACGTGGATGAAAAGATACAGATTGAGCATGTCAGATTTTCCCCCAGGAAAACAGCAGTTTTGCTGCCAGACAGGCAGACGAGCAGAATATTCAGTGAATCTCTTGCTACTCCCCGTGTCATTACCATTACCAGTTGTTGTTTCGGGGAGGTTGCTTGCCATGTTTACAAGCTGTGCAGAGGGAAATAAAGTATCAGTGGGAAAAGGCCAAAAGAAAAAAAAAAAAAAAAACCAGAAAATGAAGTTTCTGGCAGAACAGGGATCACAGGTGCTTCACAGCAGGGCCCTGAGACTTTGAAATGGAAGAACTTGCCATGATAAAACAGACAGTAAGCTGCTGAATGAAGATGAAGTTTGGCTAGTTTATTCAAGTGAGAGTATTTAACAGACAGTAGAATATGAAACAACTTTATTCAAGTGAGAGTATTTAACATTTAATATGAAACAACAAAATCATTTCCATCTGACTGCAGGTCATACCTAAAGTATTGAAAGGCACCATGACTTAATACACTTACACCAGCAGAGATTTCCCCCTCCCTCCCAACATGTACCTCCACCCTTAGGTGCTCTGACATCCTCGCACTGGTTTTTAAACATGACGGGAGAGAGAAACAAGTGACAGTGGAGATAACACGGCTCGTTTTTATAACTCGGAAATGATTGATAGCTCTCCCTCATTGTAGCCGTCTGAGTTGCTTAGGCAAAGTGTGACTGGCTGAGAAAACAGCTAAGCTGAGTGGCTGAAAGGTATTGATCTACTGATCAATCTGCAGCCTACATTAGTTGAAGTCTTAGAAATGTCACCCCTGTTGAAGACTCCTGCAGCTGGCCAGGTAACTTTTGAAATCAGATTTTATGCTGACAGGTGAGCCCTCTGCTCTTGCTAGTGGCTTGTGAAGAAGAGATGGGCCATGGCAGCACTCACCTGTGAGAGGACTGGAGGGCAGCACCAGCCACAGTCCACAACTATGAAAGTGGATATACTCTGGGAAGTAAATCCTGTCCCTAACATGCTGGGATTGCAGTCTCTTTGAGGGGGCAGGCTCTGATCCAAAATCTAGCCCAATTTAATTGCTTGTCAAACAAATTCCTCCCCACTGTATGTGTAGCTCTAGAGCACTAGCAGAAGGTATGGGTCCTTAGGGAAGAGTTTTTAACCCAAAGTTTGGCAAAAGAAGAAGGTCCAAAAATTTTGGTTGGGGGTGAGGTGTGGGAGAGAAGAGTTTAATGCTTCATCTCTTTGCATATGAGTGTGTAATGTGTTGTAATACAACAACTTTTCTCTTGGCAGGCACGAAGCCAGATTTAAACAACGTATGCTGGAGCTAACAGACACGAACAACATTGCCTACTTATTTCTATCGGCTGCCAACAGATGGCTGGAGGTCAGGACGGTACGTTCAGTTTAGTCCTAGCCATGGTTTTGAAACCTTGGAAGCAAACAGAGACTTTGACTGATGCAGAGAAGATAATAACGAGAATTAATCTCACGATGAGATTATACACACTGTCCCTTAAAATAGGTTGGGATTGTTTATGTTAAACCCAAAAGGTTTTTTCAGCTTTCTTGGCTGGGAGGAAGAAAATACAAGTCTCCCTCATCTTTTTCTGTTGTGATGTCTAGCATCTGAAGAGAGCGCAAGAACAAACATTTACGTAACTTGAAATAAGGCTTTCTCTACTACTGCGCAGCATCTACAGACCTGCCACAGCAGGAACTACTTTCAAAGCAGAGTAGCTTTTAAGTAGTTTTGTGAACTGTCCCATCATTCCGCGAGGGCTGTTTTAGGCACCATTGAGCTTCCAGGTCCTGAGGCATCTCTCCAGCAACAGGTTTTATCCCACAGCTGTAATTTAGGGCCCCCATTTGCAGTGCCCTTACTGCAGCTCTGAACCCATACTGTGCGATTTACAGTACTGTTCAGTATCATGAAAGGTGGCAGAACTAGACTCCAACTGAAAAACAAATGATGGTAGGGCACAACACAGCCAGTGCCAGTGAGACAGGTTCCTGGCTTCTATGGGGGCTCCACAAGGAACAGCATATGAAGAGGTTCCCTGATTTGCAAGTCAGCGAGAGGCGAGCAAAATCACTGTGATTTCCTTATTCATCTGACACTACAAGAGCAGTGAATAAACAGACCAGTGACCTGATTCTGCTAGACACAAATAGTAACAGGCATGATTAATCCTCACTTCAAAGGCTGTATCCTTACCTTAATTTCCTGATATGCTAGCAGAGCAACAAAGTTGTGCTCCATTTCTTATGATGGCACAGCTTTTCCTCATGCTTTTAGCTTCCTACAGCTTCCAAGATCAAGCTGAACTCGCTTCCAAATCAAAGACAGATAAATAACAGAGCAACAACCAGTCCTGGAATAAACTGTGGCAATGCCTGCTAATGTCTCACAGTCTTAGACCTGCTTACATGCAGAATGAATTTGATCCAAGAATATGCATTGCTTCATCATGGCATTGAAAATAATGTGGTCATGCCAAGGAATAGTTTATTTAGCTCTGCCTAATGGCACAGTGGTACTAACATGACACAAAACTTTATAGAGTTTAATAGCAACAATGAAGTCCTGCCCCAGATGCTGATGGAGACTCGAGATCATTGTGGTTCTACTTCTCTGTAGATGTTAAATTTGAATCTGTCATCTGCCTCATCAACACTTTTTACAGAAAGATGAACTAGGCAGCCCTCATTTCAAATCTCAGAGGGGAAGATTCCAGGCAGGATATTATCAGACAGGAGGAAAAAAATGGATGGAAAAAGCTAACACTATAATCCAAGATAAATATAATGCAGGGAGCAGTGGGAGAGTAGGAATATCAGCAGTCTCATGAATCAGGCACCTTGACAACTACATGAGATCGCTCATGAGCGGCATTCACTTCAAAACTGAGGTACACATCAAGAAGATGGGTTCAAGCTCCTGCAGAGCTTGTGAGAAGTCAGATCTTTCTAATACAGCCTACACAGCAATTTCTGTAAAGCAAGTCATCACCATGCAACAGAGCTGAGAGCCTTCAGGTGTCTACCATGGAGTCAGTCCAAAATTCGAAGTGCTGTGGCAGGAGCAAGGCTTAGTAGCTCATTTGCAGTATCACAACTACACAGCTATACTGGTTTCAGAGTCCATACTACCAACACCCACATGGTGTTTCACTGCAGGCTGTGAGTATATAGCAGACTTGGGGATGCCTTCACTATGCACAGCGTCCCATTGCATGATGTAGACACTTTATGTGAATTTACCCACTTGTGCCCATAAAACATGTGGATTACCTGTATAAATTCTACCAAAACTCTTCATGGAGTTTGTGAAGTCACTGATACTTCTTTTTTTTGGGAGGCAAACCCATGTTTGAGAAGACCTGAAGGAGAGTAGAGAGTGGAATTGATTTGTTTTAGTGCTAGGAATTAGGAGTGTCAGTATTATGCCATTCTTATGGTATTTTGTTTGGGTTTTTTATGTGATCATTAGATTTTTGATACCTGCTCTTTTTGGGGTGGCCACAACGGGATACCCTAGCCCAACTGGATATGCAGAAAATACTGTCCTGTTTCATTTGTGTTCAGCAAATTCCTTTAGGGTGTTTCAGGTTGGGCACAAAAACCCCTGACATTTTCCAGGAAAAATAGCCCAGAATTAAGAACTAGGCATCATTATAGAAATAGTCCTTAGTAAAGCAAATGTGCTCTGTATCTGAAGAAGTTTTCTTGTTTCTGTGTTTTAATGTTGTCTAGAATCTTTCTCTTCCTTCTTTCTCGTTCCAGGATTACCTCGGTGCTTGCATAGTTCTGACTGCGGCTGTCACTTCCATCACCGAAGGGCCTAACTCGGGGTTTGTGGGGCTAGGTCTCCTGTATGCTCTGACGGTATGTACCAAGGCAAAGCATAAGAACTTCCAGACCAATGTATTAGTTTTATGATATTTTTTTAAATACATATACATGGTTATCTTCCAACTTTCTTAATCTTGAAACAAACAATCTTGCAAATAATGGATTTGAGCCAAAGTTGAGAGAGTTCAGGGCAACTTGGACTTGCTTCAGGTTTTATGAGCCAATTAAAAAAACACAACCATTCCCAGGCCCTGCGTGCTCCCAAGCAGAGCAGGAAAATTAAAAATGCGTAAGAGGACCTGCTGTGCACTCTGTTTTGCACAACACAGTGTTGGTTCTGCCTGTATATGGCAAAACCTGCCAGAAAATACTATCCCACAGACTGTCATAACCTGGGTAATGTTTAACCAAAGACCAAATAAAATAATTGCTGAAGAACCAGAAATGACAGTTCTACCTTTGGAAGGAAATTACTCAGATGCCAAATATTTTCCACAAAATTCTGAATAGATTTGGGATTGGGACTTTTGGGGCTCGGAGGCATGGTTCATCATGACAGGTAGCAGTAGGAAAGCAGAGGAGATGAGATCTTGGTGGGATGCTAGCCAATTCATTTTAACTCTATTGTTAGCACTGAGCTATTTGAGCCGAGTCATGGAGAAGGAACAGTGTTTTAGTGCAGTAGGCTGTAAGAGAGGCAGAGAGCGCATGATGAGCATAGCGTGAGTATGATCACCATAGAGAGCAGAAATATCACTGAATTAATCATGAGAGTGGGGACAGAAGCAGCATAAGGATAATGGCAGGAAGAATTTTTGAAACCATGGCTGGCATGGCAAAAAAATGGCTGCTTTACGGCACTGGTATGAGGGAATGGTATGGGTATGGGACTAATGCTGAGATTTGGCTTTGCACGTAAATGCTGGCACACCCATGGTTACAAGAGAAAGTTCTTGGCAGCTGCCTTAGGATGGCCTTAGATCCCCCTCGTCCTGTTGTTGCAGCAGTGTGAGAATCTGCCAGTAACTAAGAATCAGTCCCAGAGCTTCAACTTCACTCTGAAAACATTCCTGGTAATCCTGCTTCGTTAGCAGAGATCTGGAAGTGCCAAGATGTCTGCATCATCTTTGACTTCTTTGCATTTAGTCTGTATTTGCAAACAGACCATTAGTGTAAATTAGCCACGTGCTGAAGTCTGGCATAGCAGAGGAAAAAATGCGTTAGTCACCTGTCTCCCTCCTGCCCCACAATAACACTGATGAAACTTTGAATGCAGTTGAATCTTACTTGTGGCCCCTGACATGGGTTTTTGTATCATTTCTCCCTGGAGCTAAGAGAGGGCTGATGTTTGGACCTGGATGAGAGCAAACTGTTTGTACCAACGTTGTGTTTACAGTGGACATCTTCAAGCTTATTCTCTTCCGTTGTATAAACACTGCCAACTCCCTTGCACAACTGTGATAAAGGTTGAAATAATGGGTAGAGCCTTTGGGATGCCAGGCTCTGTTATCAAATCTGCCAAATACGATTGCAGCCTGCTACTCTGCAAACAGCAGAGTGTTTAGCTCATCTGCAAACGTACCCATTTCCATAACTTCCTGATGCAACAGCTGGACACAGAATGAGTGGGTTTCTGAATAACAAAGAAAATACTTCACAATAGCCACTAGAATAAGTCTATCTTAAGGATAAAGTAAGCAACTAAATCCTCTAAATTGACAACAAGTGTTATTGCTGAATCTCAATGAAAATTATTTACTGTATGCCTATTGCATCAGTATTAGGTAAGTGGAAAAGAAGTGGAGCTGGCTGATTTATTTATAATAAATTTCTTATCTGGCAGATTCAGCAATGTCCCACAAATAAATGACAAAATCTTTTTCTGAATATGTCTGCGTATAGGATGTTTTCACTGTCTAAGTTAAGTTTCTAAACCTTTATTCAGGTATGTAAAGCATCTCAATTTTCAAAGGTGTTTGGCAATCAACTGTTCCTAATAAGATCAGTTTTTCTTTTTTATATGAGCACCTAAACACAGACTTAGGAACATTTAGGAAATGTTTAGGAAATTGCTTTACAATTTTCAGCCTTAAATAGTCAGTCCTGACTAGAGATCAGTTTCTCTAAGCTATTGTGCATTGTTAGACAACTAATTATCAACTATTATCTACTACAAGTAATACCTTTACTACTGATCAGATCCTTTGGATTACAAATGGGAATAAAAACCAAGAAGGAAACACCATTGAGCTGATAATATATTTTTTCTTATATATTTCTATGCTAAAAACCCTCACATTTTCCACAGAGAGAAATAAAATGTCTAAATATGCACAGAAGGAGAGAGAAATGAAACGCCCATCAAATCTTTTCAGTATATTTTCAAATAGTAAACTTTCTTAATCTTTAGTTGCAGTCTTTGAAAGATTAGAAAATGAAATATTTCCAAACACGGCTTCCAATTTTGATATCTACTCTGTGTGTGTATTTAAAGAAGATGCCTTTTGGCAATCTAGTACAGATTACTAGATGCCAAGAACAAGAGATTCCCTTAATCAGTCACATCTTCAGACTGTAGGTACAACCTTTCCATATTTCTCCTTCAAAAAGAAGGATGAGAATACCTAAGCACTAAATTACTACGTCAGGGTTGTTTGTGTTGGGATATGACTGACTTATTATGCATTTGATTCTGTTGCACTGAGTCTAGAGCTGTTGTAATGTCAATGAGAGACCCACTGTGCTGAGTCAGGCCAAAGACTTTCACGAATTTATCCAACCTTTATTCGCAAACAGGTAGATGAACCCTGACCTTGTTTTCATTTTGTGATGCAGATAACCAACTATTTGAACTGGGTGGTGAGGAATCTGGCTGATCTGGAGGTGCAGATGGGTGCAGTAAAAAAAGTGCACAGCTTCCTGAACATGGAGTCGGAGAACTATGATGGCTACTTGGGTATTGCACTCTAATCTTTTTTGTTTTTTAATGTGGTAATGTGAAAGCATGGTAGATTGGTCATGCAAAATGTATACGCCTCTGGCCAAAACCTGTTCTCATTGACATGTAGGAACTCCCACTGATCTGAGTGACAAGGGTAGCCAAAAGCAGCTACGAGATATGTAGCCCATGCTACTCAACATAAAAAACCCTACTGAATGCCAGGGATACAGAGCATGCCCCTGTAGTCTAATCAGAAAGTACCACGGCACAGTTATAGATGGAATGAACAAAACATCCATGTGGCTATTTGGAAAACAAAAATATAGATAAAAATTAGAAATGCATTAACAGTCACACGCTTTGCAGCAAATGGGGTCTACAGGACAGGGGCACGTTGGCAATCAGACCTCAGCAACTCTTCCCTGAACTGCACGTTGCTGTTCGTACTCCACGTATTTCAAATTGGCTTTGATTGGTGTTTTAGAAGTGCTTGAAGTGAAAGGCCAAAATGCTTACAGGTCAGTACGCTTCCCTGGAAAGCTAAGCCACTTAGTCTGGAGACAAAACTTGCCTGTGTATTTGCAAATCAGGATGAAACATGAGCTGTGATAAAGTCAACAGCTCATGTTGTACGGCAGTAACAACACCCTTCCTTGCACTGCCCTTCCTGTGCCGGTTACTGACCGAAGAACATACTAACACTGCGCTGACACTATGTTCTCTCTTCACTTGGCTTCTCCCCATTTCATTGCCAAGAGCCACTTCAGCATCTGCCCTCTCATCTTATGTGTCGAGGTCTGGAAGCTGAGTGCTAATGTGCCCGCCAGGCAGTTCCCAGCTCCCCCTCGGCAGAGAACTGGGACTCCATTTCTCAAGTGGCTTCAGGAAGGTGCCCAGGCAGGAAAAAAGGGGAAATGGGAATGTCATAAAAGGTGACCCTCTGGTAGCATTCATTTTTGTTTGTTTTACTGTTAACTATTTCAGATCCCTCTCAAGTCCCAAAAGACTGGCCCCAAGAAGGGGAAATCAAGATCGAAAATTTGTGCGTTCGGTATGAGAACAACCTGAAACCTGTTCTTAAGCACGTTAAGGCATATATCAAGCCAGGACAAAAGGTACTGTGTCAAGCAACTCCCTATCATTGTCCTCATTCTGGAGCAGATCCTTTCTTAGTGTGTTTCCTTTTCTAAGGTGGCAGAAGAGCAAGAATAACAACAATTTGCAGTGACAGCTATATACATCGATGGTCCTCTCTGAGGTCCCTGGGCATGGGTCAGGGAACTTACACTGATGACATCTTATTCTTGATGGATCTGTTTTCCTTCTGAGTCTCATTTCTTTACAAGTCCACCCTCTTCACAAAGAGTGAGCCTAGTTGGTCAGATGCGGTTAGGTGAACACCAGACTGGAACAGAGTAAAAATGCAAGAATATTTCACTTTTCAGCATATAGTGTCATTGGAGTCCAGGTCAAAATGCTGAAGTTTCAAAAATGTTCCTGGGACAAGTCCTCACGATGCTGAGAGCCAGAAAAGAGAAGTGTGCTTTCCACGGTCTTTTGTTTTTTCGCTGGTGCCACCAGCCATGGGGAAGGACCTTTTTACTCATCAGTAGGGCATTCCAGTCCAGCTTTCCCAGAAGGACTGCAAGTCTGATTTACAGCTTCCTTTCATAAGTAAGTAACATCTTGCTTTCTTTTGCAGGTTGGGATCTGTGGACGTACTGGCAGCGGCAAGTCATCCCTGTCTTTGGCGTTCTTCAGAATGGTGGACATATTTGATGGTTAGTTTTCACTGGAGTATGTTGCCACTCCTGACCTGCTCCCCCCTTACTTCTTCAGGAGAAGTGAGGAGACTTTTTGATAGTTTACATCCTGGCTCTCTGGCTCAGAAGATACTTGATTAGAATTGGACTTGTTATGCCTGATGCTTCAAAGTACAAAGTGTCCTGTTGTGAGCAGTGCTTCGTTCTTCCAGGAAACATTACACACAGATTATACTTCTAATTTTTTTTTATGTTTTTGCATATGCTCTGACAAAAAAATATGCCATTTTTGAGATAGGAGGAAAAAATATGCAATTCTCTGGAGCCTCTAAATTTCTTCCTAATGAATAACTGCATTAACTTATGATAGCTGTCAAAATATTAGCAGAATAGAAACTAGAACTCAACAAGTCCATTCCCTTGATATTTATTTTTTATTTTATTGTGGTTTCCCACAATTACAGCAAAAACTGACTAAAGGTTTGGGAAACATTTTGCTATGTTTTCACTTCTGCAGCATTTCACTCTCCCAGCTAATTGGCATGAACTGGTATGCAGCAATATGTACCCTGGCATTTACAATACATATACATGTGTACTGTTGCAGGAATATGGAAACTTACTGGAAAGTCATCTTTTTGTTTCAAAGATTTCCGTGTTTCTAATTTAGCCATTGTGCATGGAACGTTTGCTAGGGAAACCCCAGTAGGACGTGGGAGGATAAGTAAATCTCATGCAGCTAATACTTGCTTTTCTTGTGGTTCTGTGCCTATATGTATCTATGGTAATAGGTTTCTGATTCATGACTGGGGTTCCTGGATATATAAATAATGCAAACAAAGAATAATTATGGTTTTGGCCAACTTTAAGTTTCCTTCTACTTTAATCTTCTTTCTTTATCCTTTCTTTGTCTGTTGCTTCTGTATCCCTGATTTTTCCCAATGGGAATGCCTAAGTGTTTTCCAGTCAAGCTCTGTTTATCCTTTGTGCACATCCCTCTCTCTCTCAGCTAGACCCATATTTGGCCTCTTTGCTGGTCCACTTCTGGGTGGAGTCCTGGCTCTAATAAAAGTTATATAACAAGATTTCAAGTAACTTTACTAGAGCCAAGATTTCATTCATGTTGTCCATCTTGGTTCCTTATATCCCTGTTATTTCTTTAAATTTGTATATGTCCCATTTTATTCCCCTACTCTTGCTTCTTTCTTTGTTCTTTAGTGTTTTCCTTTTCTTGCCCTCAGTTCAAACTATCTCTCATTTCTCTTCTGTCTTGCTTGGCCACCCCTCATTACTTTCCTGGTTTCCTAACTGCTCTCTACTTTACTTTTTCCCTCAGATCTCCTCATCTGCTCTTTTCTTCTCCTTGAAGCACCCTGGCTTCTATCAAAAATGCCTTCCCCTCTTCCCAAGGCACGCCATATTAATTTTTCTTTCATTAGTCCACCTCATCTTCTGCTAACTGTCTCTCATGTCCTCATTTGTGAAGAAAAGGAATTGCTTAAGTTTATGCAACCACTGATGTCTCATGTTGAAGTCTTATGACCTGATTCAGACTTTCTGAAAGTCTGAAAACAATTGGGCTTTGCACCCTACAGATTAAATTTTGGTTCCTCTGACCATCTAATAAAAGCATAAGACTATTGGTAGTCCAGCTAGGTGGGGATTAAGTCTTTCATTGGAATAGGGTCACACAGAGTAACCTACAAAATGCAGGATCATGACAATTGGGAATAACAGAAGAGGCATATGAGCACAGCTTTGAATATCCATGTATTTGTCAGTTCATGGTTAGGTTCTCACTGTTGGGAGAGAGAACTGATGAACTTAATGTTAGGTACTTCCCAGGGAGGAGTGCAGCTGCCCTGTGAAGTAATGCACAGGGAAACTGCAGAAGTGAGCCTGATGAAAATACCCGTTACCAGATCTTCATTCAGTTTGCCTTGGCCCATCCCTTCCCCATAACCCCGAGGAAGTTTCTGTGCCAGGGAGGGTCAGTGGGGTCAGTAGTTCCTGGCTTTTGTTTCAAGATTCAAGGCAAGAGATTCCTTCTGCACTTCTCACCCTTTTCTACTTACAGGGCAGCCAAACAGTTTCTCTTGTACATTTCCCCCATTTCCTTCTCCTGAATGTCAGCAGTTGCCACACCCAGCACATCATAAATCAGATTTTCAAATGAGATCCATATGCTCATTGACCTGAAGTAGTGACTAGAAAAGGAAAAATCCTCTTACTTTACCAATTATCCCAGCTGTTGCAGCAACTTCTTGTAGGGGAATGAACTACTACATTAAGGAGTGATTTATGTGACTGCTTCCAGTAATCTTATGCTAGCAGAACAGTATGTGGCTAATTCACAACCAAATACTCAAATGAAACTGATCTGTAGGAACCAGCTTGAATGATATTAAAATGCCTTGGAGTAGGACACCCTTTTTGTTTTTCTGATCTGCCTCTTGTTAAAAAGTTAATGCCACCTCATTTCTTCTAGAGTTCCAAGGGTAGTTTTGGCTCCTGATGTATGGATTGCAGATACGTACATATATTATGCAAAAGAAATTGTGCACAATCTCAAATTAAGTATCTTCTGCAACTGTTAAAGTCAAGGGGAACAGAGAAAAGCACAGGACATGGCTAGTTACATAGGTTGCTCTTGTTCTTGCTCTGCTTGGCTGTAAAGCTCAGGTTGCCCCATAACCTTCTGGTGCTATGATTAATCACATAGCATCATGGAAATCATGTATATCCTTTAAGGGAAGGTTGGTGGGGAAAAAAGAGAGCAAGGCAACAGCGTCACTAATAAGCGTCACTACATACATTCACCTTCTCTATGTCTGTATGGCAGTGCTGAGAGATCGCAGAGACTCACAGCCTCATCCTTTGGAGTCCAGCCCGAACCACCTGTTTTATCTTTCTGTCTGCTACCTGCAGATCACATGCTTTGTGCAATTCCCTCACATGTCTTCTGCATGTTGTTTTAAACAGGGAGGATAGTGATTGACGGAATAGACATCAGCAAATTGCCTCTTCATACTCTCCGTTCCCGACTCTCCATTATTCTCCAGGATCCAATATTGTTCAGTGGCTCCATCCGGTAGGTGTATGCCATCAGGGGGTGACAAGCAGCATTGCACGGTGTGTTTGTGATGGACACTGTTGAACAGGAAGGGATGGAAAAGGGAGGGAACCTTCCTGCTCAGCCCAATCTATCTACACAATCTGCCCAAGAGAAGTCAAGTGACATACACAATGCCAAAATGTGCCTTTGCAAGAAGACCCGAATGAACTGTAAGTGCAGTAAAAAGACTCCTGTTACGGTTTCCTTTGCAGCTTTAATTTGGATCCAGAATGCAAGTGCACCGATGATAGACTCTGGGAAGCTTTGGAGATTGCTCAGTTGAAGAACATGGTCAAGTCATTGCCAGGAGGCCTTGGTATGTCTGAACAAAGTCTCTGGGAACATAGGCCAATAATGAAATTATGCATGCATGAGCATGCGCACATATAAACAGATACATGGGATCTTACACTCTAAACCATCATGTAGGAGTTGACAGGTACCTAATGAATATTCTGTCTCTATGCTAGAGAGAATATTGCTACTAAAAAGCTGAAGAGCAGACTGGTTTTCCGCTCATTGCAGAAAAATCCTGCAGCACCTCAGCATCATAGTGACGAGTCAGCAAAGAGTTAAAAAAGGAGCAGTTTTACCTTCACTCTGTCAGCAGAATCTAGCTCCACCAGCAAAGCTGTAGCTCTTGTCTAGAACACCAACAGAGCATTTTCCTTATAATTTCAGATTTGGTTCATGAAGGAAACTTGCATATTTCCTTCCATATTAAGTGTATTTCATATTACTAAGATATTATCCTGCAGCCTACCAGATTTGCTAACTATTTGTGCCAACTATTTGCTTAATGATGTATTACTCCTTTCCCAAGAAGTTGTGCTCACTTGTCTTGGTGTCACTCCATTCCAGTGTTCAGTCAAGATTACACTTATTGGCTTTTACAGGGATCTTGCTTGACCCTGGAATTGTGCACAAGCAGAGTGTGCGCCCTCTCAAAATCACTGGGTCCAGACTGTATGAACGTATAGCATTTCAGTGGTGCGACATTCAAAGTAACTGACTTTATTACAGATGCAATGGTCACAGAAGGAGGAGAGAACTTCAGTGTGGGGCAAAGGCAGCTCTTCTGTCTGGCCCGAGCCTTTGTCCGCAAGAGTAGCATTCTCATCATGGATGAAGCCACAGCTTCTATTGACATGGCCACAGTGAGTATAGCAATTAGCACCATCACTGCATGGATCTACTAGGAGAGGAGGCATCATCTTCCTTAAATGTCAGCCATGGGGTCTCTTTAGCAGAAAAAAATGACAGCTTTTTTGCCTTTCTCTTGTGTTTGGTTTCAGCTGTTGCTGTTAACGTGTTTTGGGGATTGATGCCTATGGTGAGGGAAAAAAGATGAAATGTTTTAGAAAATCCCCTGTGTGGCATTTCGTTACAGAGAATCTGGTGCACAGATCAGAGATTGTATGCAATATGATCCTCTCTCTTAATGTGCTTGAAGACACGTGAATTAAAATGTAAAAGGATGAAGTAACTGAAGTAAGCTTTTTCCTTTGATAGGAAAACATTTTGCAGAAGGTTGTGATGACTGCCTTTGCAGACCGCACAGTTGTTACAATAGCGGTAAGTACTGATGTCAGCAAATGCTCTCTTTCCTCATTCCTCAGACAGTTAATCTTGCCTTTCACCAGTTAAGCATCACTATATAAAACTAAAAACCATCAAAAAATAAAACTAAAAAACAAGGTCAGAATATTCACAGATACAAGAAAACATCAAGACACATACTATCAACCTGAAATTTTGCAGTAAATGCTATCTTGAAGTGGGTCGAACTAAAACACTTAGATCTGAAGAAGGACTTTACAGGGAGCTTCAGCATCTACACTGTCTCCAAGAAAATTTGTGGACATTCTCACTAAAAATTGAAACGAAATCCATGGGTTAAACCATTATTGAAAGTTGCATCAAAATCTAGATTTGAATTTTGCCTCTGAAGTCTATGCATGTATAGTGTCCAGAATCATGGCACAAATTTATAAAAGCAGCTAAGATTTCAGAAGCTTGTTGGTATGATTTCTCAAGTTGGACTATCTTTTCTTTCAGAATAAAAAGTTGGTTTTATGATAAAGGTTTTAAAAATTGGAATCAGTGGGAATTGCTCAAAATGAATATCTGTTCCACTAAGGGCTTATGATATTTTTTCCTGTTTTCCTGCGATTTCTAGTGCCCAAAAGTTCCATCTATCTGTGCAGGTATGCATGTCTATGTGCATACATAGACATGCATACGCACATACACACTTAGACAGTGTTCCATCTTGTGACGGCAGGCTTACTCAACAAACAGATGTTTTATTCGTGAGATAAATACATATTTCAACAGCTGCTTCATTTGCTTTGTCTGGAATAAAGTCCTGCGGTTAGAGATTAGAGTTATGCCTCCTGGACTCTGGTTTCAAGTCTGTCAGTGACTAGCTTGTGTCAAGCAAACCACTTAACCTAGCTCATTTACAGTAGGCTCTAAGGTTCTTGGGTGTGTAAATGCTGAAGATGCTAGCAGTAAGCGTATTCTCCCTCAGTTACATGCCATTCAAATTTTCCGTATTGTCCTTCTGACTGAAATCTCACTTTTCTTTTGCTTTGCTTTTCTGAAGTTGGTGTCTCAAGCAAAATGACACACGTTAATATTTAGCTTTCCTCATAAAGTTGGCTTCATTTCCTTCCTCTCTTTATTTATGGCTGATCCTTCCTTCACCCACCTGTTTTTCTTTTCTTTTTTCCAGCATCGTGTATCTCACATCTTGGACGCCAATATTGTCCTAGTCCTTTCTGAGGGCTTTCTAGTTGAATGTGACACTGCCTCAAACTTACTCCTCAAAGAGGACGGCCTGTTCACCACTTTGGTGAAGACTCACAAGTAGACTCTGTCAGTCCACACTGTTCACAAGACTTCTGGCTCTTTGGTAGTTATTTTTACCTCTTTAGTTTCACTCTGCTTCCTTTCTACTGCACAACTTCTGAGATGACAGTACAGTGCAAGAAGGTGTTTATTGTGCGGTTCCTGGGTTTGTTTAATTTCATGACTATTTATGCAAATCATATTTAACTAAAGCTTAGACAGGCAGCTAACATTGAATCTATAATGTTAGTGGAATCCACACTTTTAGAGCTCATCCTGTCAATATCAGACTGTCTGTGTTCATACGGCATTGAAATCAAACTCAGCCTGGTTTCATTCCTGTTGCCTATGGGGCTAAACTAGCACCCAAAAATTTAATCTTAGAGGGAGCTAGTTGATTTATGGAAGGAGACAGCCCAGGAGTGCCCTAAGACAAATGCAGAGCAGACAGTCAGGGTACAGAGACCAAGGACCAGCGCAGGATGCTAAGCCACCTGACAGCGCAGGCATACCCAGGATGTTTCTCACCCTTATTCCTGAAGAGGAAGATGTATTTCAGTGATGCCGTGGGTTTTGTTCCAACAGCTGTGCTGTCCATAATGGCAATTGGCAGACTGAAAGTGAAGTGCATGCTGAAATATTTTCAGGCTTGGTGCCAGAGGCTGCAAAGTAATTTGAGATCTCTTCAGATTAAAGATATAGTGTGAGGACCTACGCCAAATACCACTGTAAACAAGGATAGCCTTTCACCAACTTGGTATGTCTTGCATTAGGCCCGTTAATGAACTGCAGGGAGGATTATCATAATGAAAACTTCCGTATGCTTTTCTTTATGGCAGCATCGGGTTCACACCATCCTAACGGCGGACCTGGTCATCGTCATGAAGCGAGGGAACATTTTAGAATATGATACGCCTGAGAACCTACTTTCGCAAGAAGACGGTATCTTTGCTTCATTTGTCCGGGCTGACATGTGAAGAATCACATGATGCATTTGAATAGCTCATTTTTAAACAAATGAAATGCAAATATTTTCTATTCAATGTAATATCACTTTTATCTTTTTTTTAGAGCATCTTTCTTCACACTTCTGTCTTCCAAAATAATAAAACCTATTGCAATACATGTATGCCTCAAAGCAATAAAAATGTCACTTCATTCAAAAGCTATTAAACTTCACACACACACAGAGGCAGAATTTCTATTTCCTGGAAATCTGGCATTTTCTTTAGACTTTTTAGTGACTTTATTTTCTTTTATAGAGAGCAACAGAATGTACTGCTTTTATAAACTGCATATGCTATGCTGGAACCAGCAATCAAATCGTGCAGTTTGTCAGGGAAATCAGAGATCCCCAGAAGCATTATGTCCCCAGAGGGGAAAAAATTAAAAAAAAAAACAAAAACAGCAAATCCAAACCCATAACACTTGGGACAATCTGCTGCATTCCAAAGGCATAAACTTTGCTCTTCAAGTTGTAGTGGAGGAGCAGTGAATGAGAGAAAGGAATTTAATCAGAAATAAGGAAATTCTCCCTGTCCTTCACTTCAGTTCACACACAATAGTTGGCACAGTACTATTTTTCAGCACAATGATGGCTTATCCCTAGAGCCAGTTCCTAAAACCATATTTGTTCTGCAGACTTTTTTCAATCAAAGATGCAAATGAACCTATAATTATGCATGCTTTGATAGGCTTATAGGAGGATTTTGTACAGTATCTGAAGACTTTGTATTAAAAATAATCTCAATTTATAAATTTGATATTAGCCAATCTTTTAAACATGTCCACTAAAATATTCTACTTAAAATGGCATGTAATTAGCCAACGTCTAATTGTTTTGTATGTCTTTAGTCCTTCACATTATTTTTTTTATTTTGGGATTATTATTATTATTATTTTGGGACAACCTTTCTTTTCCTTTACACATTTCTGGTGTATCTCTAAACCAGATCTAGTCCAAGAAGGTATGCTTTTCAAATTATTTCTGTATTTTCAAGAATTTAGGTGAATTTAGATACTTACCTACATCATACAGCTTTGAAAAGGTTGCCTGCATTTGACTAATGCATATGGCTAGATTCTGAACCATGACAACTGCACAATGGGCACTAAACCTCCAGAAGGAGTTTCACGGACACTTTCAAAGGCAGAGTTTGAGAAATCAGCTTCACTAGTATTATTCAATGTGATTCTCATTCATCTATTGTTACAAGATTTAGGAAGAAATGAGGCACCTAAGCCTATTTCTAGTGTAATGAAAAGAACATAAGGCACAGTAGTTGGCAAGAAAAAATGCTATGAATATTGGGGAAGTTGTAGGACTTAAAATGGGGATTACATTTAGTGTAGTAGTGTAGAAATGATACAGTCATTTATCTTTTTTTTTTTTTTTCCATTTTAGCTATTGGAAATAAAAGCTGTATGATACAACTAAACAAAAAAACTCAGTCTTGAACATTTTATGAGGGGAAGTACTTCTGTGATTTCCCTGTCTACTGCTGTGAAAAGTTTTTGCTCTTTTCTGGATTAATTCCCTGTGTTGAACTTTGTCATACAAAGAAAATAAAAAAATAAAGCAGATGTTTACAGTGGAAGTGCATGTTGTTATACAGATTTCAGAGACAAAAGGCCAAAATCATTCTTGATTTAATTTCATTGTCTACAGTGAAAAGCTAATTGGATTCATTGCTACCAGACTCAGTCAGTATGAAGATGAAGTATACATAACTTCGTTTATCTGTGTGTCTTTGATGGCAATGCAATACTGATTTAAGTGATGCCAACTAGTTCAGTGAGATCCCGGTTTCCACTACATTAAATGGCTGCCGTGGGCCTGGAATTGTGTCAAGTTAAGAAGGGCTAATAATTAGTACCTCGTTCCTCTTACATTTGTCCCAGAGCCATTACAGGAGTAAGAAGCACCTTCTTTGCTCAACCATCCTTCCAGAGCTACAGGACTTAACGCTGCTTTTGAGACATGTAGAACAGAAAATATCTTAGAGGCTGAGAAAAACCTGAGAAAAATGCTTCGTTCATTTTGATGGAGGCATGCAGGAATATTGGCCCAGTGTTACGCCAAAATTGCTTCGTCAAAGTGCTTGATGACTGTGGTAGTGTATCCCACAGCTGCCTAGCAGGTTTAAAAGCACAATTTGATTGCTGAAGCAGTTCATCCTATTCAACACACACAAATCCCAAGAGAGACAGCAAACATACACCAACTGCTACAGATGTACCAGCCCTCCAGGCATTATATATGATATCGTATACTCACCAAGGGCTTAGGCGGAACTTTGCTTTTTTGTCTTTTCCTCTAATGGAGGAGGGTGTTCCCAGCAGTCGCACAGCTGTTTTGTTACTAAGAAGGGTGAGAAAGGGACAAAGTCTTTGAAACAAATTTCTCTTAATTTCATGTAAAGGTCTTAAATGTGTCCCCTTTAGGAGCAGTTTCCTTAGGCTGTGGCGCATATGTGGAGATTTTGCTGCTTTGACTCGTCACACTGCCTCTTCTGCCAGTCAGCCCTTATTCTCTTGCCACAGCCTCCTTGCTTTTTTTTTCTTCACCATCTCCTTATATCATACCCTCTTTGAGGCTCCTGCTTGTATCCCTGAATGCTCCTTATTCTGCCTATGGCCTCCCACTCCTTCCTGATTTAGCTCCATACCCTCTGCTCCATTTCCTCTCTGACATAGCTCTGCACTTATTCTCCTTTCCCCCGACTTTCTCTAAATTTCTATCATAACACCCCTCCTCCTCAGGGGGACAGTTATTCTAGTGTCATCATGTTTTGGGGTTGGTGTTTTTTTTCCCCAAGCATTAAGCTAAGCAAGCTTTCATTATTGCCATGTTATGCTCTAGAACCATTAAGTTCTTCCTTTTACACGGGAGCTTTGAATGCTATCACTGGCCATGTGTACATTTCTTTTAACTATGGAGAGAGGAAAATCATCTCTGTGAGCGAGCCTAAATTAAGTTTCTCATCTTACCTACATTTCTTTTTCTGTTAAGTGTTTTTGTGACAGAAGCAGCAAAACAGAAGGAGTAAGATCCCTGGTTGCCAGTCATAGAATCAGAGAATGGTTTGGGTTGGAAGCGACCTTAAAGACCATCTAGTTCCAACGCCCGTGCCATGGGCAGGGACACCTTCCACTAGACCAGGTTGCTCAAAGCCCCATCCAGCCTGGCCTTGGACACTTCCAGGGATGGGGCATCCACAGCTTCCCTGGGAAACCTGTGCCAGTGTCTCACCAACCCCACAGCAAAGAATTTCTTCCTAATGTCTAATCTAAATCTACTCTCTTTCAGTTTAAATCCATTACCCGTCATCCTACCACTACACTCCCTGTTAAAGAGTCCCTCCCCATCTTTCTTGTAGGCCCCCTTTAAGTAGTGAAACTGCTTGTGTAACTGCTTCTGGAGCCACAACAGTGTTTCTCAACCACTGACTTGCAACCAGTGGGTTATCTTTCCCGTTCCTTGAGCCGAGTCGAATGGATGGCACGGGTGAGACTGCTCCCTTCCTGTATGGGGCCTTTTGGCAAACCCGTAACAGCTAGCTGCTCATTGCTGCTTCTTCTAAACTAGAAATATCACATATAAACTTTGTGTTTATTACCGAGCCAAAACTTACTTGTGCTGGGAAACACACCGTAAGGGTTTTAGGTAGTTCTTGAAGCAGGTCCACAAGCCTCTGCCTTAAAGCCACACTATCGACAGGTAGCAAGGGGAAGCTTTTCCCTCCTCAAGGTCCAATGCTTAAAACAGACCTCTCCATCTATTCACTTTGCTGGGGATCCACATCAGCACAGTGGATGCTGGCATTCATCTAAGGTGAATTATTTAGATGATGTTTTCCAGGCAATCAAAGCTTGAAAGACAATGAGAATCTCCTTAAGAATAGCTTTGCCTGAACCGCTTGTGTTCTGCTAATTGTTATTTACGCTTCAGGGATTTTGGGAGCATGACAATTGTTTGGACTTGACATGTCAAACAACACAGTTACCAAATAGGAAAGTTGGTTGTCTGGGGTTTTTTAAAGGAAATAAATAAAGTCAGTGGCTGTCAGGACTTCTAATTCTGAGCTGAGTTTGTTGCTGATTTTTTGTAACTTCAAACTTGGTTTAGATTAATATTATATGTTATTTCAAAGAGTCCCTTATAACTAACTCTTCATACTCCTTTTGCTTTATTATGTAGACCTCTTAAAACCACCTGGATAATTTTTCTATTTGATATACAGTAAGTTGTCTGTATGTGTGTGTGCCTATACACAAAAACACACACTTTTCATTCCAAAGAAGTGAAAGCATGGTACAAGCAACTCAAGGTTCATTTCCTTTCTGATCAGATGAAACGTTTCTAAGAACAAAAGTATGCTTTTTTCAATGTCAGGCAAAGATCCACGTCTCACCAGTCAACGGGACGATTCGCCCACTGGAGGTGCCTGTCTCTCACACACGTGTCTGCAGAAGGAGCCCAGGCACTGGGATTGAACTGGATGTCTGCCTTTTTGACTGCTAACTCCATAGCCTCAGGGAGCCTCTGAGAGGTAGAGATAGACACTCAGTGGGATTTTTAGCCATGTATAAACTGAAGAGGACGCACTGATCCACCGGCATTTTCTGCAAGGCAGGAAACTTGCCTATAGAAGTTTGGAATAGCTCTGGTAAGACAGGGGCATAAGGAAGGCAAAGTCTGCAAGGAGAGATCATTGCTTTGTTAAGCAAATTGATATTGGAAAGAGGTATCTCAAGTGTTTATAAGTTCCAGTTTCATTGTAGACCTGAAAAAGCTCTTTATTTGCAAGAGCATGCCTGCTTTTCCCAAGAGTGTCGTTCATCTGAAAGAATATATCATCAAAAGATTCTCAAGTGTTTGCACGAGCCCCTTTTAGGTTAGTGTAAACTAGCAGAACACCTCTGCTATAAATTAATACCTCCCCCCCCTCGAATTTATTAGTACCAACATGAATACAGCCCAAAGGATTTGGCATCTCATTATATGTAAAACCTCTGTCAGCAAAAACTAATTGTATTGAATTATGTTTTCATATAGGTTTGCAGATGACATCAATTTTGAATGTGGTCAAGTAGGTCTTTTCAAACTTCTTATACAATAAATTGTTTGATTTAATTAATTTTGTTCTTCTTGCTTCCTAAAGCAATGGGCTCTCACGCTTTGTTGTGAAAAGATGCAGATACATTCACATACCATTGTGCTGACATGTCATGAGAAGCTGAAGGAAACATCACACGTGCATTTTACACAAGCTATGTAGGCTTTGTATCACAAATGGAGATATAATGTATCTGAGGCAAACAGCTACCTTTATAAAAAAGCTGTGGACAAGGGCCACATTTTCATTATCAAGTTTCCGTTACCTAGTAGCAAAAGTTGGGGTACGGTTCCCATGCAAGCACTATGGCCCAGCGTCCCCAGTGTGATACTGCAAATAGAAATCAGTCCTAAAATATCCAGTGAAACCACAGTGTTACTTGTTAAAATCTCTCTGGAGCAATGATTCTTCCATAAAATGTGTTTCAAAGCAAAAATCAATTCAGCACATTTACTATTTTATACCCTCAAGTAGTATCTTTTGAAAGCCTAATTTAAAATCAAAATATGCTATGTAAATTCTCTGGTATTAATTCAATGTTGGCATGTGAAGAGCTCTTTAGTTTCTTTGGAAATAAATCCTTTCAAAGGCAAAACTAAGAGAGTACTAAAAAAGTCTGAAAACAAAACTGTAAATCAAATTCTTCATTGCCATGCAAACATCCCAATCATTTCCACGTCTTTTTTTTTATTGCTCTGGTTTTTCTCCACCAGAACTGACCTCTGTGTGGAATTGTGGGGAAAGATTATCAGGTTTTCAAATTATCAAAAAATTGTTGTGAGGCAGAAGTTCTCTGACTCTTACAAATTAGCAATGTGCTGATGCTGTTTTGGCAGGACAGCTTAGAGTATTGGCTTGTATGAAGCCGTGGAGTTCAGAGAAGCTTCCAAATGTAATCCTTCAAAAGAAGAGAGATTTTTATAAGAGTCTTAATCTATTTAGTACATAGTTATTATTCATTATTCACTATTGATAGCATCTGTCCACTGCTAGACACTACCCATGCAAACATAACAGACATTCCTGGCAGGAGCTGTTTATTTCTCTAATTGTCTGCTGAAGAGACTATAAAAAAGTAGTCATTTAAAAAATATATGTTTTAAAAATTAGCTTCTATTTGGTGTAATTGACATTCAAGATGCCTTCTTTAATTTTAATTGAACACAGAGATTTTCATCCTGTGAATCACTGTATAATAATGCAGCTCAGATGTTACCATGTTGCACATTTCACTGCCAAGTGCATTCATTCCCATGTATGTATATTAGTCCATTTTATATAGAAATACATTACATGCTTATACATCCTTTGGATAAAAGGTATAAATAAGTAACGAACAGTGCCAGCTAGCACTGCCCGTAAGAGTGTCTCATAGCTATTCCCATGACATTTCTTAACTCCCTCTTTAATTTACTTCAGGGTTTTCTGGCTGTACCAACTTACATCCATAAATATCACTTAAACGTCCAGTAAAATATTTAACCATGTAACTAAGGAACTAATGCAGCTTAGTGTAAATGACATGGTCCAGAACCACCATCCTTCGGTATCACAGTCACGGATGCTCCAAATCAGCATATTCTTTGAAAAGCAGAAAGTTAGAGATTCATCTTTAATGGTTATATGTGTTTTTATCGTACTAGCTAGATTAGGCCCTTACTCTTTCAGCAATACCAGCTATGACCATTAGACCTCTCCATCAGAGGCAGGGATTTGAGATTCTAAAAGGCTCTGAGTACTGCAGATTTTCATGGCTGAATCATTTGGGTTTGGGGCCATCTACTTTTCCAGGTCTCACCACAGCATCCGAGATCAGAGGGTTCGGAGTTGCCAGTTATTCTGTGATATGACCTTAAGGCGAGAGATAGCATCTATCTTCCATCAATGGCATAATCTTAATTTAACCTAATATCAATCACTTGTAGGCAAGGGGACCTGGAAGCACAAAGATGTAGATATAAAAAAATTCCATTTCACAAATCAGAAGAAAAATTTCCTTCAGCTGGTGGTATGGTCCTCCGAGCCAGCTCCAGGCTTCTCAGAAGAGGAGACAAAAATCTGTTATACTACTCTGAGGCTGAAGCCAGCCAGAAGCCTCTGGCTCCTGCTACAGAAGAGGAATAAGCACAGTTTGGACAAGGAGATGGAATGAAAAGCCGTAGAAACCCTCAATACATGGCTTTGTTGCTCCAGATACCACCAGAAGAGAAGAAGAGAAATGGCAGCTACCATTTGTCCCAGGAGTAGGAGTACATACCCTCTCTTAATTTCTGGGGTTTTGGTGCCTCCAGCACTTGGCCATCACAGGCAGCTTTACCTGTTCCTAGAGCCAACTCTTAGGCTCTACCTACACTGCTAAATAAAATGGGAAAAGTGGCACAGCCCACCTGTGAGAGCATCCATGTGTCTAAAACCATAGTTACCCGAAAATAAGGTTGCCTTGTCCATCCTATGCATTTAGAACAGTCTATGGGCCATGCTTGGGGCATCGCACATCCAGGCTGTGCCTCGCTACTGGGTGGAAGAGTGCCACCAGACACAAGCGAAAACCCTGCCATGGAAAAACTGGAGAAACATTGCAGTAGAAGGTGTTTCAAAAAATTCACGTATTGGACACTTTGAGATACCATTTAGTGACAAAATCCCTGCCCCACAAGACTTAAAATCCTAATGTTGTATGGAAATCTGAGGTGAGACTGAGCAGAGGAAAGAGGGCAATAACACGAAGAAAAGTACTGAGCCGTGCCTGGTTGCTGAGGAACAGGGTAGCCGACCTTGCTCTGGGACTCTCTTGAGTTTGGGAACTCGGACGTTTGGAGAGCTCTGCTGTTTTGTGTAGACTGCCGTGGGTAGACCTGTGGGGAAAAAATGGAGGAATGCAAGAGGAAGGTGCTAACTGTGGCCTGGGTAGGCAAAGAAACAATCCAAAACTGGTCTGTGTCCAGCGCCTTAGAAGAAACTCCTGCTCTAGGAAGGGCATGTAACATGACAGATGTACTTCAGAGCATCAGGTATCAGAAAAAGGCTGTACTGCTTTGACTACTGCCATCTCACCCCATGGCAGAGACTGTCGGGTAAGTACCAGATGTGACAGTACAGTGTTTCTGTACGTTGAGCTAAAGGCTTAAACTGAAGGACGTGGGAGGTAACACCTGCCATGAACTGACAAACAAGAGGGTTACCCAGCTTTGCCAGTCAGGGATACCCTGACCTAAAAGGAGGACTGGGTAAAAGCGGTGCCAGTGTTGCTGATACGGAGGGGCTGCGACAGGCTGAGTCTCTGTATCGCTGAGGCTCAGCAAAGTGCAGCCGTTGGTTTTCAGCCTGCACCATAAACGTGAGGACTGGGAAGAAACAAACACACAGCTAAAATTAAAGACCAGGATAGGGAGATCGATAAGTAGTGTGGGGCTGCAAGAAATCTTGGTGGGTTTTGCACAAGGATTTAATACGATGTGGTCATCTCTAGAGGGAAACGAGGCTGGGGCTTATGGCAGCATGTATATAAGGTATGTCCTAGAGCGCAAGGCATTTCTTTCAACTAACCCTTTCTTGGCTCATGCATGTCCCTGGAGCAGAGGTGGAGTTAGGGAAACAGAGGCTAAAAGATGTTGGATTTCATAAATCAGACAACTGTAGGAATCACGTAATTTCAGTGTGATCATCGTTCCCCTCCTCTCCTCCCTCCTCCCCCACACTGCCGCCCGTGCAGGAGGCCAGGGGCTGCAGCCCCGGCCCGAAACAGCTCCCTGCCCGCTTCCTCAGGCTGCGGGGCTGCATCCACGTCTCTAGGGCCCTGCCCTCTCTCACCGACACACGCTGAACTCGCCGACACTCTCTGCAGAACCAGGTGAACCCAAAGGAGAGCAGCATTTCCCAGGGGAGGCCACGGGAGCCAGCACGGGCGCACGTGTTGCCCGGCAAGCGGCAGCAGGGGCCCAGCGCTGGGCAGGTTTGGCTGGAGCTCCCGCTGCCCAGCGAGGCCGCCGAGCCGGCTGTGAGCACAGGCGGTCTGAAGTCAGCCTAATGCTCTCCAAGCGACAGCCGGCTCAGAGCTGCTCCGGGGGAGGTAGCCGCTGCCGGTTAAGACACTTCACCCAAGGTGGTGCAGGGTCTCTTTCTTCCCCGTGCTGTGCAGGGAGCAGGTACGAAGGTAGGGGATACCTTTGCCATGGCCAGCAGTGCCCATCAGCTCAAGGAACCCCAGAAGCCAAACCACAGCGTATCACCCCGTGATATCTGCTACCTGGTGACTGCCTGCACGGGGGTAGAAAATGCTGAACTCCCACTGACAAATGCACCAGACCCAGCGCTGGAAGTACCATAACAGAGATTTACAGAACTGCCAATATATTGCCAGCTTTGCAGGGGGTCGACAGCCTGCACCCCATAGCCTGACACACATAGAGAAGTCAGAGTACCAGATTTCGTCAAGCAAGGCAGACATATCATTTACAAACCAAATAGTTTTACTGGGAAACAGTCCCTCTGCCAGCAAACCCACAGGACATCTACAAACTTCCCTATGCAATTTAGTAATATTGGACGAGGGGCGCTGGTTACATGTATTTTGGTGATAAAGACTATTTTTGTCCTGCTGCTCTTGCAAGAAACGGGGAAAAAAAAGCTGGTTCAGGGTAACAGACGCCCTTAGTTTGCAGTTTCTGCTCTTTCATGTTTGATAGATCTACTGCCAGTTCAGCTGGGGAAGAGTTCATCCATGCTATCCGAATATGGCTTATCGGTTTCGCGTCTTTGTGGAAGCCTCGTGCTGAGTGCATGACATCTCTGCACGCCTGCAAAGTCATCCTATCTCTAAGCTAAGATTAGAATTTCAAACAAAACTTATTAGGAAGCAGGGTTTTCTGAAAGGGCTGGCCACGGCTATAATGTGGAAATTTTAGATCCTTGTCTAAGCACAATTATTTAATCCTTTTTTAGATAGGCATAACTGTAAAGTGAATATCAGTAACTTTTGTGGGTGGAGGGGAAATGAAACAGCAAGAAGGGAGACGCAGGATGGGCCGTAACAAAACTGGGCCCAAACCTGCCATCAATTCTGATCATTTTTTGCCTGAGAAGGCTGTGTTCACAGCACTCAGACACTATGTTCCTTACAGAAAGGGTTAGGAGACATTTTGGGAGATTTTCCCAGCTATTACTTAAAACTCAGACTTAAATGTGCATGTGGCAACCAAGCAAGTATTTAAAAGGGCAAAGGGGAACATTTTTAGTAGCTGTCACTCTCCGGAGCATATTCATACACTGTAACTTGGGGAAGCGAATGCCGTGCTCAAAATCATGTCTCATAATGTTTAACCAGGAAGAGGGAACAGTTCTGGTGCTCCTGATCTTCACATCCCAGCGGTCGTGGCCCAGCAGGCTTCCTCAAAGCTAAGCTCAAGTGTAAGAGAGGAGGAAGGCATCCCCTCCTGCGAGGGGGAAGTTATTTCGGTATTGGACAGGTGGAGATGGAAGAATGGGATTTTATGAGCACTTTTCTTCATGCGTGATGACGGGGAAAATGATCAATAACCTTTATTCAGTCACACTGGGGTTGTGCCAAGATTATTTGTGTGTGTTTGGGGAGACCCCGTCCTATCTCAGCTACAAAAAATCAAGCCTCTGCATGGTGCCCAGTTAAGGGGGAGGAAACCTCCAAGCAAGTTAGTGGGGAACAAGAGGGGCCGAGAGGTCATCGGGGTCTCTGACAGTACCAGTGCTGGCTGCAGTTTCTGTCCCACCTGACCACCTTGAGGAAGGTCCCTCCTTGCTCCCACCCGCCCTCGAAGATGATTGCGATCCATCTTGCCAAACAAGCCGCTAACCCACGCGCTAACTTCATGTCAGACAGTCCCAGCCGCTGCCAGCAGAGACGGGGCAAGGAGCACACCAGCAGCTGCAGGGCCTTGGCAGAGACAGAAGGGGCTGAGGCTGAGCCCAGCCCCCATGGTGGCTTATGCTCTAAGGTGGCGAGGAAAGAAAAGTGACATCTCTTGGTGTTTCTGTGTCCTTGTTTATAAAGCTGTGGATTTCCATAATAACTTTGGAGGAAACTCTACAACTGGGCATGTGACATGAGAAAATTTGTGTCAGAAGCAAAATAATATAATCCAAGGATTTTACGAAAAAGAAAGTGGGTTTCCACCCAGTTCCCAGACATTTCTTTATTTTTTTGACATGCAGCTAGCAGGCATACTGGTGAACATCAATCTTCTTTCTAGCCCTAGCACAGAACAAATACTTCATAGGAGCTAAAAGGGAGAAAGGAGTAGAAAAAGGAGAAGGAAAAGGAAAAAGTAAAGGAACTTCTTTGCATGTGCATTAAAACAGTTATTTCCAATAGTTACACCCAAGTGAGATGCACTTTTGGAGACTGCATCAAGAAAATTAGTCACCCCCAGACCAGTCTCTGCCACCCCATTTGTAGCTGCACAATGTCCTGAGTTCTGCAAACCCAGCCCATAAAGTGCCAACGACACTGATCCTGCAGATACCCACCCAAGTGACTTTATGTATTCGTACTCAGAGTCTGGTTAGAATCTACAGGTAATTGTTTTAGATCCCGATTTTTCAGGCTAGAGCTGGACATCTGCCTGATTTTGTACACAAATGTTCAGCTAATTGCCTAATATGACTGGGACTTAGAGTCTGTCTCTTTTCTGACTACTGGATATCTAAAAGTTTCCAGGAATCACTCATCTATTTAAAGTTGAGCACGTGCATGTGTTTGACAGGGTGGATATCTTCAAGCTGAGGATTACGCTGCCTGTCAAATGCAACTTCTCAATTTTTCCAAGCCTGAATACACTTAAAACCTTCCTGACTGCAGCAGGTCTGTCAAAAGTTTCTTTCTTTCCCTAGTTTACAGAGAGAAGTAAGGTATTAGGTTCTGTATAAACTCCATACCATATGGGTCACTCACTTGAGTGATGCACAGAAAACTTTAGAAACCTCCCTACTTTACACACACACGTATTCCTCGGGCATGGAGGAGTTAATCCGACACAATGGAATCTCTGCACTTTGCTTCATTAAAATCTAAATTTAGATCTTTTCATAAAGTTGATGTACTGTTTATTCTTCCTACTACAAACCCTAAGACTTCGGAAAAAAAAGCTGCAATTTCCAAGAATGCAAGTTTCCATTAAACACGAGAGCCAAAAGCGTAAACCTCGACCTGTGGGAAAAAGAATGAACTCCTGCGATTTCACGGTTTGCTTTTTGCCAGCGTGTGTCATTCCTCCTGTACCCCTCCCATACACGAATCCCCATCTGCCGACGACCGTTTCACCAGCCGAACGTTGTAACGGGCCCGACCCCGTGCAACTGGTGACAAGAGTTGGGAGCCATAAAAAGGGGCTGGGTTGTTGGTCTGCGGGGTGTTGTTTTCTTGCAGAAACAGGTAATTAAGTTTGTCAGAAGCGGCAAAGGCCATGCGGTTCTGGCTTCAGCCCTCCAAACGCTTACGCACATGCTTCGCTTTCTGCCTGCGAGCTGTCTCGGCGACATTCGAGGCGAGATCAAACGAAAACGCGCAAGACTTGGCTTACCGGGGGAAGCCAGCAGCGCGCCGCGGCCCTGCCGCAGCCGGGGGTCGGCTTTGCGTACCCAGGCACAGCCCCCTCCCCAACCGCAACGGCATCCGCATCCAGCGCCAGCGTTTTGCTCCTCCGCTAAATACGCCGGACCCAGACTACAATGCCCCATCACCCCACCTGCCCCCGGTACCGCTCCGCGCAAGGAAGCGTGTACCCGTGCGCCTGCGCCCTGCTCCGCACCGGCCAGGCCGGGCTGCCCCGCCCCGCCCCGCCCGGCCCCGCCCCGCCCCTCCCCGCGCGGCCCCGCCCCGCCCCGTCGCGCAGCGGGGAGCCCCGGTTGAGCCCCGCTCTGGGTCGGGGGGTCCCTGCGAAGCGGTGGGGGTGGGTCGGGCAGCCCCTGCCCTCCCTCCGGTGGGACGGGCCAGCCGGCGGGGAGCTGCGGGGAGCCGGGCTTTCTGTCACCCGTTTGGGGACAAAGTTTGGGAATAAAGGGGAGGTTTTCCCCGCCTGCTCCCGGGAAGGCGGGAGCGCTGCGAAGGGGAACTGCGACCGCCTGCTCCGCGGAGTCCCGTTCCCCGCCTCCCGCGCCTCCAGCTCGGCTCCTTCTGCTGATGCTGGCGGGGGAGCGGGTGGGGGCTTTCGGCCGGGCTGCTGCCCGCGCTGCGCGGCGGCAGCCACGAGGAACGAGCCCCCGCGGCCTCCCCGCACGCTAGCCTTGCTTCACGCCGAGAAACCTGATTCTCCGGGCCCTGAAGGATGCGAATAACTTAGTGCTCCGCGTCGCGGTACCCACCTGGGCACGGCCATCTCCTGGAGAAGCGGCCCGAGGAGCCGACCTGCGTCGTACGTCGTGTGGCTTTACACCAAGTTTGCGAGACTGCTCCGCACCTTCCCCTCCTGCAAGGAGTGTCCAGAGAGCGCCTTCCCTTTCTGTTGCGAGCCGGTACCGCTTGCTCGTCTAAAAACGATGGTCTGAAAGAGGGAGGGCGGTTGTAGAAAAAGTAGGCAGACAGTGACATTTAATGTAACGGTTGTTGGTGCGTGGTACCTGATCGGGGCTTCTTGCTGTAGCGCGTAGGTGACAAATCTGACCAGGTTCTCTCTTTTCGCAGGGGAGAGTGAGCCCCGTGGAGATGCACTAGAGGGACCACCCCCCGTTTCACATCTCACTGAGTGGACTATGGTGGCAGGAAGATGTTGGCTCGGAAGAGTATCATCCCTGAAGAGTATGTGTTGGCACGGATCGCTGCCGAGAACCTGCGGAAGCCGCGCATCCGAGACCGGCCACGCAAAGCCCGCTTCATCGCCAAGAACGGGGCATGCAACCTGGCACACAAAAACATCCGCGAGCAGGGGCGATTCCTGCAAGACATTTTCACCACCTTGGTGGACCTGAAGTGGCGTCACACGCTGGTCATCTTTACTATGTCCTTCCTGTGCAGCTGGCTGCTCTTTGCCATGATGTGGTGGCTGGTGGCTTTTGCCCACGGTGACATGGACCCAAGCACAGAAAGCACTGCCAACAGCACGAAGTGGACGCCATGCGTGACGTGTGTCAGGTACAGTACGGTCGGTGGGATGAAGAAAGGGGAGGAACGGAGCTGCCTGCTGTCCTGCCAATGCCTGAAGTGCAGCTTTTGGTTTACATGAACCGTTGCGTTTGGTTGAGACAGTTGAAAAGTGCAGTGTTTTCCTCTACGTTACGTAAATTCAGCAAGCCTTCTGGGCTTGGAAAATACTGTACTGTAGATTTCTTTGATTCCTTACAGGATCTGAAAGAGAGGGAGACCTGCTGCTTTTCATGTGTCTCCACACTCTGTGGGTAACATACCTTGCCTGTCGAGATAAGAGCCTGCTACAAGAGTGGGTATGTGTTATATGTATTGTAACGTTGTCTACGGCAGCGGGAGCATCCCCAGCGTGGCGCGAGCCGCGCTGGCAAAAGGTGGCCCCCGAAGAGCAGTGCCTGAGAGGCAGGGCACCAGCCATGGGTGTCAGGCAGGGCTAGCAAGAAAAATGTCACTTAGGGCAAAATTAGATGTCTTTTAAGGTGACTCTCATGAGACAGCTAAATATGGGATGCTCCAAAGTACCTTGATGAAGCCATAGGCCAGCAGTTTGACAGAGGAACAGTTTCCATGGCGTGCATGATGTGCCAGACAGTGAAAGCTTACGGGACTAGTAGGTTAAATGTCACCTGTTAAAGTATTTCACTCTCCATCCCCAAAGCCACGACAGTTTTCAAGGCACTGATAAATTTACACATACATACGCAGAATAGATGAGTGTTTGGTAATTGGAGGCGGGGGTAAGCAATAAGATCGCTTCGTCATCTCATCAGTAAAATCTCTTTTTATAGCACTAGGTTTTTAAGCAGAAAAATCCTGATTCAGTACGGCCAGATCAGCTGGCGTTACACATCACAGTGCTGTGAGGGACTGGGGGAGGGCTGCAGGGTCTGCTGAGACATCCGAGTATTCGCTTCCCTTTTCTCCTTTCTTCTGCACATAGGTTTGAGGCACCTCACCAAGTTTGAATGGACATGGTATCTGGCTCATGAAGGAGCAGAGATTTCATTCTCCCATTGTTTTGATGCCTTTTTGCTAAATGGGGATTTTCCAAGCTAAAGGAAATGGGGATTTTTCCAAGCTAACCTTCGTTGGGCTGGGGCAGGGAGGATGGGGTTTGCTGTCTTATTTCTTTTCCAATAACTGGCCATAAGCAGTCACCCCTTAAATGAGACGTCATGACCCAGCTTGCGCCCGCTGGGGTGTCACCCCCCACGTTTCTGGGATTTGTGGGATTTGTCCAGCCTGAATTGGCGAGTAGCTACACCCCGCCAGGGTCAGCCGGTGGGGACATCCCTCCGCTTGCTTGGCAGCCCCCTCACCTTGGCCCACCCCATGGGGCTCCTGGGCCACCCTGCAGAGCCTGAGCCGGCTGCCGAGGGCTTCGTGCCGCTGGGGCGAGGCAGACCCACAGCCACGGCCCTGCCCCTTGCTCCCTTCCCGTAGCCCCGGCTGCGGCAGCCCCGTGCCGGAGGCTTTTCCAGGACGGACGCTAACCTCCGCTGCAGGGACAGCCAGGAGGGGCAAGAAGAAGCAAGAGCGAATGAATAGGAGTGATTTTCTGGCTTAGCCTACGACAAAGAGCACGCATCGCTCCCTCGTGCGAGTACCTGGGGCGGTTCAACCAACAGCGGCTCAAGTGTCCATGCCTAAGCCATGGAAAATCTTTTCCCCTCATAGTGAAATATTTCATCTTGTTAAATGTGGCTACCGCTTTGGACAAAGTCGTGAAACAGCAATATGATTGCTGACATTTTTTAGGAATGGTGAGTTGTGGGATGTAAAATATACTTAAAATTTCAAAGATATGGTATGCCAAAATAATGACAAATATTCTTTAACCTGCCTTCCTGAGATTTAGACCCACAGATATTTCAGGAGAGCTTCTTGGGTAGGTGCTATTACAGATTTACGGGAAACCTGGTTTTGGAAATTTTAACCAGCACCTAGAACTTGCACAGCACTTGAATTTTTCAAAATACTGCAGAATTTTTTACGTCTCACAGCTCTCTGCCACAGGAAGCAAACATTATCCCAAAGAGGAAAACTGTTAGGGAGCTCTAAGGGAAAGGACTTGGGAATAGTGTGATTTGGAGTTTGTGGCTCTCCACATTGTCAAAATGCTGTACAAACTTGCTGCTTCAGTTACTTTCACTGTAAAAAGGTGGATTCTCTGGTTTTGGTTGGGTTTTTTTTTTTAAGAAGAAGGACTGCTAAGGGAAATCAGAATATCTATTCCACAGAGCTCTAAGTTGTATTAAGCTGTATTAAGTTTAAACCAGAAGCTTCATTCTGCCTGTAACTAAATATTCATGAACACAAGAAATCTTTCCATGGATTCTATTAATTAACTCCTTTGTCCCTGATTTCTCTGAAGTGAAATGCAAAAATAAACCCCTCAATAGAGGAGATTTGCCAAAGATAAAAAAAATAGAAAAGGCAAAAAAAAGACAAAGCTCTTTCAAAGATATCTCTGCAGAGACTGACTGGTTTTCTGAAAGATGAACTTTCTCATTCTACAGAAAATTATCCTATCCTATTTTAATGTCTCCTCACGACCCCAGGTTCACTGAAAATATGGTTTAGGAAAAAAAATGTCTTTAAAAGCAGATTAATTGAAAAGCAAACCAAACCAAATGAATGGTTTAGAACCATCTTCATGGGCAGGATGTATTTTCCGTAAGTATGCATGTATCCATGTTGAGCATGGTGATGCTTCAAATGTTGGTGGATTGCAATGTGTTAAAAGGGTGATTATGATATTAGTTCATATGAGACCCAATGCACTGCAAGTCTACCAGATACACCCCAAGGTACTGATTTCAGACATATAAGCCTTTGGTAAAGGATGTATCTGGTTATAAAAGGAAATTAAAGACCCTGGTATATACAGAGGATATGACATTGTGGACTACCATAAATAAACTATTTTGGAAAGTTTGTGGACAGCATCCTCTGATGTCCAGCACTGTAGCACATTAGGGACATTTGACTTGACCCACACTTCTACAACCCACTTCGGTGTTGAAATGTTCCAGCTCGTCTTGCCACGACAATAAGCTAAACCTAAACTCTGGGTCACGGCATTGTCCTCCTGCCGGGATGTGCAGAGGGGACTGTGGACGCCACCAGCTTCTCTCTCCAACCTGATCCTGTGGGCTCAGTCACAAGGCAAGCAAAGATTTGGGAAGTGTCACAAATCCGGGAGTGTCCCCTTTCCCTCCAGGAAACCCTGCTAAAGAGCGTCACGACAGGTAGTATGAGTGAAATGCTGCAATTTTCCCCATTTCCTTTCCCTGCACAGGCTGGGGGAAGAATCTCAGTGTGCCAGCCGATTGTTCCCCTTTGCCAAAACCACCGCTCTCCACCAAGAGCTTCATGTGCTGGAGAAGGTAGAAAGCCCAGGTGTTACAGCACTGTTGACTAACACAGTGGGCAGCATGTGTTCCTGAACAGAGGATCTAATGAGCTTCTCAGGGTCACCTAGTGTTACAGACGGGCTTTTAGGAGCTCAGGGGTCTTCCCTGTTACCATCGGATACCGCACTGATCATACAAAAACAGAGTCACCAAACATGCAATACTTTTTCGGGTGCTAACAGAAAGCTTAAGTATGTCAGGACTATACAAATAGGTCCTTAAGTTTGTTTCTAGAAAATATATGTTAATAGCTCCCCAGTTTGTGTTCAATGTCCTTAGAGTTAACTTTGTGCAATCTTCTTCTCCAGGTCTTTCACCTCTGCTTTCCTCTTCTCCATTGAAGTTCAGGTGACCATTGGTTTTGGGGGCAGGATGATGACAGAGGAATGTCCGTTGGCCATCACAGTCTTGATCCTGCAGAACATTGTGGGTCTGATCATCAACGCTGTCATGCTGGGCTGCATATTCATGAAAACCGCACAAGCTCACAGGCGGGCTGAGACCTTGATTTTCAGCCGGCAGGCGGTCATTGCAGTTCGAAATGGCAAACTTTGCTTCATGTTTCGAGTGGGAGACCTGAGGAAGAGCATGATCATTAGCGCCTCGGTGAGAATCCAGGTTGTGAAGAAGACTACAACCCCTGAAGGAGAAGTCATACCCATTCACCAAGTAGATATCCCTGTGGATAACCCCATCGAAAGCAACAATATTTTCCTCGTGGCTCCCTTAATCATTTGTCACGTCATAGACAAGCGGAGTCCTCTTTACGATATCTCCGCTGCTGACCTGGTGCTCCAGGACCTGGAACTCATTGTGATACTTGAAGGAGTTGTAGAAACAACTGGCATCACGACACAGGCGAGAACCTCCTACGTAGCGGAGGAGATCCTGTGGGGTCACCGCTTTGTGCCCATCGTCACCGAAGAGGAAGGTGTGTACGCAGTCGACTACTCCAAGTTTGGCAACACTGTCAAAGTGGCGGCGCCACGTTGCAGCGCTCGAGAGCTCGACGAGAAGCCATCCATTCTCATCCAGACCCTGCAGAAGAGCGAGCTGTCCCACCAAAACTCCCTGAGGAAACGCAACTCCATGAGGAGAAACAACTCCATTCGAAGGAGCAACTCCATGCGGAGAACCAATCCCTCCCTCATTGTGCCCAAAGTGCAGTTTATCACACCTGAGGGGGGCCAGAGTGCCTCGGAAACGTGATACACAGCTTTGTGCGAGGTTGGTGGGCTTCAGAAGGAGGAGGAGGCACCTGTGGTGTTTTGTTTAAATTTTCTTTTACTTAAGAAAATGAGAACACGATGCAGAAAAGAACCGTGCAAGAACTATTTATTCTGTTACTTACTGAAAGCACCACCTAATGGCATTAGGAAACACTTTAGCACTTAGTGTATGAATTAATAAAAAATGGCACGTACACTAAAGACAACACAGTTCACTCATGTAACATAATGTGTGTTTATACTTGTTTTAATGGCATGCTAATTTTTTTAATCGTGTTTTTCCTATCAAGGGTCTCTTTTTTATCTTCTTCTTCTGGCTGTCACAAAATGTGTTTTTTTCCCTATGTAAGTGGGTTACCCGCCTGCAGGCAGAAGTGAGTGCTTTTTCAAAACTGCTGCATACAACAGCTCCCACAGGTTTTGTGCGGGATACTTGGATATCGATCCTTTTGGGGTGAATTCCTTGTTCTCCTGCAAGGAGTAGCTCAATTCCTCAATGATTTCACTGGAGAAGAGCCAGTATTTTACCTTCAGTTTTCCAGACCTCTCCTTTCTGTTGGTTTACGGCAAAGGCATTTTGAGAGCAAATTCGGGTCAGCTGAAGCGAGCTGACCATCCCACAGGAAAACCGGCGCCGCTCCGGGAAGCACCGGCAGAAAAAGCAGCGGAACAGCACGGCCTCTTGCAGAGCACCGCTCTTCTTCTCGGGGCGAGGTGCTCCGCTGCAGGACAGCACGCGTCTGAAACTCAAGTCCTCCTGGCTGCCACTTCAGCATCCAGTTCACGGAAACTATTCAAGCTGGAAAAAGCACACGCCTCTGTAACATCCTCTTCATACTGGTGGAAGACCAAATCCTGGTTTGTTTCCTCTCACAGATTCATACACTGAAGGCAACAAGTGTACTTCCTTCACTTACAGTATTTTTTTGTAGGATTAAGTCTGTTTGCTTCCATAGAAGGTTACTTTCTGCCAGTGGGAATTCATGAATGGGAATGAGAGGGAACCATGCCAATAATATTAAGGATAGCATTTTCAAAACTATCTGAATAACGTTCAGGGGGACTTGGGTGCTGCTGCTGAATTACTGTTTTTCAGCAGTGTCTTACCCGTGTTTTTATATAATATAGCATTGAGAATTGGTGGTAAACAGCTTTTCTCTTCAAATTAAAATGGGCATTTGTTATCCAGAGCCTTCCCAAAAATGTCATCACAAGTTTTTCTACAAGAATAAATAAACGTATGACAACTAATTGTATCACATTTGGTAATGCTAAATTGATGGATGCTTTATTCCTCTGTGAATAAGAAGTATAATTGTGGACAAATTCCCGTTCAAATTTCTTACAAAAGTTGTTGTCTTATGTCTGTGGCTCGAGAGAAGTACTATCCTTGTACTGACCGTCCCAGCCACTTAACCACTTAAATACTTCCGTAATTTTAAATATTTGCTTATTCTTATCATGTAAAACAGTCAAAAGCGACGCTGGATTCTCATTCTCTTTGGAAGTCAGTTCATGAGCACTTGTATGGATGGTTTGCAGGCTTCGTGCAGGGTTGGGTGGTGGCACGGAGGGGCGTTGCTCTGTAGTGAGCTCCCTACTTTTGGAGCAGGTGCTCTCCAGAACATAAACACTGACAAAATACTTCATCTGAAGCAGTAGCGGAAACTGAAGTTTCCGCTAAAAGCATTCATTCCCTGGCCTGCCCATTAATGTTCTGTGAGGATGGATGGTGAACATCTGGAGACATTAATCTGTCCATTGTGTGTCCAAACAATGAACATCTGTAGCTTCCAAGAAGACTCATAACGAAGCGTATACAATTTGTCTCTGGCCCCCATTTCCAGGGCTGTAAATTTCTCTGAGGCTGTCTGTTTGATACATGGTTAAGTCAGGTTGCTGTACAAAAGCAAATTTTCTACAAAATAAAAAAGTGACAATAATGATTTCTTCTGTCTCTGATTTTTCCTTGTTTCTTTCCCTTTTTTCCTTTCTATTCTCCATTCATTCTTCTATACTTAGTCCTTCTTGTGTCCCAGCCTTTTCCATGGTCCTTTTGAGTAATAATTTTATATTATCTCAATACTGTCTCAGTATTTCAGCTGAGATTTTTTTTTACCCACAACCATTTTCTCATTTTCTCCTTAAGTACATTCTTCCTTCCAATTTTCATTTCGCCTTCATCTCTCTCTCTGCTTTACACCTAATGTCCTCTCTTTTCCATAAGGCTATTGTAGGGATATTGGCATTTTGAGATAACACCAAGAGACATCAGTCACATGCAAGGAGGCTGAACAGATACACAAGGCAGACCCTTGTGTCATGAATGTCATGTTCATATATGCTGTGCTTCTGCTCCTTGCAGAAAATCCCTTAGTGCAAAACCCCTTTCTTGAGCAAGTTTTGCAGTCCTGGAAGAGGCTGACAGCAGAAGCAGTCGGCCAGCCATGGAGAACGGCGAGGAGGTTTTGGGGCTGGGAGCTACGTTCCTCACTGAAGGACAGGTTTCAGACCCAGCTTTGCAGCATCGTGCCTGCCCAGAGGGAATGAGCTGGAAGCACCACCGTTCAATATGTTTAATTATTTATTCTCCCTGGCAACTTTATCAAATGAAAGGGGCTTTTAAATTTCAAGTTTTCTGTGTTTAAGGTACGCTGCCAAGTTAAGAATGGCAGTTGAGGTTTCTACCAAATACTGCTGACAGTTCATGCTGGCATTTAACCATCTGTCTCTCTCATTGATAATAATTTAGAAAATTAGAAGTAATAACGTATAAGCATCATCTGACTGCTGTCCCTTCACACTTATTTCTGTCCCTACCATTCCCATCCCCCTGTAACACGCTGTAGCTGGAACTGCGTTATTCGACGTCGCTTATTCCGTGCATTTAATATGCTTTGGCCCTTTGAACAGCCTACCAGGCATATGTCACTGGGGAGCAATACAGCTTCCTAAGAGTAGAAAAGTGATTATAAAGTCCTTCCAGGACAGGCATAATATCTGGGACTGCACTTTATTTTTTCTTTCTAGCCTTAACTCAAAGAACATCTCTATTTTAAACAGAAAAATGGCATCGAGACCCTTCGTCCTCTCTTTGGACACCCAGAAGATTCAGAGTTACTGTGGTGGGGACATAGAGAGCAAACACACACAGGCAGTGCTGACGGGGGATATAAAGCTTAATGCTCCAGGGTCAAAGCCAACCTCTGAGTAATGGGATTTGGAGGAAACTTTCCCTCTTGGCAGGTTATCCGGTAGCTGTCACCTTCAGGATTTCTTGCGCTCTCTTTTGAAACATCTGGTGCGAGCCAGGGACAGAGGCAGGACCCCGGCACGTGCGCACCCTGAGCTGGGTGGGTAGATCGGGTCTCTGCAGGAGGGCTGGCAGACCCCAAACACAAGGGCTCTTCCCTTCCTCCCGCCCAGAGGGATGCCATCAAACCCCGCAGGGGAGCCAGACACTTGAGACCCACAGCTGCAGCCAAGCCTTGCCAGGATGTGCAACGTACGGTCGTTGAGTGCTGCCCAGAGCCCAAAAAGTTTGGCTCCAGGGAGGAGCCATCAGTGCCCGTGGCATGGAGGAGAGCACTGCTGAACCGGACGGGGCTCGATGCGGCGTTTAGGTCTGCGTGCTGGAGGGGGTGACCTGGCTAAGCAGGGCCGCCAGGATGGTCTGTGCCGCAGGCAAGGCAGCGGCGTTGCCCTTCAAGCCTAGGCTGGACCAGGGCTGCTGAAGGTACAAGCAGGACAGGCACCTAAGCATTAAAAGCTAACGGAAGTGGGATCATGACTCAACGAGCAAGAACTGGGTGCATTTTGGGTGTCCTGGGGCACCCTGTCTGGCTCCCACAGCTGCTCAGACAGCCACTGGTCTACCCTCGGGGCCATGACACCCCTGCCTGCTCAAAGCACCCCTCTTGGGCACCCTCCAGCGCAACCAGCTGCATCCTGCTCTGCGTGCCAAACCCCCCTAACGCCTGCTGCAGTCCACGCTTTGGACCTGTCCGTGACACAAGGCATCCCTGTGGCCCCGTAAAATGATCCCCCCTTCCCGAGTGTTTCTTCACGGGCACATGTTGCACCACAGCAGTTAGCCCTTGCGAATACAACTGCTTGGCTCCATCCACAGGGAGGGTAACCCAAGCTTTCTGGGATCCTCAAGACATGATGCAGCAAGAGAGCAAGAAGTATATTCAGATTTAGTTAATACCTCATGTATGCAATAGGCCTTTACCCTAACTCCATGTCTTACTGTAGTCCGTCGGGTCATTTGAGAGGCATGGGACTCGATTTAACGTCGCAGCCGTCTTGAACGTATTTCACAAAAGCACGTACCTTTTTCTACACTGCCTAAAGTTCAGGCAAGGAGTCATGCTTTTGCTTTTCCATCTGGAAAGCGGTATGCACACACCATTCTTGCTGACTGAAAAAACGTGGCTAATGCTGGATATCTTTTCTTCCTTCACAAACTAAGATTGAGGACATTTTGTGAAACCAGTTTCCCGGCTCTCCAGTAATTATTGTTAGCAAATGCTTGTTGCTGCAAGCTGAAAAAGCACTTAGTCCAAGACCAGAAAGGAACTTTGACTGGAGAAAAAACATTATATATTATATGATGAAAGGAACAAGGTTTCATTATTTTTGACAAAATCTCCGTGGAGCCTGACATTTTCAAAACACTGGTGGGGGTTTGGAAGGCACCATCAAGCAATCAATCATGTCCTGTTAGACTCTGATTTTGTGTTGTGCTACTATTAACAACAAGGTTTTGTAGCCCAGGTGGAGTAAATTCCCACTTCTCTAAACCTGATTTCCTGGGCTGGGTTGCTTGCATAGCCAGGTGAGAGTTAACTTTTTCTCCCCCAAATGATTATGTTAAAATATATTTTCCATATGTGCGTGTACATTGCATCCAGACTAATCTAAGCTGATAGGCAAGAATTTCTAATACCCCTAACATATATTAATAATGCTTCTTGGCCCTATCTCTCTGAATTATGTTTCCTACTTCCCCTTAAGAATTCTTTGAACTTGAAAATGAAAAGATTTCTCATGTGATAACTGGACAATAAAGATAAAATATATTCCCACATTCCCTTATTGGACAGTGTAGAGAGATTTAGCCTGCAGAGACTCAATCAGTGCTGTCCAAGAGAAACAGCCACTAAGATCGAGGCATTCATAGTCAGAACACATCACCAAGGGGCTTGGAATAAAAGAAATATTTAAAAATACTAAGTATTCAGTAGGAGTCTGGATGAGGACTCTCATTTCAGACCACTGATGAGTTGTCGGTTAACAGTGAAGGGAATATGCTAGGACCATCAAGACATACCATAACGTAAGAAAGACACAAACCATGCATTTAAGGAAAACATTGTCTATACTTTAGTTATTGCTGCCAATAATTTTAACATTTACATTGTTAAAAATTCACAGAGGTAAACAAAAAAGTGATGGATTCTCTCTTCACTTTTAACAAAGATTTAACACCTTTTTTTTTTCTTCTGTTCTAAAAAAGAGTTAATCCAGATGAAGACATTGCTTCTACCCTCAAAAATGCTGTAGATTTCTGGAGGATACATGGCAGTCTCAACACACTTTTCTGGGCTCAGTGCAGGAGTAGCTGTGTATGATGTCATGGCCTGTGCCGCTCAGGAGGTCAGATGGGATGATCTAATGGTCCCTTCTGAACTCCAAATTTATGAATAGAGTGGGTTAATGAGTTCTGGTCAAGAAAAAGGCTTCCTCTGATTGAAAAGTCTTAAATTAAGCTCCCACTGAGGAAACAAACAAACATGGGGGGAAAAAAAAACCAACAGGGTTAGGCATCCCCAAATTGTTGATTTATTTTGACAAATGCATTTCAGAGCTAATTACGGATCCTTCAAACAGTACTGACAAATGTCCCCAGGGATAATTTGTAAAAATTAGGGTATCTTATCATTACAGGAGTTTACTTTGCTTCCTACTGTTGTTAAGTTTTGGCTTAGTAGCAAGGATAAGAAAGACAGCTTCTGTGTGGGCCAAAGTGAAATTATATTTCTTGGTTTTATGGTCTGAGGTCTACTGCAAAGATCATTAAGTTGAGGAATGGCAGTGGCGTGACTGCAAAGGGCTGTTGCGGTTTCAGACTCAGTGTCTTCCTCACCCGGGGAACAACACTGCTCTCCTCAACCTCTATTTTTGTAACCACAATAGCCACGAAAATTAATTGCATCCTTCCATGGCCCAGCCTCGTTATCCTTCAGGGTATATTTTTTGATGTTAGGTCTTTGATTCTGGGGGATCCGGGTTGGTCTGTCAAAAAGGGGTTGCTTCTGCTGACTGTCATGGTGTTCAGATTCAGTCAAGGCCAGGACATAAAGCAAAACTGAAGGGCTGCAATACTCAGAAAAAGAAAGTCTCCTGGCTTTGCGCGAGAGCAAGTGAGAACTGCTAGCCCCTTGGGTGGTCAGCTTTGCATCTCACAGCATTTCAAAAATATACCAAATAATAAAAGATGTTTTATGCTCAGCCTTAGCTAGTGTTTTAAATTATGTTATAAACAGATACTATTCCTGGCTGATGAGATTAAATTGTTTGTGATGCGCTATTTTTTCCATATACAAAATCTCACCATATTCTCTAAATCTTTTGTGTTAAATTAAGAGAGTAAAAAGATTTTTGAACTGAAGCTGTCCTTATAGTCCGCTCATTTGTACTGTCTATACATCAACATGAAAAATGGAATACAAGTCTAAATGTGCTTCTTGAGATATTTAATTTAACCTAATTTTAAAGACACAAGTATCCTTCAGTTTATATTGGTATTAAGTATGTCATTATCAGTCATGAGGCTTTCTCCTTCAGGGACATAATCTTTTCAAATATCAGCTCAAATATTCTAGTTAAAGATAAAAAGTAACAGGCAATGAGCAGAGTAAGTTTACATTTTGATCAACTGCTTGAATACAACAAAATTGCTTATGATATTGCATCATGTTTCTGTGAAGATTTGTGGTAAACTGTATGAGGCCAAGTTTTTCAGTGTGTCCTTTTTCAGGGATTAAAAAAAAAGCCTTCCACGATCCCAGTTTATTATGGTACGTCTTGAGGAACGCTTCCAAGAAAACATATAGATGGACATGACTACATTTACTAGTGAGGTCCATCTCAACTACCCTTCAACTTGTGCTCAAAGCTCAAAGGACGGCTGCCCCATCACTGAGCGTGTAAGGCTATGTTCAATATTAAAACTGTGTTTATTTTTTGCTTGAATAAAAAAGTTTCATCAGTTTCACCGAGGCCAGACAACCCCTGTAAAAGCATTAATGTGAAGTAAGAGGTTGCCATCCTTCCTTTAGTGGCATGGCCGTGATGACATTGACCCAGCTGCATGTTGTGTATCTATACCCTTGCTGTCTGTAGGCCAGCGTTAACTCACACAGGACTTCAAGGTAATGCTCAAGTACTTTGCTCAGCCACAGCTTAAGTTACGAAGGCCGGGACGATAGGGAAAACCTACATATGTCACCCATAAGATATTTACAGAGTTAAGCCAGGAGTAGTAAGATGACCACGTAAGGCCCCAAAGCAGCTGCCACCAGTGGAGCCACATGACCGTTACTTGTGCCCGTTTTGTCAATGAAGGCTCCAGGCAAAATGGGCCATCTTCTGTTCAGTTTTTATTCCTTGCTTCAGTCCTAAGAAATGTTTCGCCCCTGTTTAATTAAGGTTGGAAACAGTGCAACCCAAATCGTGCACAAACCCCTGAAATATTTCATCACAATGGTTTAAAACCTCTCATGTTTATAAGTAATGGAAAAATCCTACGTTTAAAATGCAAAGGGCTATGCTGTACATTGCTTTCGGGGAGAGTTGGAGAAGGTCCAGGGCTAACGTACTTCAGCCGTATCAATTATTAATGCAAAGGCACAAAACCAGAGAAATGAGAAGTTAAGATGACTAAAATAAAGATTTCTTGACCATGCACAGAATAGCCAGCGGCACAGTCTTCAAAGCAGAGGTGGCAGAACTTTACTGATGGAGATGTTTGAAGTGAGACCATACACAGATATGTACAAGCATAATGATTTAGCGTGGAAACACGTAGACTGAGTCAACCGTATCTTTCTCGTTTGAAATGTCAACATCTGAACGGTCACTCACTGAGAGGCTGCTAGCAATGTCAACAAAATAGAAAGATCATCTTAAGTAGGTAGCTACACCTTGCACAGTACTTGCAATTCACTGCAAATCACACAGATAGCAACTAGTGATAAGTCTTCATGTTTTTCCACGTAACACATCTGTGTATATGAATACATTCTTTCCTATTCCACATCAAGCACAGGTCTATTAATTCATCAGTAAATTCCTTAAACTTAAATTCTCCTTGTGTACATTATCAAATCAAAGGAGAAAATCTTATTTAACTTGGTTTTTATATATATAGGTGCGCATATACATATATATATAAAAAATTATATAAAGAGGTAAGTGTTTGCACTGCCAGATTTGACAATAGGGATTCTCCAGGTTATTATTACTTTGGTTTTCCAGCCAAAAGATTTCATTTAAAGCTTAGTCTCTGGCCACACACACACATATACATGTCATGAATCCTCATGTCTCAGAGACCCCAGCATGTGCTTTAGAAAGGAAAAGACCATCACTGTGATGGACTTCTATCCCATCCAGAGCCTCGACTAACTGCATTGACCTCTGAGCAAAGCTACCAGCTCCATCTGTTCTGACAGACATTAAGGACGGTCCGACAGAGCCGAAGATGCATTTTTTGTTTGGGAGAACAGGCTGTGAAGGGGGAATTTTCATCCTTATTAGGGAAACCTAGCAGTGATTAATGTGACATGATGTCACAGGAGAAGCACTGGTTTTGAGACTGATTTTTGTTTGTAACCCTTCGCAATGCGATGGTTTACATTTCTGTCAAGTGCCTCAGAGAGTTTCACATGACCGTTTTCCTCGTTATAGTTTTCAACTTGACTTACATGTGTATGCAGTGGTGGAGAAAGGCTGGTACATGCCAGTGTGCCATCCGGGCAGAAAATGTGGCAGGATAGTTAACAAAGTGAAACTTATTTTTCTTCCCCCGTTAAGATTTCCAGGCATTTCATATGGGTACTTCAGAAATGTCATTTGGAGTATTATACAGGGGAAATAAACTGTAATGGAAAAATCTGTGCATGTACAAGTGTGCGTGTGCAAATACACATGCAAAGATTGTTTGTGTTTTATTCCTGAACTTTTTTGTGAAAAGGGAATGGTTGTTTTAATAGAAACAGATTTCAGACCTCCCTTTGAAAAACGTGCCCATAGTAATTTGGCGCATGAAACCGTCCAGAGGCTGTGGTGGTTCAACTCGGTAGAATTGCCATACATACAGACCCATCTGCCCGACAGCATCAGTCGCAGCATGCGTACACACACAAGAGGGTACAAATATACCTTCCAAGGGGTGAAATATTTATTAGCAAAGGCACGGCAGCCTTACCAAATGGTTTCATTCAGAGATCTGAGTTTTTAACTCTTGCTCTCAGTACCCACTCACGACCCCAGGGAGCTCCCACGAGCACTGCCAGCCACGGATGATGCCGTGTGGGGAGCCGCGCACCTGGCGCGGGACAAGCGCTTTCGGTCACGAACAGCGGTGGCGACCACACAGCTACGTGCCTGCCGTTCACACCGGGCAGGGACTCACTTCCCGCTGGGTCGCACGCCGCGGCCACGCCAACTTCGCAGCAACAGCGAGGATCAGCCCCAGATCTTCTTGCTCTCAAGAGCACATGTGCCGAACGTCGCCGCAGGGAAGGTTCCCTCAGAGCTGCCAGAGCACAGTTCAAAGGACTGTGAAAGACAAACCAGATTGCCGATTCCCTTCCACGGCTTTTGCTTTTCCTCTTGCTAAACAATTGATTATTGCATGTCAGGGTCTTGCACACACTCTGAACCGGATTAGTCCTTTGTGCCCTCTGACTGAGCATTAACGACCTGGATTGTCTGCAATAAATAGCGGATGGCGAACGCTGAAACAGTTGCTACGGTGTCAGCTGTGCCACTACGGCGAGTCAGCTCGACAAAGGGCTGCTGGGCAAAAGAAAGAGAAAACCCAGCAACGGTAGTGATACAGAGACATAACTATCTTTTAAACCACTTAGATACTGTCTTTTGTTTATTCTTTAAAATTCACTTACCAAGGTTGGCGCTTGTGATGTCTGTTAAGGGTTAAGCTTATCAGGGACTGGTATTTGTCAAGAACAGACTTACTAAAACAAAGAAAGTGATAACAGGAACTGCAAGGTTAGTCTTATCACAGAACTGGCTAGAGCTCGTTAAAAACTGTCGAAATCAACAAGTAAGAAGAGAGCGTGTATAAAGGACTAAAGTTCATCTAAAGGACAGAAGAGGAAGAGGAAGATAAGACCCCTGAAGAAGTAAACGACCACCAGAGACAGATCTGAGCCTGCGCATGGATAACATAAACCGCTGACGCAAGCCTTTTGAACTACTCCGCCTCACTTCTGCATATGTATGTTTTGTATTGTGTAGTCATATGAATGTGTATGCTTTTGTGTAATAAATATTTGCCTGCTGGCTGAAACGGTGTGCAAGTTAGCAGGAGCGATCCCCCTTGCACCCGGCACCGTAATAAACATACCTGCTTTATAACTCTTTTGAGTTGTGAAGTTTGTTTCCGCACGTCAGTAGGACAAGCCATCTTCAGCACACATGGAGTATTGTAGAGACAATGACAGGGCAAGAAGGAGTCCAGGGATACCGAAGACCAAATTACTGCAGCAGACTTGAAGGAACACATCATCCAAGGAAGGAGGAGACAGTTCCTCCAGGGAACCCGGCTAATATGGGAATGCACTGAAGAAGTCAAGGGATGGTTGGCCTTTAAGGAAAGCAGAAGTGAATGTCAGCTGCTGTTCACGGTTTTAAAAACATTGCTTACTAAATGTACTATTCTTTTTGGTAATGTGATTTTGGTTTATTTCAGATCAAAGACTCCTGAAAGGAAGATCTGAAAGTACTAGATTCCAGTTACTGTGCTGAATAGGACATAATAAGACATAGGTACCTAAGAAAGTGTGAACTATGGAGTATCGTCTGCTAATATGAATAAATGTGAACATAATTAAAACACTGGGGATGCTGTTACCCCCTGAGACAGACAGAAACACCTGAGCACCTCCGAAATCCCAAACAGTTCAGCAATCTCCATACACTTGCTTTAAGCCCCCTCCAAATTAGGAGGATTCTCAAGGAAGCCTCTAAAGTTAAATATATGCTTAAGAGTCCAGAGTCTAGGCAGGAAGAGCACTCTGAAAAGTGAAAAGTGGCAGGGTCTCCAGAGCAAAAATCTGTCTAGCAGGGGAGTTTTCCTAATCCTGAAGCAGCCCTTCCCAGGCTGCCTGCGTGGGTGTGCGCCTTCCAGCCCCAGGGAATTATTTAACCCTGATCTTACATACAAACACAAGCATATTTTAGACATTTCAGTGCAACCTCTGCTGGAAAAGATGACGGCAGTAAGGTTCTGGCTGCCCTTTCCATATGGCAGCAGTGTACTTTTATTTCATAGGTTTCTGTTAAAAAAAGGAAGATTATGTAGCAACAGGTCCTCAACATCAGGAATCAAGTAAGCAAACAAGATTTGGTTTTCCCTATTTTATACTTCATGGTTCAGCACTGGTTTTGAAAGAATTGCCTCCTTTTTGACAGACAGGATTCCAGACACTGCAGGGTAGGATGGTGCTATTTGAAATTAAAGATGTGAAAACTGTACAATGAAAATAAATGCAGTTACACTGTTTGGATCATCTATGTGCATTTATTAGATCTGTCCTTCTTGTGAGTCTGCAAAGTGCTTTCCAAATGCTGTGACTGCAAGCAGCTCATATCAGAAAACAGTACCAGGTAGAAAGTAGAGGTTCAGGTTAGCTAAATTTTGTGATTAGTTCTGACATAATCAGAATCCTTGTAATCCTAACTCCCAACTGGCACAATGTGGTCTTCCGTGAAGGACTTCAGGTTTCCCAGATGCAATTCCAACATATTTTACAAGCATTATTCACACTAACTATGCTGTATTTCCAGAAGATAGAACAAATATGTGTTTTCATTTTATAAACAAAGCAGAGTTTGTTCCTGTTTCAACGATGTAATAAGTACACTGTACTTACAGTAGGCACAAATCATCACTGGCTCCTTATGCCATGGATGATGCCTTGGTTTGCACTCAAGCCTGTTGCCTCTGGCCCTCAGATTCCCTGTGGGAGAATGTATGAAAGCAGGGATGGGCAATGGCCTGGTCCTGAACTGGGATTTCCAGGGTTTGGGTGCTACCTGCCACTAAAATGCAGCCCAGCCCAGCTCAGTCTTGCTCAAACAGTCACTGGGAGGACAAACCCCTGTATACCACTGTCATAAGCCAGTTTAGCCTTAAGCATAAAGGAAATTACATAATTACATGTACTACTTGAAGTCAGGGAAAGAAAAATTACTTCTCTCATCTGAGCAAAGGCCCCGTAATCACTTGAGAAACTAAATGTCAAACAAACAAGAAGCATCTCCAGTGTACTGAGCATTCCCAGAGGAAGTGAGAGACACATTTCTCCTTGGGAAAATTTCCCACCGGCAGAAAGGCCATCACGCAGTTTACATAACAAAAAATTGACAGATCCCAGTACTAATAGATCAATTGAGCTTTTTTGGGGTGTGACTGTTTTGGGTTTTGTCTAGTTCATAAACCTGAAATTAAACATCTACAAACAGCATTTTATCTTATTTTCCTGTAGATATGGCTTTCTCTTTGCCATTTAAAACAGAAGAGCCAGGATTGCAATGCAACATCTCATCAGTACCAAAACAAGACCACAGTGCACTCATCACTTTCTAACATACATTGTTATATTATATGAAAGGAATTGGAAAACATGATAAGGTTGTAATAACAAATCACAGGAGCTGGTTTACTGCTGAGTTCTCCTCTAGAACATGTCCCAGAGTACAGGAGAGGGTGGCTCTGTCTAGTCCTTCGTGCATCAGCAAAAATTGAGTTTGTCGCAAAAATTGAGTTTGTCACAAAAATGGAGAAACACCTAGGCACCCAAAATAATGCCTTGGTTTGATATAACCTTTCCTTACTGAGTACTAAACCCCAACATGCTAAGGAGAAGGATAATTCTTCTTTCCCTTGTGTAATAAAATGAAGTCCTGGAAAATTACTACTCTCTTAAATAAGCCCCTTTTCTTTCCTCAGTCTAGTCCTAAGTTTTGATTACCCCCCACATACACGTGCACACTCCCTCTTTTCCTCTGACTATAGTCAGCCCTGTTGTCTTCCACTTCTTGTTCCCATACGGGCAACTCAGTGTCAGCGTGGTGCTCCTGGTCTGGAGCCACAGCCTGCTCCGGCCACCCTTCTTCTGGAGGCAGCGTGACCACGGTGCCACATGGTGACCCTACACTGGCAGTCTTCTCTGGTGATCAGCCTGGCAAAAAAAAAAAAAATTCAGAGATGCAATTGAATTCTAAGAAACATTAAAAATAAAATTCTATTGAAAAGCCATAGACTTTGAGAAGACAGGGGAGGTAAGGTTTAAATTCCATGTCTTACCTCTTTCACCGTTCAGGTTTCCAGTGTCAGGGGGGTTTGGGGTTTGGGCTAGGAACATCTGATCACTTGTAGAATATCTTTTTTTTTTTTAAATTTGTGTCCTGAAATTTGACTGAAGATGGTAGTCTTTCAGGTTTTTTTTTTAATCTGCAGACTTAACCCAGGTTTTAATGTCATGGTAAGACACTACTATGACATTTTTCATACTTTTGTTTCGATCTGCACTCAAGGAATCGTAGAAGTTGAGACAGAGATACTTTACATTTGTCTTTCTCTTAATGGCATCTTTTGCTGGATTCATACCAAATCACACCAACAGAAACAGCCAAACTATTTCTCACATACTATAGCATAGGATGAAATTATAGCCATAGGAATCGATTCTTACTAGTGATCAAGCCTAGGGACTGTTTATCAGACTGGCTTTACAGGAAACCAAACCATAGAAATCCCCAGACATCCATTTCACAAAATACAAAGCTTCGGGAGAGTGGAAAATTAGGATTAACATGCTTCACTCTGTGTGTATATATCTATATAACATATGCATATATGTAACGAAAGGAACAATTTAAGCATTGAAGATTAACAGATATGCTACACTAGTCCTGCATGTTGATCTTCTGAAAACTGCAAAGGATTTCTTCCGAAAGCCTTTAAAAGATGGATGTGACCTCTGCTGTAGCATTGACTGGGTGGAAGAGGATGCAGAGCAGATTTCTTACTCATGTAATGAATACAGCATATTCGGTCTGATAGAACAGTATTGAGAAATTAGCCATGGAGACAGTGTGTCATCCTTGAGTGATAAGGAGCAATTAGATCATGCTTCATTCAGAAGAGCAGGCATATTGCAGCATATTTCTTGTTGCACTCAACAGTAAGAAGGGCCAATCATTCACCAAATATTTTTGCAATCCATTCTCTGAATTCCCGGGGAAATACGTTGTTCCATAACTTAGCAATGTCCTACACCAATCGTCATTTCTCTTACTGAAAGATATGGGATAGCATTCAATGAAACTCACCCAGCTCACCTTCCTCACGCTTTTGTCGCTGTTTTGGCTGAGGCAGACAGAGCTAGTCGGGGGCAAATAGAGATATTCAATAAACACACCCATCATTTTTTTTTTTTTTGATGAAGAGAAATATGGTGGATGGATGAACAAACTTCCCTGACTATTAAGGGTGGCTGGGAGCATTGCATTCTTCAGCATCACTGACCTGTCACCTTAGGGAGTTCATTTCCACATAAATCAAACGTTAACCAGACAGAGTAAAACTGTTCTCACTGTTACAAAGGAGGCAGCTGGCCAGCTCAAAAGGACTAAATCTCTATTCCTCTGGGACATATGGAAATGGTCATTACAAGACAATATTTATTTATAAACACACTTGGCCCCGTCAATTGGGCTTGAATATATAGAGGAATGGAGCTTATTAGTAAGATAAAGTTTTCCCATGACCTATAGAGGACACTGCATAGGGACCACAGATGTTCTGTATTAGAAAAGCTGGAAAATTTATGTCAATGGCCATGAAAAGCTCAGCTTGAAAATAAGTAAATAAATAAATAAGGAGGTCACCAGCAAAGACAAGGTTAAGGACACTGGAAAATGGATCTTCCAGGATATTTAACCTTTATTTATTTAATTAAGTGGAACAGATCCTGGCCTCGACTGCATGTGTCTTTCCTGAGCAATCTGCTGAAGTTACCAGAATTATTCTGGATTTGCACCAGTGCATTGCTGGGCAGAGTGCAGCCTCCGTGGCAGCTGGTCTGTAATGCAGGTAACACACACACACACACACACAGAGGTTTGCCTTGGCAATGGGATTCACACGAGTAGTGCCAGGAAAGGGCCAGGGAAGAACTGTACTGCTGAAGTCAATCCATGCCGCTTTCCGAAGCAGGTAGGAAAAAATCTCTGCCCTCCTCAGATAAACTTGTAACGGCTCAGCACGCATAACATAAATCATGGAGCTTCTTAACACAGAATTTGTAGCCTACTTTAAGAAGGAAAGCCCAAAAAAGCTACACAAAAACGTCAAAAGACCTGATTCAATTTTTATTTAGCAGGACTTGGTTCTTCAGATTGTGCAAGCTGGCCCATCTAAGCCCATGGATCATCTCTGCTTACACCAGGTCTGAATCTGGCCCCAACCAAATGCAAACCATATCACATCCTTGCTGGCCTGAAGTCTTGAATCAAAGGTTTTGTGTATCTACGCAGGCTGTGCTCATGAAAGTCAGTGAACACAGGTTGATGTTGTTTGCACAGCTGCAGACTCACCCGTGGTCTGGCTCGCAGCCTCCTTCTGCATCTCAGCTGCTTCTTCCTCCAGCATGACATGGAGCAGTCAGACCAGCGTCTCCTCACCTATTTTTACGGCCCCTTGCCCCTTGACTTTTCTGTCACACACTAGCTCCTTGGGCAGTCTCGTTCCCACCTCTGCCAGAGGGTGCTGGCTAGTTACCTTCCAGTAGAGACTTTTGAGAGACCACCAGCATGGACTACCGTTTCTCCCAACCATTAAAATGGTCTTCTCATGTTCAGGTGTGCCAGGCCACTCACTGATGCAGGAGAAACTAGGGAAAATTCCCTGTTTGTTCTAGCTAGGACTGAGAGAAGCCCCATTAACCCATAGGAACGGGAGCCAAGCCAGAGGACACCGGGCTGTTGAGACACCTTCCCTACCACAGTTTTGCAATGACAATGCTACAGCTGTCTCATGGCTGAGAGCACCACAGACGTGTGGGTGACTGACTGACCACCGTCAGGCAATGGAAGACTAAGTTCTTCTAAGCCCTTATGATGCTGCAGGAGGTTTCTAGCTTGTCGTAACTTCAGAAGGCCAGGCAAGCATTCACACAACCACAAAAGTGTGGGTGCACCTCTACTCTCAGTTTGCCTCACTTTCTATTTTTCCCTAAGCACCTGGTCTCGCAGATGTCCCCACCTTCAGCTCGCTGTAGTCCAGAGCTACCCAGCTTTCTCCCAGGCACAAAGAAGGCAGCATGTCCTGCAGCGGCATGGTCCCAGGCCGTCGTGCTCTCATTCGCCTGGGACCTACTGGTGTGGACTTTCCCAGCAGCACAAGGCTACCCGGGTTGCACCGTGGTGGATTTCCTGCCAGGTAAGAGCCGAAAGTGCCAAGGCGGGAGCAGTCATCCTGCCCATCCCGGGGCAGCTGCTGGTGAGGGGAGCAGAGGACTACGAACAGCCAAAAACTGGAGCAGGTGAACACCTAGTAAACATTTGAAATTGTTGTGCTAAAAAACCCAAACAAACCACACTGCAGTTCAGCATTTTTTAGTATTGTTTCCCATGGCAAGATGATATAAAATATCGGTCTGATTTCTGCAGCTCAGGCTGAGTTTACTGCAAGGGCAATTACTGAAGAATTTTTTTCTTTTCCTGTGAGCTTGGTATAGTTTACACTGAGAGAAAAAATCCCACAGTGCTGTTTTGCAGAGTCATTTTCTTTACATTTGTTCTGTTTCAACTTTTCTTGGGTTTTTTTTTTCTCGGTAGTTAAGAAGAAAGAAAACACTTGAAGTACATATAACCCTCTATCTTATGAGAACTCCAGCAATTCCCATTACTTTTCAATACTGAGGGGAAAATTTTCATCTGGAGTGTAACAGTATCTGCAATATGGACTTTGTTGGGTATGGTATGTTCCATTCAATCTTTGAGCCATTGAATCTTCATGGACACTTCTGCAATTAAAAGTAAAAGATGATCCATGATCCTTTATTATTTCCAATAAAAAAACAAGAAAGAAATCAAATTATCAGAACTTTTATAGCATATCACCCCTGAAGATTACCAAATGTATCACAAACAGGAACTAAAAATATTTCTGTGGACAAGTGATACTTTCATCAGTTCTTCGACTCTCCTTTGCCATCCTTCTTCCCCTCAAACTTATTTGGAATTTTTTCACTGGTCAATGAAAAACAAAACACTTGCAGTATATCGTGGCCCTCTCAAAATCCTACAATATAAACAATATACAGAATCGCTGTAGGGTTGAGGTTGGAAGTCACCTTTGGAGATCACCTAGTCTAAAGCCTTCGTTTAAAGCAGGGTGAACTACAGCATGTTTCCCAGGACCATGTCCAGTTGAGTTTTGAGTATCTCCAAGGGTGCAGGCTCCACAACCTCTCTGGGCAACCCATTTCAGTGTTTGGTCACCGTCACAGTGAAAATAATGGGTTCTTATGCTTAAGTGGAATTTCTTGTATTTCAAGTTGTGCCCATTGCCTCTTGTCCTGTCACAGGGCATCACTGAAAAGAGACTGTCTCCCTCTTCTTCATCCCCTCCCATCAGGTATTTATACACATGGATAAGATCCCCCAAGCCCCCAAGCCTTCTCTTCTCTGTGGTGAACAGTCCCAGCTCTCTCAGCCTTTCCTCACATGAAAGGTGCTCCAGTCTGTTAACTATGTTCATGACCCTTCACTGGACTTGCTCTAGTATGTCCATGTCTCTCTTGTACTGCGAAACACAGACCTGAACCCAGCACTCAAGATGTGTCTTACCAGGGCTAAGTAGAGGGTAAGGGTCACCTCCCTCAACCTGCTGGCAATGGTCTGCCTAATGCAACCCAGGATGCCGTGGGACGCCTTTGCCACAAGGTCACGTTGCTGGCTCCTGGTCAACTTGCCCACCACCTCCTTTTCTACAGAGCTGCTCTCCAGCCAGTCAGTCCCCATGGTGTACTGGTGCATGTGGTTATTCCTCCCCAGGAGCAGGACTTTGCATCTCCTTTTGCTGAACTTCATGAGATTCCTCTCAGCCCAGTTCTCCAGCCTGTTGAGGTCCCTCTGAGAGGCAGCACAACTATCTGGTCTATCAACCACTCCCACCAGTCTGCAAACTTGTCTTCAAACTTGCTGAGGGTGACCCCACTGAGCCCCATCATACAGATCATTAACTGAATTTTTAAACAGTATTGGCCCTAGTATCAATTCCTGGTGTACACCACTACTGGCTGGCCTCCACTGGACTTCATGTCACTGATCACAACAGTTTGATCCTAGCAAGTCAGCCAGTTTTCAGTTCACCTCACTGTCCACCTATCTAAACCATACTTTATTAGTTTTTCTATGAGGATTTTATGGGAGATAGATAGTGTCAAATGGTTTGCTGAAGTCAAGATAAACAATATCCACCAATCTCCCCTCGTCTACCAAGATGTTCAACTCATCACAAAAGGTTATGAGGTTGGTCAGGCATGATTTCTCCTTTGTAAATCTGTGCTGACTATTCCTAATCCCCTTCTTGTCCTTAATATGTTTGGAAATTATTTCCAGGATTAGTTGCTCCATCACCTTCCCACAGATCAAGGTGAGGCTGGCTGGTGCCTGTAGTTCCCCAGATGGTCCTTCTTGCCCTTCCTGAAGATAGAGGTGACATCTGCTTTCTTCCAGTCCTCAGGAACCTCCACTGATGGCCACAACTTTTCAAAGATAGTTAAGAGTGGCCTTACAATGTCATTGGCCAGCTCTTGTGGGAGCAACACATCAGGCCCTATGTATTTGTGTATGTCCAGTTTGTTTAAATACAAGTATTTCTCCTTAGGGAAGGAAAATACTGACAATTACTCATTTGTTTTCATTGTTTTTTCACTCATTTCTCTGTTTTACTTCTAGAAACACTGGTGCTGAACTTGTCATCTCACAGTTTGCAAATTTCTAAGTCCACCCATCATCCCATTAAGGGAGTCAGAAGTTAGAGACTTCACTTCTTCCACACTGCAGTCTTCAGTCTCTGCTTCATCCCTCAAGGTATTTTAGTTTCTAAAACATGAAGAACAGAAGATTTTAATGTTGTTCTTTGTGCTTTTACTTGTAATAAGATCCCAGAGCCTGTCTGTCTGTGTGCATTATTTACTCTTGCTCTCCTTGAAACAACCAGCAATGTTTCTATCACCAGTGCTCCCTCTTTTGACACTAACCTCTCCAGTTCTCACAGAGGCTATTCTATGTGGAATTAGAAACACTGATTCATCCCAATTAGTCTGTGCTCAGAGCTGTTCCTCATCTTCCCGTGCGAGATTCTGAGTAACTCACAGAGGGAAAAATACTATCGCAATGCAACCTTTCTTTCCAAATCCTCTGGTGTCCCTGGATACCACGGGAGCCCATTTCAGCCGCAGTAGGGACAAAGTTATTTGTTTTGATTTATGCTTTCCTATCTGCTCCCCCTTAGCCACAAGAAGCTGATCCCCAAGCAGACGCATCATCTGTGCATACCTCTGCTCCCCAACCAGACAGTGACCTATTTCAGAAGTCAAACTGAGATCAAATGTTACTTTCTGGTTCATGGGTAAAAAAACTTTGAATTACAAGAGGAACTAGAGGAAAAAGATGTCCATCCTGCACACTGCTGTGTTCACAGTGAGTACGGTTGGTTCCTTTCCCACATATCTTTGCAGTTTGTTTGTTTTTTGATTAAGCTAACGTGCATTTCAACAGCTGGATCCTTGAGAGTTTTAAAACATATCAAGGAGTAGGCTAACCCATTAACAAGAAAATAGGACTGGGAGAAAGAAAAATTGTAACCTGGCAGATGCTGAAGCTTGTTTTTCTCCTATTGGCTCCATGTAGTCAAGGAAACGGTGAGGTAAATGCATGTGGGAAGATTTCACAAAGCATGCAAATGACAACACAGTGTGTGCCGATCTGGTTAAAAAAATTTTACATCAAGAAGGAGAAGGAGAAGGGAAGAAAAAAAAGATAAAAAGTCCCATCCGATAGTCTTTGTTGTAGCAAATTAAAGCTGGAGCCATTGACCATAAACAAGCCAGTTGTAAGGCTGGCTCTGAGTCCCAGAGTTCATATTCATGAACTAGTAGCCCACAGTCAGACCAAGGCTCTTAAATCAAGGTACTGAAAAAACACAGCAATAGAGCCTCCCTATATTTAAGGGTATTTAGACTTGAACTCTGTAACCTCAGCTTCTTGCCACATCTCCTTTTGCCTTCTGTTGCACCACTAAAACTTCAAGTTTTTAAGGATTTTGCAGAGTGCAACATCTATGAAGAAAAATGATTCTCTGCGTTCCAATGCCACTGGCTGAAGTGATGAAGTCATAAATTTGTCTTTGTTCAATATGTCATCAAAACATCAATTAAATAAACTTTGGGTTTTTTTATGTTCCTGATAGAAATAATGCAGAACTTTGCCTTAACAAGGACAGATTAAATGCAACACATATATAGTTTTCTGTATGAATCACTTGGATTTCTAAACCAGGTCTGCCAGTTATTTGTCTTATGTGGAAACCATTGAAACTTTAAAAAAAAGGGTGAAAAAAAGGAAAGATCTGGCTGACAAGCAACTTCCTAGTACCTACCCTATGTTTGATCAGCCCAAATCTGGTTTATTTTTTATGGCTACTCGTATTCCTGGTACGGAAGGTATGAAGTCACTTGGTAATAGGGGCCTAATCTGATTCCAACAGAAATAAAAGGAAAGGAGTGATTCCTCACATGTGTTGCCCTAGAAATAGCCAACACCATGTGAAAGGCTCTACTTTGTTATGAAACACTGCACTAACACAATCATTTGGCCATAGTTTGTTTAAAGAGCAATGGAGACAGGGAGAATGTAAAAGAAAACAAGGTTTTACATCTATTCAGGATGGAGGCACAGTTATTTCCAAACAACAAAAAGATAACGTTGCTAAGTGCAGTTTCAAAGTTGACTTGCCTGTTAAGAACATCCAGTTTAAAAAAAAAAGGGAGGGGGATGACACTCATGAGCAAAGAAAGAAAGAAAGAAAGAAAGCTTTAAAATTTTAAAAAGCAATGGTAATCACAAGCTAATATTCCAAAACCAATTTATGTGCCAGCTTTAACTAATTAATAATACACACACTAATATTTTCTTCCAGGATGTACCATGCTTGAGTAATCTCTCTGAAAACGGGCTCTGCGGTATGCATGATGGATGGGGCTGAAGCGGGGGATCTCTGGAGCTGTCCTGGCCAGTCCTGATGGACCAGTTCTGGCATGTCCTATAACTCCAGGAAAACAGAGGTTGGAGGAGGTAAAGCACTAAATCAAAACCAGTGACACTTCTTGGACAGAAACTAGTGAGAAGTTGGCAGTGGAACAGCCCAGGGATGGAGAGACACTCATTTGAAAAAATGATCATTCAACCTGATACAGAGAATTTTTCGGGTATGTTTCAATTGCCCTATTCAGATCCTAGAAAAAAAAAGGTTAAGATGGCACAGCCTTGTCCACTTCTTTGATCTTGTAAGTGCAGATTTCCCTTAGTAAGAAAAAGACCCTCAGCTTAGCCTAAGCTATGCATGGGCTCAGTAGCTGACCTTCTCATGGACACCAGGCCTTCAGCTGATTCAACTGGCAAACCATACATGCTGGTGAGAGTCTGTTCCCCTTGTCTCCTGCACCAAATAAAACACAGTGCAGGTGGTTCTGGGGCTTTAAGGATACTTTTGCATTGCTTGAGTCCTTTGCCACAAGGAAGGGGACTAGAAAGTCTATTCTTCTGGTTGGGAAGCAGAAAACATTGCAGAAGTTCTAGTCAACAAATCTGCTTATAAAGGCATGGAGTTTTGAATAAGGTGTGTGAAAACTCACACTTGATCAGAAACCCATGCTCTCTACCACTTTACAGAATAGCTATTTTTATGTTTACATCAAAATTAATGAGTATGTAGAAAAAGACTTCTTGACATGATCAGAGATTGTAACAATAATCTAGATTATTGACATTTTTGAAAGGGTTTCAAAGGGAAACAAGCAATTCAATGAGCAGCCAAACTAATGACACCTCCTTTCATAAGGATGTTATGTTTTTAGTTACTTGACTTTGGTGTCCAAGGTTATAAGATTTCTGGGTGATATTTGGTATAATTGGGCATTTATATATAAAGGCACTATTGGGCATTTATATATAAAAGCACTCTCTTATGCAGGTTCTTTATTGACTAAAAAGATGTTGGTTTACACTACAACCCTTCCCTAGTAAAAATACTAATAAAGCCTCTCTCTTCTACTCGGATACTTACTTTTACAAAACTTGTAGCGTCTTAGTTGTTCATGAAACCTCTACCCTTTGTGGTTGATGGTAGCCAAAGGATTCAAAGATTACTAAGGAGAGAGGAGGAAGAAAGGGACACACACACATAGGCACGGTGGTTGCGTTCACCTTGTTTTCATCTGCAAAAAGTCTGTAACGTAGTTTCAGGGCAGGAAAAGCAGTAAGATTCACACCTTTTTTTTTTTTTTTTTAATCTGGGGAGAAAAGTGGTAGAAAGGATAACAATTAACATCATCTTTGGGAAGACCCACTGATCTTGGACTAAGGTAACACAAACAAAAATATGAGTTACAAATAAAGGAAACAATATACCTGGGAAGAGGCGTCACACCACGGTAAGGCTGAAGATCTCTAGCCTGCTTTCTTAAGCCTCTGATGAAGGAGTACAGGGTCCCTTGCAGTGACAAAATGGAGGAATGCTTGGGCCAAATCTCCCTACTGGGTTCTCCAGTCTACAGGCGTGAGTACCATGGCTGTTGAGGGAGTTTGCTTCTGCAGGTAATCACTGTCATCATTGGGCAGCCTGGTTCTATTTCTCACTTGAATGTCTGTTTCTCCAATGCTAGCTACCGGCTCTTGTTCTGACTTTGTCAGATTAAGGAGCACTTTAATGCAATCTTTGACTGTTTTTCTCTCAGAAATTACTTGTATGCCTTTTAAAGTCACACCTCAATAAACCGAACAGATTTAAGTTTTCCTTAGGTCCCAATTTCTTCAGCACTGCATCAGGTTTTGTGACACGGGTGCAATCACCCCAGTTTTCCAGCTTTCTTTTTAAAGAGCAAACACTACAAATCTCTGACTTATTGCCATGTCAGGCTCACGACTATCACATGCCAACACAGCTGTAGCCCCTTGCTGCGACTTACTTCACCCCTATTCCTATGTCTGTGGATCATTGTTTGTCTTTTTACCGTGGTGTCAGATGACATTCAGGTTTTGTCCGCACTAACCTCAGTGTTTGGCAAGGGCTTGCAGTGTCTCCTCAATCAGCTTTTCTGTTTGTCCTTTCCTGCTGTGAGTTTGGACATAGCTTGGGCAGCCAGGAGCTTTGAGTAACAAAACGGAAGGACACTGGATAAGAAGAAAAGGGCATATGTACTCAATCAGACCAAATGTTTCTCTAACTTGGTAGGTTAGAGGAGATTTAGTTATGATCAAATGTGGTATGTCTTCTTAATGGCTTAATACAACAGATGCTTGCTGTGAGGACTTGCCATTAAAAGGTTTTGTTGAGCTGAATGGGTCCACACCGTGCCTATTTATTATCCACTAGCACAGTGGCCCAGAAAAATGTCCCAAAGTGGCCAATAAGGGGTGTGTAGGGAGCGGGTAACAGTACACTCTCCCAGAAAGCTCTACCAGCATCTACATTTTGCTGTCCAAAGTCCTCCCGAGTCAGAGGTGTGGTTTCACAACCCCAACCTTTGATGGAGTTTTGTTCTCTGAATTCTCAGATAACTTTTTGAATACGTGTACATTGATAGCATCCACCAGATGCTGCAGCGAGGAATGGCAGCTTAAGTATGTTTTTTGTAAAGGATCACATAATCACAGAACGGTTGAGGTTGGAAGTGACTTCTGGAAATCATCTTGTCCAACCTCACTGCTCAAGCAGGACCACGTAGAGCCAGTTGCCCAGGGTTGGGTCTGGATGGCTTTTGAACATCTCCAAGGATGGAGACTCCACAACCTCCCTGGGCAACCTGTTCTAGTGCTTCGTCACCCTCACAGTGAACAAGAGTTTCCTGATGTTCAGACAGAGCCTCCTGCATTTCAGTTTGGGCTTATTGCCCCTGGCCCTGTCACTGGGCACCACTGAAAAGAGCCTTGCTCCATCCTCTTTGCACCTTCCCTTCAGGAATCTATATACATTTATAAGATCCCCGCCCACTGAGCCTTCTCTTCTCTAGACTGAACAGTTCCAGCTCTCTCAGCCTTCCTCTGTTTGTTTGTTCTGAACCTCCTCTGACAGTTTGAGGTGATGCCAATTATCTTGCATTAGGGACAGAGAGAAGCTGTTTCTTACCCAGCCAACACACATCTTCTAAACATCTGTCATATGCTCCTTCACACACTGCTTTTCCAGGCTCAGGTGTCCTACCTCATTTAGTCCTCCCACTTTATTGATCATCCTTATTTTGCTTCTGACCCTTTCGGCTCTACCATGTCTTTTCTGAATGGAGAGGACCAGAACTGTACACAGTATTCAAGGTGCACCATGGGCCCATACAGGGACATCACGATGCTCTCTGTTTTCTTTAGTTTTACTTTCGTAATGATTCCCGACGTCCAGGTGCCATGGAGTGTCTGAAGCAGAGGTCTCCAGGAAGGATGCTGCAACCTGTGTTCCTGAAACACCAGAAACAAGGGGTGAGGATTTTGCAAGTAGTAACTATCCTTTTCCATCAATAGTTTCAGTGGCAGCTGTGTGAACTGATTAACAGGAAATTCAAACTCTCTCTCTTTTATCTTTGAAACCCTGAGTTCAGGTTCAGACTCCCTCATAAAGCAGTGAGACAGATTTGGGGTTTTCAAACCCTCACTACTTGCCTACCAACATCATTAGGTGCTCAAAGAGTTAAAGCCTGGATCTGAGCATTTGGAATAGAAGCTACAGAGACAAGGTAATTAAACCCACACTTTCTACTTCCCATGCTAGTCGGAGTCAGGACAAAGTGACACACGGTGCTTTGAGCTGAATGAACCACTTTCTGCATGAGCTTATCCAACAGCACAGTGAGCTAAAAGAGAAAGGGGGACTTTCTCTAAAAGAGCAGGAGCAAGGAGGACTTTCCTGCCCAGTTTATCAGCCTGAACAGCTCCAGGATGGGTGCAACTGAGCAAGATTGATTGGCATGAGAATCACAGAATCACAGAATCATGAAGGCTGGAAAAGACCTTTAAGATCATCAAGTCCAGCCATCAACCCAACACCACCATGCCCACTAAATCATATCCTGAAGTGCATGTCTACATGTTTTTTGAGCATTTCCAGTGATGGTGACTCCACCACCTCCCTGGGCAGCCTCTTCCAATGTTTGGCCACTCTCTCAGTGGAATTTTTCCTAATAGTGAGTCTAAACCTCTTCTGGAGCAACTTGAGGCCATTTCCTCTCGTCCTATCGCTAGCTGCTTGGGAGAAGAGACCAACACCCTCGTCACCACAACCCCCTTTCAGGTAGCTGTAGAGAGCGATAAGGTCTCCTCTCAGCCTCCTCTTCTCCAGACTGAACAACCCCAGTTCCCTCAGCCGCTCCCCATAAGACTTGTTCTCCAGACCCCTTACCAGCTTCATTGCCCTCCTCTGGACACGCTCCAGCACCTCAATGTCCTTCTTGTAGTGAGGGGCCCAAAACTGAACACACGATTCGAGGTGTGGCCTCGAATGTGGTGAGCAAGCAAGCACCAGTCTGGCTGTGCTCCCCAACTTGATCTCCAAAGGGCTGCAGGGACCCTGCTAAGGGATCCCACGCTGCCCACACATACCCAGGTGCTGTGCCCCCACAGCCTTTTATCTCCCACAGACTTGCAGCGTGGGGATGGCCCTCTGTGGTTGTTGAACCTGCAAGCTCTCTGTCAGCTTGTAGAGCTGCTGTTGTTGAGCAAAACCCTAATTTACCTGGCAAATGCAATGACAAATGATAAAGCCTCAGTGTACTCTGGCTTACTTGTTACTAGCTGTGGTGTAAATGTTCTAGGAAAACAATGTTTAATACCACCATCACCTAATAAAATGGCTTTTTCGGTGCTATTTACAGGAAGGGCTCGTTTCCTTTGAGTAAGTTTGCTTTGACGTTATTGGGAGACGTTTTGTGGCAGATATTTACACTTGGTTGAATTCCTGTGGCATCCTCCAAGCACATTTGACACAGGCTTGGGGCCCAGGCTGCCAGAAGACGAAAAAGCACTTTGCACAGCACCTTATCAATTTGTTGCGCTGACTGAGTGGCGTGATTACTTTTCCATGGCCGGGAAGGCTGGCTAACTCTCCTTGAACCATTAATCTCAGGACAGTTTGAACTAAGAGAGGTTTCTGTAAAAATAGACCACAAAGAATGCATCAGAGAGGCGAGGCTTTGCGTCTTTTACAGCTTCTTGACCTCTTCTGGGTGGATTTTTTTTGCTAATGGGAAAGATTATGCAGAATATCCTGGTGCCTCAGCGCAACACAGTGACCGATTTGCACAGCTGTTCTTAGTCCTGTCTCTGAATGGCATGGCTGCTTGGGCTTTGCGATCGAGCACGCAGAATAAGGGCCTGACTCATCGCTGCTTCAACTCAGTTTCTCACCAGTAGCTCAGATTCTTCGGGTCTCAAACGCAGCCCTGACTTACGGTCGTTTTTTTGAAGCTTGGTTTCACTGGAACCAGGCTGGAGAAAAAATGGAGGAAAACGGCAAGAAGGGAACGCCTGAGTAGACTGCTATTTTCTTAGCAAGTAACTTTTGTCTAGTTGGTGATTAGTTGAGGTGGCAGGCTGCTTGGGTCTACTCAATCACAACATTGAGTAATCATTGTGCACACAGTAATGTAAGATTCATGATAAAAAAACAATTGAATGCTAATGCAATGTATCCTACCATTACAAAAATATGAAGTGCATGAGGCATGAAACAATTTTCTTCAAACTGGAAAAAAAGCCTCCTACTTTTTAAAACTGTATTAGTTACATGAGGTTTTTTCTTTTGCCAGATATTTTACCTGAAACCATAAAATAGAATATAGCTTTTATATTGTGGGAGAAATGCACTCATCTTACCAAGCGAGTCTCGAGAAGCTTCATAAATTTAAGAACCAGAGCGGTAAAGATTGCAGAATATAGAAGTAGTTCCTTAGCCAGGATTCATTTTGTGAGAGCAATATCAAGTAAGTCTTCATTGCAGATTACAATTAAGCATATATCAGTGTAAGTCCCTTTATTTTCACATACTTTTAACTACAACATCAAACTCACTGTTAAGTGGAATGAACACGTAAGTAGTTACACCAGATGAAGTGCTTAGACCAGCAGATATATATGCTAATTTAGACACAGAGGGAATTCAGATTTTACATCCCAGTATGATTTCTGTATGTAAAGCTCAGTTGCACTATGCTTGCTAGCATGCTGCCTATGCAAAATCTTGGCTGCAAAGGTGAAGAAAATACTCGTGCAGTACAATTTGGACATTGGTGTAATGGACACAAATTCATTTTCTTGATTTGGTGAGTTTTCTGTTTGAGCAACCTTAACTATTGGGGAATGCAAGAACAGGAGATTGGTCAAGATACATTTGAACATTAATTGGCTTAAATCTTGTTCCACTGTCAACTGGAACTGAACCAATGACAAGCAGCATGCTGGCTTATGGCCCAAAGCTGCAGACAAAGAAATATTCAAGCAAAGAATAAGAGAGATCCTTATCTTAGCCTCTATAATATTTTTTATTTAATTTCATTAAAAAAAAAAAAAATAATTTGGTTGGGCTTTCAGGTTTTAAACCTTCCACCAGCCAAAGCTGCTGCAGCATGAATCTTCCCACACCCATGTGCTAATGCAAAAATGGGTACTAGTGCAAAAGTGGAAATTTAACCATGAATCTAAATCCTTTAAACATGGAAGGCATTTAGAAGGTAAATCTGTAGAGAGCAAGGAAAACAACCCCTTCCCTTTACAGTCAGCTGCTCTGTAATTGGCAGTATCTACTCTACCTCCAGTTTCTGTAACCAAGCTGCTTGTGCCTGTTTCTGGGGGAGCCACATTCTTTCCCACTGCTGGACTATGAGCCTGTGGTTTCCGTTTCACATCTGCAGCCTGACGGGTGTTTCATCATCATCTAACAAACTGTTCACGCAGTGTCATGAACACATAAAATTGTCAATCCTTTTCTCAAACGAAAAAAAAAAAAACAAACCCACACCAAGAAATTGCATTGTTACCACCACCTAGTGGTGCTCTTCGTAGGCTTGCAGCAAGCACTTCCACTGCATAGAAACTACTTCAGAAAAAGTCTGTGTGCACATGATTTGTACGACCTTTCTTTAGATTCATGGCTCTTTGGTGTGGATACAAAAGGCTCACTCATTTTTCCACTTATGCTGCTTTTAGCTTGTTCTTGATCACTCAGGATGCTGACAAGTTTTTCAGTAAATTACTTAAAAGCATCTTTTGGACAATTCAAAGTAGAAGCTGTTAAGCAGCCAACTGATAATGCACGAACTTCCACAGCCATTACCACATGCTTTAATGTCTGTCCCTTCATGGTGGTTTTCAGTCGCCCACACACCCTTGATGAAAATGAACGGAGTCTCAAAGGCTGAGTGCCAACTCATTTGTAAACCCCAGCAAATAGAAATAATTTTCCCCATATGGAAGAAGGTGGCCACAGTCCTGACTCTCCTAGAAACTGTCCTGACCTCACTTATTATCAGCATCCTTCCAGCACTCCCGGTAACTTCTAGGAGAGCAAGTACAGCATAGCCTATCCACCAGGCTGGGATGCAGCGGGACTCCAGAAAAAGAGTTAGGATTAAAAAGCATGCAGTATGCAGCCAAAAGGTAGGTTCGTAGGAAATGTTTATTCTTCAGTTTTCTGGAAGACTTCTTAGATCCCCTCCAGGTAAGCGTTAAGTCTACACTTTGTTTAGAGGAGAAGCTTGCATAGCTTCAAACACAGGGCAGTGGTTATGGGCAGGTAAAGCTTGAAAACAGCTTCACTGAGGATTACCAGGAATTGATAATCTTTATAATGTTTTCCTCAGTAAAAGATATAACAAATAATGAAGTCCATAAAAGAAACATGGTCAGTGGTCATAATACTATGGTCAGCTTTCAGCAGCACAGAGACTGCCAGCCTTCTTAGGGTCCAGAACCTTAAGACCTGGAGGAACAGCACTGTAACTTATCTCACCAGCATGACTGAAGCCAACAGGAACAAGCTCCTGGAAGAATCATCAGGGGAAAAAATTATACCAGTGGAGACTGGCTTTAAGATGTGCCCATGGACAGGAGATGTCTTCCCACCACTAAGAACCAAGGAAATGGTGAGGACACTCTACTGCTTGGAAGCAGGAAAATCCTGTGGACTTGACTACTTCTGATAAGAAGTGCTCCGACATTAGCAAGAAATTCATATGACCTATTTATGGACAAAATGAATAGAATATGGCTAAGATATACTGTGCAATACATGTATATTGCCTATACATACGAGGCAATGATCCACCTCATTAAATGTTACCCCAGATTATTCTGGAGCTGGATTAACCATTTTAATGCAGTAAGTTTTGCACAGATTTGTGCAGATCTGTGGAAGAGCACGTTCTGATCATTGACTGAAGCAGACCTGGACCTAGTAGGAGTGCTGCTGCACAAGCTCCCACATCTGCAACCAGAAAGTGAGGGACTATAGTGTTCTGTGCAGTGGCATGATCTGATGTCAAGGACTCCAAAGAATGGCATTTGTTATCATAGAAATATAGAATAATAGAATCATACAAACTTTGGGTTGGAAGGCACCTTTTAAGGTCATCTAGTCCAGCCCTCCTGCAGTGAGCAGGGACATCTTCAACCAGATCAGGTTGCTCAGAGCCCTGTCCAACCTAACCTGGAATGTTTCTGGGGTTGGGGCATCTACCACCTCTCTGGGCAACCTGGGCCAGGGTTTCACCACCCTCAGTGTGAAAAATTTCTTCCTTAGATCTAGTCTAAATCTGCCCTCTTTTAGTTTAAAACTGTTGCCCCTTGTCCTATCGCTACACACCCTGCTAAAAAGTCTGTCCCCAGCTTTCTTACAAGCTCCCTTTAAGTCCTGTAAGGCTGCAATAAGGTTTCCCCAGAGCCTTCTATTCTCTAGGCTGAACAACCCCAACTCTCTCAGCCTGTCCTCACAGGAGAGGTGTTCCATCCCTCTGATCATTTTTGTGGCCCTCCTCTGGACCCGCTCCAACATGTCCATGTCTTTCCTGTGCTGAGAGCTCCAGAGCTGGACGTAGTACTGCAGGTGGTGTCTCACCAGAGTGGAATAGAGGGGCAGAATCCTCTCCCTTGACCTGCTGGCCATGCTGCTTTAGATGCAGCCCAGGATATGGTTGGCCTTCTGGGCTGTGGGCACATGTTGGTGGCTCATATCTGGCTTTTCATCCCCCAGTACCCGCAAGTCCTTCTCGGCAGGGCAGGTCTCGCTCCTTTCATCCCCCAGCCTGTACTGATACCAGGGGTTGCCCCGACCCTGGTACAGGACCCTGCACTTGGCCTTGTTAAACTTCATCAGGTTCACATGGTCCATGCCTCAAGCTTGTCCAGGTCTCTGTGGATAGCATCCCATCCCTCAGGCATGCCAACCACACCAGCTTGGTGTCATCTGCAAACTTGCTGAGGGTGCACCCAATCCCACTGTCTATATTATTGATGAAGATATTAAGGGTCCTGATATGGACCCCTGAGGGACACCACTTGTCACTGATCTCCATCTGGACATTTGAGCCATTGACCACCACCCTCTGGGGGTGACCATTCAACCAATTCCTCATCCACTGAACAGTCCACCCATCAAACCCATATCTCTCCAATTTAGAGAGAAGGATGTTGTGGGGGATCACGTCAAAGGCCCTATGGGAGTCCAGATAGATGACATCGGTAGCTCTTCCCTTGTGCACCCATGTGGTCACTCCATCATAGAATGCTACTAGGTTGGTCAGGCAGGACTTGCCCTTGGTGAAGCCATGCTGCCTGTCTCGAATCACCTCCCTGTCCTCCATGTGCCTTAACATAGCTTCTAGGAGGATCTGTTCCATGATATTCCCAGGCACAGAGGTGAGGCTGACAGTTCAGTAGTTCACAGGGTCCTCCTTTTGAGACCCTTTTTAAAAAATGGGTGCAATGTTTCCCTTTTTCCAGTCACCAGGGACTTCACCTGACTGCCATGACTTTTCAAATATCATGGAGCATGTCTTGAAAACTATGTCAGCCAATTCCCTCAGGACTCTGGGATGTATTTCATCAGGTCCCATAGACTTGTGCCATGTTCAGGTTCCTCAGGTGGTCACAAACCTGATCTTCTCTTACAGTGGGAGGGACTTTGCTCCCCCTATCCCTATCTTATGGTCCATCCACTCGAGAGGTGTGGGAAGAGAGACTGCCAGTGAAGACTGAGGCAAAGAAGTTGTGGAATACCTCAGTCTTCTCCTTGTCCATTGTTACCAGTTTGCCAGTCTTGCTCATCAAGGCGGGTACGCTTTCTTTGACCTTCCTTTTCTGGCTGACATACCTGTAAAGCCCTTGTTATTATTCTTTGCAACACTTGCCAAGTTCAGCTCCAGCTGCGCCTTGGCCTTCCTGACCCCATCTCTACACAACTGGGCAATGTCCCTGTAACTCATCCCAGGATACCCGTCCCTGCTTCCACTGCCTGTGCATTTCCTTCTTGCCCCTTTAGCTTGACCAGCAGGTCTCAATTCATCTATGCCAGTCTCTTGCCTTCCTTTCCTGATTTCTTACAACTGGGGATGTAACATCATACGTGACTATTGTCACAACCTGGTAAAATCTCGTAATGTTCATTACCCAGACCAGAGTTGTGATAGACAGCCCCTCCCTATGGGCTTGGCTTCTCCAGAGACCTGGGAAAGTGGGCAGGGGATGCTGTGCTGCTCCCTGTGACGTCCTCAGTGCTGGTCTGCTTGGCCTGTGCCTCCCAGCAGCCCCTGACCAGCCCCGTCTGCCGCAGCAGCTCCCGGAACAAAGGGAGCTGAGGGGTGTGCTGCCCTTGCACCATGCCCTCTCCCAGCACAGCCTGCAGAAGAGGAGCCTGCTCCTCTGACTGGAAACTTGGTACCAGGGAATCCCAGGGGAAGCACTCTCACCTCTCCTGTTCCATGAACCTGCTCATGCCCCAATTTCTTTCTAATATTAAATATTAAATGAATAATTTTATAATAAATGAAAAATGTAATTATATAATTTAAATATAACCTGTATATACACACGTACAATTAAATAAAAATTCAGAGATGGAGGTCTGAGGTCAGGTTCACACTTTCCTCCAGCAGCACAGGAGATGCACACCAGTGATGGGCGCTAGTGCAGAGCACAAGATTAATGCCTTGACAAGCTACAGACAGTTGCTTCCTTGAAACCTGGTTCATTCACATGCTATTGCACTGTATCATATCAGAGATTGATAGATCCATGGCTGAGAGCAGTCTCTCTGTGAAAGACACTAGGTTGCTCCTTTATTTCTTCATCTCAAAATGTCTGGCAGTCAAGCTGTTGGAAGGAAAAAAGTCAATGAATCAGCAGTCACTTCAATGCTGATGAGTGCATTGACCAAGAGCTCTTGTAATTCAAAATCTCCAATAATTACATCCACAGTTGTATTTTATTGTAGGTGACATCATTATAAACCATCACTGTTACTATAAGAACAAGCAAAATAAAGGTTTGGTAGGGGAATTGCTACATATAGAACTGATCACTGTATTTTTCTTCATAGTGGCTGGCCAACCTTCCATAAACAAATTATCAGGTCCACTTTTTAGGGATTGTTTGGAGCAGAAGTTCCTGCCCAGCCCTCTGCACCCTGCCCTGCTGGTTTGCCGTCACCTCCGTGTAAGAGAAGAGCGTAGGTTTCTAACCTGTAGTGAAGTATATGTAGGCTTATGTGGGGGTGTTTGCCACCAGAGGTCAGCGTACACCTCACTGAGTAGCAGCTCTTCCTAGCTACCATAATCTAAATTAAAGTGGAAAGTCCTGAGCATCCCTGAACAGCCACCCTTAAAGGATGCAAATTAGTTGTGGTGAGCACAGACGGGGCTGAAATCCTCTTAGGATTTCAGGATTTTAATCCATTTAGGGGGGAGAAGTTTTTCTGTGCAACTCAGACATGTGGGCCAGGGGTTGGGATTACTCATCATTGTGTAAGAAGCTTTCCCTTTCCCACCGGTAGAATGACATGAAGGATGCAAACCATACCTTTACCTGGCAAATTAAATGCGAAACACAGGTCTAGAGTTTTTAAGATTGCTCTGTGATACACACAGAAGCATGGCACCATCGATCCGGACTTCACTGACAAGAGGGTTTCTCATCCCTGACTAGAGCCATTTTCCCGAGTATGGTGCTCTCTTTCCTCCTTTCTGGAAGCCATGTTTAAAACGTTCAATCCTGTCTCCCTCTTCCCCAAGAAAACCCCAAAGCCAGCCTCAAAGCACTGCGCAATGACAGTTGTAAAATGCAATTGTATTTTGTAATGCCTATACAGATTGAGTGTAGAAATAGTTTGGAAAATATGATGCCTCATAGTAGCACAAACCTTTTCCTCATCTTTCCAGATGTTTTTGGACTGGTGATCTTATCTCTAAATATTGAAAGGGAAGTGATCGTGCCCCTGTACTCGGCACTAGTGAGGCCGCACCTTGAGTACTGTGTTCAGTTTTGGGCCCCTCACTACAAGAAGGACATTGAGGTGCTGGAGCGTGTCCAGAGAAGGGCAACGAAGCTGGTGAGGGGTCTGGAGCACATGTCTTATGAGGAGCGGCTGAGGGAACTGGAGTTGTTTAGTCTGGAGAAGAGGAGGCTGAGGGGAGACCTTATCGCTCTCTACAGCTACCTGAAAGGGGGTTGTGGTGACGAGGGTGTTGGTCTCTTCTCCCAAGTAACTAGTGATAGGACAAGAGGAAATGGCCTCAAGTTGCGCCAGGGGAGGTTTAGATTGGATATTAGGAAAAATTTCTTCACTGAGAGGGTGGTGAGGCATTGGAAGAGGCTGCCCAGGGAGGTGGTGGAGTCGCCATCTCTGGAAGTGTTCAAAAAACGTGTGGATGTGGTGCTTCAGGACATGGTTTAGGGGACATGGTGGCGCTGGATTAATGGTTGGACTTGATGATCTTAAAGGTCCTTTCCAACCTAGTGATTCTGTGATTCTGTGAAAGACAAAGTATCGTGGGAGTTAATGGTTTTTTGTTGGGGTAGTCTGACAGTGTAGCATGAATATTTATTCTTTGACCTAAGCTTGTTCATTTCAAGACAGCTATATAGGCCATATAGTCTCTTTATTCTACATTGGGGAATGTCTCCCTTGCTCAATCCTGGAAAGCTCAGGGCCCAAGGTCTTTTATTTTGTCTGCACTCCTTTCAGGCTGACCAGTGTCACGTCTGTGCTTCCAGCGCCAGCAGGAGAAAACCCACAGCAAACAGGACTTAGCTCTTCTGCGCTGCGTACCTAGGGATGGGTCTTTATTGCTTGCAGGTTTTGCGATTTGGCTGAGCCTGGCATAAGCATATCTGCCCACTGGATTTAACTAGGACTAGACTTCCTTCCTTCCTTCCTTCCTTTCTCTCTTCCTTCCTTTCTCTCTTCCTCCCTTCCTTTCTGCAGGGCTTGCCTTGCAGGAAATGGAAGTAATAAATTAATAGCAGGTGTTTATGAATAGAGAGAGGTCTGGCAGACTCTTGACAGAAAGAGAAATCAGAGGATTCAGGCTATTCAAAATAATAGATGATACAGCAAAGATGGGTTGGGTGCTTGTTTTTCTTGTTTTTAATAACACAATGAAGTGACAGGCAGTAGGCTTAAAATGTTTTTTTAAAAAATGACATTCCTATAGGTGTCTAACACCTTGTTTAATTACCTACTGAGCAGATAATGTACAAGGTATTAGACACCTGTAGGAACTTTCACAACTTCCAGAGCAGCTTTACAAGAAAAAACTTAAACATTTGTGCTTTGGAACAGGTGAGACTCATTAACAGATAGGCATGTTACAGGCCCACTGGCTTACTACATGTCTTCTTAACTCTTCTTCTGAAATTTTTGGTACACTCTTCAGTCAGAGAAGGGTCAATGGGCTTTGATGACCAATGTTGTGATATTACTGACTTCCACAGGTCTTTGACCAGGGAATCTGGCAGAGAGATTTGCTACCTGCATATCCAACTTCCTCCACAACCTATTTATTTACCAGCTGTCCTGGTTTCAGCTGGGATAGAGTTGGTTTTCTTCCTAGTAGCTGGTATAGTGCTGTGTTTTGGATTTAGGATGAGAATAATGTTGATAACACACCAATGTTTTAGTTAGCCAACTCCTCCCAGTTTATATATTGAGCATGACATTATATGGTATGGAGTATCCCTTTGGCCAGTTTGGGTCAGCTGTCCTGGCTGTGCCCCCTCCCAGCTTCTCACTGGCAGGGCATGAGAAGCTGCGAAGTCCTTGACTAGTGTAAACACTTCTTAGCAACAACTAAACCATCAGCATGTTATCAACATTATTCTCATCCTAAATCCAAAACACAGCACTATACCAGCTACTAGGAAGAAAATCAACTCTATCCCAGCTGAAACCAGGACACCAACACACAAGAATGAGACACATACCTGGCTAAAACTGGATCAGATGCCCAGCCTGCGAGTATCAGCTCATGCAAGTTTTCCAGTGCAGCCTTGAGACTGAATTTCCTCCCAGGAGACGCCTGCTCTTGCACAGCTGTGCGGGGACACAGCCTGGCTTTCCATGCTGTCCCTGGGATGAACTTGCACCCCTGCAATGAGCTCAGCTCATTTACAGGGTTCTGTAGCCTCCAAGGTCTGGAAAATGTAAGTACAGATGTACTGGGATGAACACAGTGAACTAGGCAGCAACGCCTGGGTGATGCTGGCAGTGGAGTTTCTGCTTGGCTTTCTTGGGAGAAATGCCCAAACTATGGATCTGGCTTCAGGATCAAGAGGAAGCTCCAAATTTTGCTAGCACCTGTTGCTTTTACCATTAAGACACACAGCTGAACGCAGTTCCTGTCTGAGAAGGCTGTGTTTTTTGACTTGGTCAGTAGATGTCAGTGATACACATGCACTCACACGTGGACAAATTTTGAAACCAGAAAGCTTCAAGAAAAAAAGACAGCCCTCTTTTTTTCTCCCTGGCGTCAAGATGCAGCCAGTGGAAAAGGGGAGAAGTGAAAGTATTTCAGAGGAAAAACGTTCCTGAGAAACATTTGAGGTTCCTGTGTCCTACCTGTGAATATGATGAAACAGCAAAACTGCGTAGTGACAATTTGAGGACTGACATATATAATTTCAGCCTGAATTCTGGAAAGCTTGCATTCATTCTTTGTGAAAACATGCATTCTCACCTTCCCTTTTCAGACTAGTAAACCCCGCACAGCTATACAGTTAAAAAGCATATTATGTTTACATTGTTAGACTAATCCTAAACATTTATCTACTGAAAGATAGTTAAGGAACTGACACATTACATTTCAGCCCAGTTTATACTGCAGCTTATCAATAGTATGGTTTCTTTTGCTAGCATAGTAAATCAGGCAGGCAAAACTGAACATCTCATCCAAGAATTAATACAACATTGCTTTTTAAGCCTTCAGAAGCTTCATAGCCTCACAGCTTGCTGAATTGCTACACAGTGCTGCAAAACTTTCCAAAAGTCAGCAGGCCACCCCAGAAAGTCCTAGATGAATCACTTGACATCCCCTTTTGTGCAAAGTGAAGCACCAGATACCAATGAACGTGCCAAACACGAAACCACGACACCTTGACAAATAGCTGGAGCCCTTACCTGCCCAATGACCGCAGCTGCAAGTCCACCAGCTCTCAATCTCTCCCCTGCACCCAAACATGCTCCTCTCTTGCGCTTCCAAGAAATGGAGGTAGAAGCATTTTGAGCCAACACTGGGAGAGACTCAGGCCCAAGATTGGGCAAAGGTTTCCAGCAAATGAAGATAGTAAGGGGGAAATTTATGCATTATGAATAAAAGAATAATGCATATACATCAAAGACAGAATTATTAGAGGGTGTTGTGTTTTTTTTAATTTGGTCAATGTAAAGGAAGTTTGTGAGACAATCGCTATTTAAACTCTCTTTGACCTAAAACTCAATTGTAGGTCCCACCCCAAGTTTAGATGGGGACATGAATGCTACACCTCCAACCACAACTTCCTCATGCAATACACAGAGCAGAGGCATAAATTAAAATCCGTTTAGAACCTGTCAATGCCCTGGTGTGACCATACAGGTTTAGCAGGGCTGTCTGAATGCAGCCAGCTGAATACAGCACCTGCAACACCTCAAATGAGGGCACCTGAAACATTTGCAGGAAGGTTAATCCTCTCCTATCTACAAAGCTTCATATACCTGCTCTGAATGATCCAGACCTGTGGCCAGGTTTACACTCCTCCTGTTTGACACAAATGGATTGACAAGCCATTGACCAACGGGCTAGAGACCAGTGGAGGGAAACCAAGATGGTTAGGGGCCTGGAGGGTACTGTGTATGAGGAGAGACTGATGGAGCTCGGTTTATTCATCCTGTAGACATCTCTGGGGAGATCTGTCTGTATCCTCCACTACTTCATGGGTGAGAAGTCAGAGTCAGGCTCTTAGAGGTGTCCAGAGAGGCTGTGAAATCTCCATCCTTGGAGCTATTCAGAATTTGACTGGACATGGCCGTAAGTATCCTGCTTTAACTGTGAAAGTCACCCTGGGCTAGGCAGCAGGCTGGACTAGAGGAGCTCCAGAGGTGCCTTCCAACACAAATTACACTTTGATTCTGTTTTTCACACAATCATTTGGGAAATGGCTGTTCGTCCTAAAACGCTGGCATTCACACATGACTAAAGGTGTATAAAACAGGGGAACCTAGTGTGGCTTGGTTATTATTTCTCACTTGCTTTTGTTATTCATGGGCCCCTTGGGCAAAGAGAGTAAATCAAAGAGGGGAAATGCTTCTGGTAACACCAGCTACCACTCGTTTGCCATGAATACCTAGTGGTGGAAGTGAGTATTTTATTATGATCCACTGTAAATTGTCTCTGAGGGGTTGTTTCACATCTTTTCTATATGACTACCTTGGCTGCCTGTGTTTCAGGTAACAACGTCTGTTAATTATATAAAGCACACAAACCCCAAAGAGAGAGTTCTTAATATGCATTTAACCCAGCAATTGTTGTTGAAGCCCTGATGCCTGAAAACTTTTCTTTTTTTTTTTCCCCAGGTAACTTAATAAAAGACAGTAAAAGCCTAGTATGCAAAGTGGTGCTCCACAGTGTATTTCTGGTGTCAACATTAAAATATACAAGAGGCCTCCCATGGTATGCAGGGGATTACTATCAATTCATTTGCACTACTTTTGTGTTGAATACTTCTAAGCTATGAATACGCTAATCAAGAGGAAAGAAAAAGTTGATGTAAACTTGCTATGTAAGTGCAGTACTCATTTTTTGTTTCATCTTTGCCTTTCACACATGACTCACTCTCTTCCCAAAGTTCCTCAACAGCCTGAGTACCCCTCACGGGAAGCATGTGTGCTTACGGATTGGCACCATGGGAGAAATTGGCATCACAGGAAAAACATGATGAATGAACTGGCACCGTGCAGCCCTCAGATGCTTGGCTAGGAATAAAAGGTACATCTCCATTAGCTCTTCCCGCTCCGGCTTTATTCCCAGGGGACCTTTCCACAAATGAATTGTCTTTCCAATTCTTTTTCTAAAATCCTGGCCCAGCTGGGAACGCTAAAGGAAGATGGGATCGGGTTAAGAGCCCTTGCAACTTTTGAACTTTTTCAATATGCAAACCAGTAAAAAGAGTCAGTGAAAGTATTGACTCTTTTTCTGTGAATAAGTCAACAAAATACCATTCCTGTGCTTGCTTTTTTAGTTGTTGATACACCTACATACATATGTGCACATCCAGACATAGAGCTACAGATGCCAGTTTGAAAACCAGTTTTCCTGAAGGCTTTCTCTGAAGGCAGTCATTGCCAAACTATTCAGAAGTATAAAAAAGGTGACTTTGAAGACACATGTCAATCAAGGAAGCTTCTTACTAATCTGAGGCAGTTAGAAAATGATTCATTCTTATGAACAAGAACATAAAGTTCTCATAACCCTTTGTCTGGTATAGTGTAAACGAAGATATTGGTCAAGTATGTCAAGTCCTTTTCAACCTCCTTTGCATCCTGACCTTGTTTAAACATTGTAGTATCAAAAAGCAGCACCCCACAGGCTGGCTGCGCGCAGACCCAACAGTGGTCCTTCCTGTGAGTTTTCGTTGGCCGGCTTCTTCATTTGTGCACCTAACCTGGAGACACTTTGGAAATGTTTTCTTTAGAAGAACGAAAATGAATCTGCTACACTGTGAAAGGAATATACAGAGGTGGGGAATAGGGGAGACGGCAGAGCACTTGCAACGCCCGTGCTGCAGAGCTGTGCTGACAGAGAATGTTCAAGCCTCCTCTCCTGCCTATTTTTAAGAGTTAGCCTCTCTAAAACAACCCTGTCTTCCTTTCGAACTATAGCACAGGACAGACCAATAAGGTGAAGCACTTAGGAGTCAAACTTTTATATCCTTGCCTTTTTTCTAACTGGTTTTATGGGAATTTTTCCTTTTTGAAAGGATTTGTTCTCACAGCACCCAAATATAAGTGGCAGCCTTGCGGGCCTACAGGCCGTTGAATCATGCCGGAGGACGCGCAGACTTGGTATAAAAGGAGGTTTTGTTTTTAAGGAAAAAAAGGTTGGGGAGTGTTTTCAGTAGGGTTATGGAACAACTGGTATATGAGATAGGAAACTGCTGTAAATTGGGGTGTAACAACCCAGCGGGACGTTTTATTTTTAACCTTCTTGGTAATGTGATCAGCTCCTGGTGTTTGAAGTCATTAAGCAGTCTGCTGTTCTTTGAAATAGTGCAATTTTGCTAAGGCTGTTTTCCGTTGTCTCCCTTGGTTTGACCCTTGACAAGATTTAGCTGGGCATTTGTTAGTTTTGTCCCCTTTCCCTTGCAGAGGGAGGGAGGGACACTGAGGCTGGAAACTGCCTCTTCAAAAAGAAAGCTGGGACTGCCTCTTACTTGGATAATTCAAAAGAAAGAGAGAAAAAAAGGGGTTTCTACAAAAATCCTTATCCCCTTGTGCGGATTGCCAATGGCTTCATCTTAAGTGGATTCCCCTTTTCTCTTCCTTCTCAGTCATGTGGTAACTCCAGGACAGTAACCTGACTTCCATGCCGATGGTATGTTCTTGCTTAGCCCACGCAGGTCGGGGAGGGGCACAAGACAAGATGATTGCTTAGTGGTGGGTGTTTAAAATATAGGATTGAATTACTGCTGCACTTCCTCTTCAGCATATTACATGATCACCTGAAGTGTTTAGAGAACTTTTTCTCGTCATTGTTTCTGAGTAACTCTTATGCAACTCTTATTCTACTGCTACATATTTTCTGGCTCTCTCAAGTATTTTTTGCACATATTCCATATCTGTTGTATACTGCTAAAGAGAAGATCCGTAAGGGATCAAGTTTTTTGCTGTTGGTAAAATAGAGCCATCAAATTGAAAGGCATGGCTTTTTCCCCCCTCCCAAATTCTTTGACTCCTGCAGTGCTTTACCTTTATCATTAATGTTGCATTTGCCTGATGCAACTAATTGCACAGCAATTAATGCAATGCTTTTGTCCTTAAGTCTGTTTGTAAGCTAACTACCTTTGTAAGCATTTCTATGCTGGTAGTACCATACCAATGGTATATATATTTCAGCATTTTTTTACATTTGCCCTTTGCTATTTATGCTGTGCAATCAGCTATGTGGATAATGAATTTTGTTTTCTTTCTGCACATGGATGGCTGAACTGTTATAAAGCATGTACGTTCCTCAGGCCTGAGCAGCTAAATTTGCTGTGAATGCCCCTGTCCGTTTGTGATTATGGTATTTGGACCAAGCAGAGCCGTTTCCCATGTTCAGGGGAACCATTACCTGCTTGTGTGAAGGACTGAGCAGAGACCAACCCAAAGCAGTTTAGAAATACTATGTTATTTTCTGTGGTGGTCTATTGGGTTCCCCCACGCAAAAAAATGCAGAATGAGCAGACAGAGAAAAAAATCTGCAGCTTATCTCTTTTTCAGTAGGTAAATACCTTGCCATCTGGGAGATATTGTGACAGTGAGAAAAACGGTGTTTTGCCAAATCTTCATCTGCATATTGTAAAGCCTTATGCTGTCTTCTGAAATTACCACCTTTGAAGTCAGAGTTAGTAGCAGCCGGTTTCAAATGATGGCTGCCTCCGGGCTAGATTTTTCTTGTGTTTGCTACAAAGGAGGTATGTCTACAAACAGTTGGACTTGTGCTTATCCAATACACCTCTCCGCACTGCAGGGTACAGTGGGACATCTCCAGGCACTGCAGTTGTAGGCAGTAAGCCTCTCGCGTGCTGTGTGAGGCAAAACTGGTCCAAACCTTTCTGGGGAGAAAATGTTGCTTGAGGCGTTTGCTGAACCCTTCTTGCAATGTGTGCATAGCTGTGGGAGGAAGGGGATGACCTGCTGGGGTATGAAAAGGAGGATGCTGAAGGAACAGGAGCTGCTGGCATGACCACAAGTGAGGTTGCCCTCCCTGAAGGAGTGAGTTGTCCTGCTCCATCCAGGCCCACAAGACCTGCTCTAAACAAGACTCTCCCAGACACTAACCCAGGGCACCTAATGCCATCAAGGGAAAATGTTCCTGCTGGAGTCCAGGTAGATGGAAACATCAGACTCTGCTGTAAATATCATGAGATGAAGGTTGTCTGGCTTTGGTTGACATATAATTCTCCGCTTAACTATGGAAATAACCTTGTGTTCACTCACTTCATTGTTCATAGCCGTTTCCAGACAAGCTTTCAGCCCGTTACTTTTCTCATGTGAGCCCATCCTTATCTACTGCTGTCACCTGAAAGCTTAACGAAAAATATCCTGTAAAAGAATGTAACAAAGGTATATGTATCTTACTCTCTTTTGACAGTCATCCTAAAAGTTTAAAAGAGGGGGTTTTTTTCCTTTTTCTTGTTCACTGGAAATTGCCCTAGCTTTATTGCTACAGAAATAAGTTGTAACAGATGTCTCAGCACCTACGTGGAGCTTCAAGAACATCACATCCAGGCACAGTCCAGAAACTTGGTGGAGGCTGGGAGCTCAGCAAGGGCTTTGGGCTCTTTTTTCAGCAGGTGATTGACTTTAGGTAGAACTAGGCGAGACCCCTACCTCTTGCAGAAACAGCTGCTCATTCGTGGTGCCTCTGTTTGGGGCCACCATAGATGTGGTGAGCAGCTCAACCTAAACAAATTCAGCACAGCAGTGAAAACCAGACTTTTTCTACTCTGGGTTGGGCAGCTAATAGCGTGAGATAATTTTTTTTTTCCTTTTTGTGTCATTGCTTATCTGGCAATAGGTAATATGACATGCTTCAGGAGGTGCCATGAGGCACAAGTAATCTCTGTTTGTGAAGCACTCCAAGGCACTTGACTGAAAGCTGGTAGGAAAGTGTCACCCCTGGCTACCAGCAGAGCTAGGATCTACACAACAGCTTGGCTCTGGAAGCAGTAATTTCTGTAAAATGACATGCCAATAGTCACTTCTCATATCTCGGAGCAGCTACCTCTATAAGGCAGATGCTCTCTTCAGAGTGGCAATCAGACACGTGTTTGCACCCGGAGGCTTTATCAGCCAATAACGGGCTGTACGTAGCAGCAAATGCCTGAATAAGAGAGTAACTTTCCACTCTAAAAATGTCAGAAGTGGCCATGCTGACAGCTCACCTGGCCCAAAGTCGGTCTTAGATATCCCCACTGTTACTTCACGTATGCCCAGAGCACCTATAAGCCCCCATGTGGATCAGGACCCCGTTGCATCAGGAACCACCCTCGGGCAACGGATGGATGCAGGTCAAATGGAAAATAGAAGGAAACAAGGAGACAGCATCAGAGAGTACAGGTTATGTCACCCTGTGGTCTTCATTTTCCGAGGTTTTGCTGGCATCCCTGCAAGGAAGTACTGCTGAGGTCAGATACAACAGGGGAGCGGGAAGGGAGGAACGATACGTTTCTCAAAATGCTCCTCAGTGATTCGGGCATCTCACATTGAAGCTGGCGGAGTAGCACATGGCTGCTGTTCAGGATGAATGAAACCACAAGCGGCTAGATGGTCTTTGACCAACAGAGGGGAAACAATAGCAAAGCCACAGAAGACAGCAAAAATACTAGGCGGACACTTGTTGGATGACCCTGGGAGACTTCTAAGCAGAGGTTCAAAACAATGAGGGGGAAAAATGGTGTCTTTCTCCACAGTTTTACCCATGTCCAGGCAAGCAGCCCTTTGCTATATGGTCTCTATAAATGAACTGAACTGTATCAAAGAAATATTTCACTCTGTCATCTGTTTTTCCCTCAAAAGGAGTCCAAAAGTTCCCCTCAAAAGTTGCTGAATACTGACTGCCTCCTTGAACTGCAGAACAGTTTACGCTTAGGCAAAGGCAGGGTGCACAAGAGATGCTCTTCAACCCAAGCCAGGTAGAGATGATATTAACCTTTCCTTAGATGTTTGACACTTTCTGGGAGAATTAAAGAAAAAAAAAAAATCTGCTTTCTCATTTTTGGTGTGAGCTTGGGCATTTTTGGAAGCAGATGCAAAATTAAGTTTTCTTAAGTTTTGAATGAAAACATGTCTTTGCGTCCCGTTGAGCAGTCCCCTGAGAACAGCAGCATGCTTTTTAAACGTACCACACATTGCATCAGAACAACTCATCAGAAAGAGCTCTTCAGTTTATCCCAGCACTTGGTGTCTCCTCTTTTTTTTTTTTCTCCCCCACAAATGAGATCTTAAAGTAGGCACAAAGCCCACCCAAATCCACATCAAGACCCTTCAAGCAAGTGAACTCGCTGCTGCTGGCCTCCTTGTGAGTGCCCAGCTGACGGGCTCCCCCCTGCCCTGCATCGGGCTGATGACAGAAATCAGGGACGTGTCTCGAAGGTCCCAAGTGTAAGGCTGTGTTCAGCGAGCAATGCCTCGGTCAGGCAGAGCCTCCTTCGTGTCTCAAAATGTCACTCTAATAACACCAAGACACTGTAGAAGGTTAACTTGTTATTTAATTTAGCATACCTTTACTGACTCACAAAGCAGCTGGCATACTGTGGATCAGAACCAGCCTTTCATTGTATGACAAAATGATGATGAAATTCACCAGGACTGAAACGAGTTTCTGCATCAGAGTAAAACACGACAGATATGACTCGATGATGTGCCATGTTCCTGTACATTGCTCTCTGTGCTCTTTAAATTTGTTGTATGTGTACAAACACGTAATACTTCAAAAAGAAAATGCACTTTTTCCTTTAAAAGAAAAACACACACACACACATATATACACACATTGGTGGGTGGGGGAACTAAATTCATCACATTTCACAAAATACTCTTTTTTGGGTAATTATGCAAAGCCATTCACTATTTAGTAGGTTGGTTACGTAACAGACCAGTTCTACTGTAGTGGGTTAGAACATGCCAATTAAGAAGACAAAGAAACATAATTCTGCTTCAGAAATTGGCTAATTACCATTAAAACTTTGCAACTTGGAAATTCTAAACTGTTTTGCAATGGGCAGTATGTAAGAAAAGCAATGTTCTGATTTAAATTGAAGCCTCCCATGCCCCTGACAGGAAAATGTCTATATTAACTGCAGCTCTGCTTTGAGTTTGTTACAAATGCCAGCTATATATCTATCAAAATTTTTAAAGCAGTGAGCACATGAGTTATGCTCTGAGAGTTTGAATGAAATCTGAGTCATGCTGTGTCTCTGGTAGAGAATGGAGAGAGGGAGAAACACCGGTCCCCTGGACTGTTGGTTAGGGCACTTGCTGGATATGGGGTGGAGGAAGCTAGATTACACTGCCCGCACCAGAACACGTGCGAGTATTTTATCTTAAAAAGTCACTGAAAAAATGTTTGGCATCTTCATCTTCCACAACTGACAGAGGGGATTTGAACTCTTGCACCAAGAGCAAAATTTGCATTGAGGCTGAGCGCCCTGGGTGAAAGCAGGGGTCCCCTGAGAAAGCATGGGAAGCCCCAAGGAGCAGGGGGTTTTAGCACACCCCGTAAGTTGGTTACTCCCATTGACTTCAGGACATGGTTTAGGGGACATGGTGGCGTTGGGTTAACGGCTGGACTTGATGATCTTGAAGGTCCTTTCCAACCTTAGTGATTCTGTGATTCTGTGACTTCCCATCCCGATTCCTGTCACTCACGGATCCACTTAACTCTTCCTGCACGTCTCATAGGCAGCCCCAGAGTTAAGGTTGTCAATTCTCTTACCAGACCAGGTCCGTAATCCCCAGGCACTGTCACACGGAGCCTGCTAGCAGTCAATTGACATGCTTCTGAAAATGTCACTCTCTTGTTTTTATCCACAGTCCATTCGCCGCCTGTCCTTGCTATCTAGCTTGTCACACAGCCCCTGCAGCCTGCTCCTCGGCTCCCGCCTGATTACCCTCCCCGCAGCTCCCACCTTGTCTGGGAATCCAGGCAGAGCTAATTCCACTCCACAAACTGGAGATACCCAAAGCCCCTGGTGGAACTGCTGGAAATCCCCTCCCACGTAGACAAGAGCTCCTTGAGGACCAAGAATATACTTCTGAGGCATTTCCTTTTTCCTGAATCTTGTCTGCGCATGAGGAGGATGCGGCCACCAGCTTGACAAGCGGGAAAGGACCATTGCGAGGTGCAAGGTGCCTCCGCCAGCCTGGGGGTACCTGGGGCAATAGCAAATAGAAATAGCAAAAGCAATAGCTCCCTTACAGGCAGCTATTTCCACTACTGCATCCCGGGATGAAAGTTTGGGTGGGTTGCTCCATTCTCACTCTGCAATGAAAGAGTCATAGTAAGTCTCTGTCTCTCAATTTTAAACTTTGAACTGCTTCTTTAAGAGTACAGTGGGATCATTTTCTTTCCTCAAACTTTAAGTTAGAAGAGATGATTTTCTCATACAGTCACACAATCTCAAGTGTCATGGACTTTAAGAAAGATTTTTTTATATATATATATGTGTGTGTTTCTATTTATATCCTGAAACTTGTTGTAAAATCACAAGACTTAGTGTCATTGGCTCTTGAGAGTACCTGGCCTCTTTTTCATGTGAGGACAAAGCTTTATGCACCTCATTTTTGATTTCACTCTAAACACAATTACTCCTTTGTTGGCCACAGAAGTGAATAATCATGCTCCATAGAGTTCAACATCTCCTTCATTTTCATTGAATGCAGCTGAGTCAGTTCACAAGTGAGATCTTGTCTCTTAACACCAGTTCACCAAAAGCTTAAATGCAGCCTGTGCCATGGGGAAAATACTGGAAAAGACTGGAGACCTCTGCTCTGGTTACATCTGGATACGTGTTGTCAGCTCTCATCATCCTTGAGAAAGCAGCGTAACAGGAAGACTAAGCATGTATTTTCTGTCATGAATGCCATTAGGAGCATCAGAATAGAGCCTTTGATAACATACTCAATAGCAGTACTCACATGAGTCACAAACCAGCTAAGAAGAAAAGACTACTAGAGAGTTATTAAGAATTATAATTAAGAAGAGCTGAAAGTGGCTACTGCTCCCTAAGGAGAACCAAAAAGTACTTTGTTGGAGGTAGATTGTTACAGAATGCTCAAGGTACATCAAGGATCAGAAGGCAGGTAGGTATTTGAGACAAAAAGACCCAGATTTGTGCCCCCACAGTTGAGATGCCCAATTAGGAGCACAGGCAATGGAGAGAGAGAAGCTCCTCCAAGGAACAAATCATAACTCAGATGGATGAGCTGGGGCCAGCAACCTCATAAGGGATACAGTAAGAGTGGCTGCACCCTCCAGCCCAACGTGTGAACTTCACGTAAGGCCCTAGTTATTTGTTTTAGTTAGAGATACCACTCAGTTAAAGCCATTGCGGTCACATCTGTAAAGAAGTGTTTGCCATGGTATGCTTCAGTCTTCTTTGCATCTTATCAGCCAATACAAGACAGTTTTAGACTACAACATCTGCTCTCCTATCGTGAGTAGTACCAATGGAATTATGTGTCCCTATAGGTACACCGTGCCATAGAAATGTATGACGTGTTAGATGTTGAGAAAAGGAGACAAAACCAGTGTAAACTGGCTGGTTAAAATAAAGATGTTCCTCTTCTCCAATCTTTTAAATTCTTACCACTTGCCTCATTGTACTTTACTGTCATGGGTAACGCTAAGTTGATATTTTGATAATGAATCTTGCTGCCGATCTTCCATGGAGCTAATTTCATAGTTCATGGCTGGAGCTAAAGAAGTTTATGGAAGGAAAAATGCTTTGCTGAGCCCTTTTAAAACTGCAGAACTGAGGATGCTCACATCCAAAACAGTTCTTACTAAGCCGGAAAGGCTGAGCTCAAGCCTGCCCCGCTCCAGCAGCTCTTGGGAGTAGACGACAGCATCCCCGCGGTGGCCAGCAGCAGGAGGCCCACGGCTGGCACGTCTCCTGAATCTGCTCACAAAGCGCTGATAAGGAAAGGCAGAGAGCCCTGGCAGGAAGCCCAGGCTGGGTTGGCTTTGACAGGCCACTGGAATTACTTCCTTGCGATTTATACCATCGAGATCAACACGTCATGGAGGAGGAAACGCAAGGACAAGCTTCCGAGGACAAGGTCACCTCGCTTGCCAGTAGCAAAGGCAGAAATAGGAACAACACTCACTTCTGCCCCAACACCATAATCATTCTGAATAACTTTAAAAATAGGACACTGGTGGGCAAAAATGATTACCGTTAAAAGACAACAATTGCTGGAATATAAAGTGGAGAACTTAGGGAACAAAGTTTTCAGAAAATGACAAGGAAATGACAAGGTTGTTTTAACAGTGAGTGAAAGAGGAGCCTGGGCAGGAACTGACCGTACTTCTAAGACCAGCATCAATTTGAAATAAAAATCTGGAAGAGAAGAAGTTTTAGATGAATGACTCATTTGGTACTCATTTCAGTCTGCAGCGAGAACCGGTCACTTCTCCAGCACCACGGCAGCCTGAACCGTGAATGCCACCACTGCAGCTCCTCAGGAGAGCCCAGGCCTCCGGAGAGACGCGGCCGTCCTGAAGCCCTGGAGATGTAACTCCTGCGCTTGGGGGACCCTGAATGAAGGGTTTCCTGCTGCCAGCCCGTGCACGACGGAGCCCAAAGCACTCCACGCAACTGGTGGTGCCTGCCCGAGCGTCGCGAAGGGGAAGTCCCAGTCAGGAGCCGGTAGTACGCGCAGCCGGGGATGCGTAACCGAAACAGGCCAGCCAGCGGCAGTCAGCCTGCAGTAAATTAAAGGAACAGAGCCAAGAGGCAGGTGCCCCTCCCCTCCCCTTCCCTCAGGAGGAGGCCAAAGGCTGGTGCAAGTCTTTCTGAGGCTAAGGGGAAGAGCCGTGTGTTGTTGGCCCTCTGACTCCTTTATTTCTAACTCAGCTCTTAATAACATAGTAGCAGTGCAATTTAAGGCAGAACAGAAGGCATGTAAGGAAACCAAAGGGGGACTTTTCACGGGCTTTTTTTGGGGGGTGGTTTTTTTAGGTCATCCAGGGTGCTTCAAAGACTGTTCGTATGAGTGCACAAGGTAGCAGAAAGGCAACCCCTTGCAGAGAATTTTAATGAACACAAAGTGTCCATGGCTGGAAAGCCCTTAAGTGTAAGGAGTTAGTAACTACCAATAAGTAGTAAGAGGAAAAATCTCTGTGGTGAGTGTTCCGCCCAATCCTCTCATCCACCCTTCACGTATTTAAAACTAAATTGACTGGAAATTGGGAGTAAGGGCAGAAAGTAGAGTAGGGCACAACCCTTCAGGTCAGTGGAAAATGAACCTGGTCAGGCGCAGATGATGGTGGGGTGAAATGGTCACCAGAATTTCCCTCGGCTACCAGGGGAGAGGGAAGGTTCAAGGGGGACAAGAGTTTGAACCAAGGACTGCGGGTCTAGACAGTCACTCTCCCTTATCTGTGGTTTAGCTAATATTCAACCATTGAATAGACAAAGCCATGCGACTGTATGGCCTTTTATTTGATGAGGGAATCATTAGCAAGTGTATGTCTTTCCCAGGCCTCTCTTACCTGCAAAGCCACTTTGAGATTGTGAGAAGGATACATTAGCCTATCTTGGTTAATAAAATGTCTCCCACACCTCTTGGGTGGTCAAGGGTACTAAACAGCCCCCAGGTTAGCAGTGCTTTAATAGTCTGCTTCTGAAGGGCAGAACAATCTACCACTAGCAGAAACAAGAGTTTTTGATAAAGAGCCTATTTCCCTCTCTTCTAACCTTTCCAGGATGACATACAGAAAGACACTAGGTTTCTGTTTGGTGCATTGACAGAAAAACACGGTCTCATTTTGTAAAGGCTTCATTTGCTGATGTGCTTCCTATTGCTCTGCTAATACCCTTTTTCCTTCAAAAAGTAGGAAAGGGAGCTTCACCATCAGTATTTTACAAAAGAGCTGAGGTTAACAGGCATTAATATAAGTCATGACCAACTACTGAATTGCTTTGTGTGGCATCAGGCAGCTTATAGAGATAGAACCCTTTATTTTCTTTAAAATCCACAGGTTCACAGGTGCACAAAGCATGATTTAAATTTCAGTGTATAATTAACACACAAAACCCTTCCTAAATTACACACAAAACATAAAACTAATGGAGGACGTTGTACAACCAAGTAAAGGACCTTGGGGTTCTCCACCCTTGCAGTTCTTATTGATCACATTTCTTATTGCTGCTTCTTCCAAACTAAGTCAACATTTTCATATGTTGTGTGGTTTTATGTCCATTGCCGTTTCCCCTGCCTGCCTCCACTGGGTGGGCAGCTCACAGCAAAGGAAAGGGTTAAGGATGCTGGCCCAGAAAACAGCACTCCCACTGACTCCTCATCCATTGAAGAGAGACAGGAGAGGAGGTTGCTGGGGCAAGAGATAAGGCAGATTCCTGCCCGGAGACAGCCACCCCCCAGCAGCAGAGGAGAGTGAGGGGCTGGCAGAGGGACTGAGGAGCTGAGAGCACTTCTGGGCAGGGCTGTCCCACACTGCCACTGAACTGATCTTGCATTGTGATGGCCCCAGGCTTGAAAAGCCTCAAAATCGGTCATTGCACTGCAGGGTCCATATAAAACCACTCTCTTGCTTATGAAGTGACTTACCCCTTTCTTTTCTTGCTGAAGCCTGGCCTACCTCCTGGTGCTCTCCAATGGCCTGGTTTCCTACTCCAGAATCTGAATTTTTTTACCAGCTTCTTAAACAGAAAGTGCCTTTCTTGTGTTTTTCTTGTCTTTGTATGTGGAAGCCAACAACCAAACACACTTTGTCTTAACTAAGGTATAAAAGTTCCCAGTAAGTTAGGATATTTTGCAACTTGCAATGGCATTCCAGGAATACTAAGTTAAACACAGGGTCATGTTTATCACTCTCTAATAGCATATAAACTATTCAAAGTGACATAATGATTTATAGAAGTCAGCAACTGTTGCTAATATACCGTGGGCAGTTTTAAGCAGGAGGCTCACACAGGTTTTCTCCCAACTCAGAGAGTTTCTCTAAGTTCCACCCAACAAATGTCAACTATTAAAACCACCAGAGCAACAGCTTAGTCTACATTTCCTTGTCTGTGCTTTGAGCAAGGGTTCTGTGTAGTCTATAATCCACGTAAGCTTTGTCCTCTACCACATACTTACGGTCACAAGCAGAATTTTCAGGCACGTTTTCTAAGATACATTGTAAGGTGAGTAAAACGTATGGCTATTTTATGAGTAAGCTATTAATTTATGATGGCACAATTAGAAAATTGCAGCAATAGGAATCAAAATAACACACTATGAACACAAAAGACCTCTGAGAAGCTTCAGCGAGGGGCAGTCTAGACATATCTGTGCTGTAGGCAAGGACTGTCCTTACTGTTTACTTCCCACTTCGGTTCTCAAACTATCACATCACATCTTCCCACCTGGACAGCGGGAACAATATGTTAACCTGTTCCTTTGATAAGAACCTAATTCTGCACTATCTGCTCAGCAGGCAAACATTCCAGGAACTTAGTCCAAAACCCACTGAAATCAAAATACGTGATTTAAGTGGTCATTTGTCAAGGTCCTGGTGTAAAATACAATATGGTATGAACGAGGATGGAAGAGTTAAATCTTAAGTGAAGGCTATAGAAATGCAAGGTTTCATTAAGGCTAAAGAACAAAAGGTGAGAGAAAATAGGACCTTTGCTTTTGGAATCTGAAAGTCAAAAAGACTCCCAAAAGCTTAAAAACATATGGAAAAATATTAGCACCTTGCACCATGCTCTAACATGCATTTTTTTCCTGAAATAACAAAGTAAATGGAGTGTTTTCAGTAACAAGTAAGAATCATTCATGATACCTCCTACAATTCCTTTTTGCACCACCTGTGCTTCCAGCCTTTATAATGCATGAACAGAAGATTGAAATGCTAAACTAATTCTTCACCAAGAAAAAAGAAGCGTGTTAATCTAAACAAGCTCTTTTCCTATTTCAAATATACATCCCAATTATCTGTAAAACAGGATTTTCACTCTGCTAATTACATATGCAATTACAATTCAGGTTACTGACATAAAAAAGTATGTAATAATTGCACAGCAAACTCACGCAGGTGGTTTCCACCCTTGTCCCTAAAAAGTTACAGGTTTGTAAACTTCATACGTCTCTATGGTGAAAGTTATACTCTTCCATTAAAAAAACATGCCTGGTTTGGGTTGTTTGGCTTTTTCTTTCCATTTTACTCGCCTGGTGTGTGCATCTTGGTATGTAAATGCTACATTTCTTGTGGAAGTCTGCAAAACACAAGCACTGCTTTTGCCTCTCAGAACAGCCTGCTTCTGTTCCCTGCTAACAGCACTGCTCTATTTTAGCTCAGGTACTAGGTACCAGAGGATGAGGAAAGAAACCCTCAGACATCCTCCCAAAGACTCTGCTGTGCTTTGATGCTGCAGCACAAAAACACGCAGAAGAACAGTCATCCGCAGCCGCTTCAGCGCTTTGGGGTGAATTGTTTTTTAAAAGCCAGGGATATAACTTCTGGAGCTATTGTCGCTTCAGCCGCTGACGTTCCGCTGCTCACCACTACGAAGCAGGACTGAAATTTGAGGTTCGTCTCCCAGGGTCCAGCCTAGCGTTAGCTCTGTGATTTGAAACAGCCAACAAAGCAGCAACGAAGCTGAAGTGGAAGCTGCTGAAGGTAAATCTTTCCTATGGGATTTCTAGCCCGGAATTGCCCTTTTGCTGAGTGCGAGCAGGACAATGAGGCTATTAAGCAGTTCGGCTTTCTTTTGCACGCTATGGAAACCCTCATTCCCTCCTGGGAGAGGATCTCTGTAAGAGGAGAAGCTGCTATTAGCATCTGTAATCAAGCAGTACAGCCAGAGAAACAAGCTGCCTCTTCAAGGAAGAGCCCTGCATCCTGTGTTTTATGCCGCTCAGCCCAGGCAGCTCCTCGGCCTTAAGTTTGGCTGGGTTAAATGGAGCAAAGCCCACTCTGTCTGCATGCCCAGAAAATATTTTACTTACTAACAGAATCAGTCGCACTTCCCATATTCTTTTTTTTCTTCCTGCCCTCACTGTGTTAAATCTAACAAAAATTATTGTGAAATACATTTTAAGTGAAAAGCGCATCAAAAAGGCTAGAATATGAAAAACACGCCCTGGCCATGAAATCAAAGGACATTACTCGCAGACTGCGTAACAAATGTTTTGAAAAGCACCGAGTCAGGCTTAGTGGCAAAACATAAACGCGGTCTGGGCAATACGTCTAGCGTTGTTCCATCTGGCATTCAAACCCCACGCTGTTCCCAGCCCGGCTCTGACTTCAGGCAGCGTATGGATCCGCTGCTTGCCAGGGACTGACGAAAAATATTCTTTCCCAAAACATCTGGCTACAGTAATATTGGATATTAAGTGGTTTCTTTGGCTTTGTTTTGTTTTGGTTTGGTTTTTTACTCCATAACATCAAACATTGTCTACTAAGGAATGCTGGAAAACAGCCCGGCTGGAATAACGTGATTTAGAGGGTCGAATGCTGCAGTCTCAGAGGAGAAGCATCCCTGTACTTCTGCACGAGCAACTGAAAGCCCACAGGGAAGCAACAGAGAGGCTGCGAAGCGGGACAGCTCTGCCAGGTAATAGAGGCGCGCTCAGGCCACAGACACAGGCCGCCAGGAACCACCGCCTGATGGCAGAGCTTTTCGTCCCTCGCTGCACGTGATGGCATCTCCTGGGCTCGTCTTGTGTCATCTTGTCTACGGGCTCCTTACTTGGACAAAAGCTGGCTCCCGACCCCATACTCTTTCTCCTGTATTAAAGGCGGGTGCCACACGGCTGATGGTGGGACGGTTCATACCCGGAGGTTTTCTGGCCCTGACTCGTAAGCCGCTCCGCGTGTGGGTGGGATCACAGGCGCAGGCTGTCCCCTGGGGCAGCTCGGGCGGTTTGCGGAGCCGAGTGGGTGCAAGGGCTTTGCCGAGTTCATCTTTGTTACCTCCAGGTCTGCCAGGTACTCAGCCTTGCCTTGTACAGCCCTTCCTATCAGGTCTAGCCTGAGTCGTAACTAAAGAGCCAACCACCTTCAGGTGCTGCAAAGAGGGAACGGAGGGAGGGCATCAGCACCACCCAGACTTCAAATGTAGCATCAGCATCAACCCACAGACCAAACTAAATCCACCCGTCAGCCACGCAGGAGCCCTAGGCCTAGACCTCCCCCAGCACTGCTGGCATCTGAGCATACCACTTCGCTATTCACTTTAGCCTTCGAAAGAGGTTCTCACTCATTCCTCCTGCCACAGGTGCTGGTACCGGGCTAGTGTCTAAAATCACCTCCCCTTAGTGGGAGGCGAGTCTGTTATTCTTAACGATGCGAAGTGGGTGACTCGGAAGGTAGCACTGTTGCTGCTGTGATGCGTGGTATTGATCCTCCCTGTTATTTTCTTACACTTGCCAGCCTTAACCATCTACCTGGAATTGGCACAGTAACATCAAAAACAAAGGGAGTAAAGATAAAACCATTAAGGGACGAATATAAATTATTAATAAGCTTTTTGCAATGCCAGCATGTGCCAGTGAGACATAGGAGATAAAAAGCTCAAGTTGTTCCAGCTTAAAACCAGTGGGGTTTTGGGTTGGATATTTTTTTGCCATTGTTTTTTGTAATATGCATCATTATTGCATATAATATGCATATTTGAATATGCATCATATTTGTTTATGCATCATAGCATAAACAACAAAGCACTGGAAAATAAACCCTAAAATGTTAATTTGAGTATCCAGCTTTAAATCCCACTGATAAGGCTGTTTCTTCAGGGAAGGAAGGCTAAGGAGGATCGTGCTTTCTATCCCGCCCTGCCTTAATCTTTTCCTTCCTCCTCCTTCCATAAATGTTGAACCGCTTGACCAATTTCAACCAACTGGACAGAGGACAGAGATGAGGTTCCCAGAAGTTTCATGAGACAGGGACCAGGTACAGGAGAGAGACCTTGTAACACCCCAAGCAATGGAAAGGATGATTAAGTCACCCTGTACTAGACCTCAGAGAATCCACAGGTAAGAGAACCATTAGAATTGAAACCTATTACATCTTGCATTCCTGGAAGAACTTGATTTTTCTTGAATCACAGTCCTCATTCTGTGGCTCTTGATAAATGCCTTTATTAACATATTTTAACCAGAGCTGTCAGCTGGCTACAAGTTTCTAAGCTGTGCACCTCTGTGCAGTACAGCCATCTCTGTATGCAGTAGTCCACCCTTACGGCAGATCCCAGAAATCATTTAAAGATTATTTTTCTAGGCCTTTATCACTACATAAGTGAAACACACGTGATGTGATGTTACCAAGTCGTATAATTAATTCTCTCTCTCGCTACTGAGATTTTATTCTGCTTTCCCATGTTGGCTTCTTTATCATCTCTGCACACTGCACAAATCAGAACCAGCCTCTCACTGCTGAACACTGAACACTCTAGTTTGGTAACTTGGGCAGGGACCACCTATTCCTATGGAAAAGGACAGCCATAGGTTTGGGATGGTAACTGAATTCTGTCATTTGCAACCAAAGCAGGATTTGAGCTGATTTAAAGGCAAAAGACTTTGTATCTCATTTACCAGCCTCTCCAGGCCATCTGGCTTTCTGATCAGGAACTGAACCACAGAAATAAAGAGTCAAAAATTAAAATACACTCTTGCACTATTAGCTCTTTCATTTCATACTCATTAAGATAACAAAGAATTAATTTTGAAAATCCATAATGCAAAACCTCATGCAGTATTTCCTTGAGAGGTAGAGATGTCTGAAAAAACTTTCTCATTAAAGTGCTCAAATAACAAAGGGCATCTTTCACATTTGGTTTGTACATCCAACATAGATGCACGCTTACTGAACATCAAGTTGATGAATGAAAGATTGTGTCTACCGCTAATGTCTTGGATTTGCAGATCAGCAGTATTAGAAATTTTCCAGTGTCTCCATCAAGACGCACAGATTCACTGGAGTTCGCATACTCCAAGGAAAGACATTGATTTTGTGGAAAGGTGTTACTAAAACCACAAGACCAAGCAGGCTTATCTTTGCTTGCTGGCTACCTCCTTGGTTCTCTTGGTACCCAGCACCTCGTATATCCCTCAATAATTATTAGAAGATCCACTCCTTACGCTGACCAGCTGGTGGTTCCTTATATGTCATACTGGATCCTTTCGTTCTAAATGTCTTCTGTGGAAACCTTTGCACTACTTTGCATGGTTTGTTTTGGAGGTGTACATTTTCCTAAGTGCGTTTTGCAGGTTGTATATTCTGTGCTTTGCAGCTGCTGGCCTACAAGAGAGTACCACTCATCTCAGTTTCTCCAAAATCCCACCTCCCAACCCAAGTGCTACAGAGTCCTTACCGCCATCCATGGGGGATCCTAGAAGAGAGTCCCCAGCCAAACTCCCACCACTCATTCCCTGGGGAATGCTGCACCGGGCAGGACAGATGGCGGGATGGAGGGCAGTGCTACTCATCCCTGGAAGCAGGAGGGTCATGAGTATCTGGTGACTTAGATACCAGTGCCACTTACCACATGCTAGCCTGAGAGTCGGCTGTGTCCTGCAGCCACAGCAGAATGACATGGTGACAAGGTCCTCCCACTGCGACGGGGACAGCTCTAGGTTCCTACCGCTCCCAGCAAGCACAAGATGCAGTGAGTGTGAACTAGGTGTCTATTACATCCAATACCATTCAACTGTTGTCATACCCCGTATCTTGCAAAAATCTTTCATCTTCTGTGTAACCTGCCTGGACACATCCTGACTGTGGAGTATAACACACTTAGAGACGTTGTTTCACCACTTCTTCTTGGTCCTTCCTCCCCTGTGCCACTTAGGTATTTCCCCCAGCCACGGGCAGCCATGGACACGATTTCATCTCACTAAACCTCACTGTGCCCAAGGGAAGCCAATGCATCTTAGAACTGAATGACGGATAGAAAATCTGTTTATCCACTGCACGCAGATGGACAGTGTATCAGTGTGAACACATGAAGCAAGGATGCTGGTCAGAATTCACCTTCCTAAATATATGTTCATGCTGAGGGTCAGAGAATCACAGAATCACAGAATCACTAAGGTTGGAAAGGACCTTCAAGATCATCAAGTCCAACCATTAATCCAGTGCCACCATGTCCCCTAAACCATGTCTTGAAGCCCCACATCCACACATTTTTTGAACACTTCCAGAGATGGTGACTCCACCACCTCCCAGCTCAGGTCCGTCAGGCACTCCAGTTGTTCTGGGATCCCTACATCCTAAGTGGGGCTAGGTGGTGTGAACATTAAAAAGCCCCAAGTGCGGTCTCCTCCATACAGTAAATGGCGGTGCACTGCAAGCGCTAGCTCTCCCTATGAGGTTATCTCTCACAGGCCAGTGTCACAGCCTATATGCTACTATGTGACCACCTCTCTCCGTCCATACATGCACATACATAGCCTGCATGGAAAATACCAGCTGTTCTGGCACAGGGAGCCACAGAAAAGCTGAGACTGCTGCTGCCGCTGGGGTCGTGCTGCAAGGGACTGGGTCTGTCTCTCAGACAACTCCAGGAGCCAGATGTGGGCCCCAGCGCGTACCCGGCACAGCCCGCTCTCACACACTGAGAAAGAAGATGCTTGAGAGGGCTCAGTGAAATGCAAATTCAGCTGGTTCAAAAAGAAAATGAAAGTCAGATGGTTTGCACAGGAAACAGTCTGGGGGCGGGGAAAGGAGACTGAATGCCTTTCATTGAAATGCAAAGTGGAAATTTTCCTTCTCAGGCAGAGTAAAAACCCCCCCAGGATGGTATTTTTTTTTTAAGGGAGCAGGAGAGTAACTGGTAGCAAAACCCATGCTAGGTTGGTCCTTAGAAACAGTGTGAGTTAAATTACCCCTTGTGTATTCTTGCAAATGCAGAGCCGCGGCGTGATTCTTTCCGGGTTTTGTCATCACTGCGGGTTTTGAATATAAGGGGGAAGAAAAAGCCTATTGAGATTTAATGAGAGCAGAAATTATGCAAACAGGAACCCATCCAAACTGATACCGGCATGTCCCAAGCACATCTAGTAATTACCATCTGCCCATGTTCCCCGTTAGCTTTAGTCATTCATGTTCTTCAGCTGCCTGTGCTGTGCCGCTTCTTGGTGGCTGAACCTCTTGCGTACAAAACTGGCAAATGCAGAGGCCCCTGCTACAGAATGCGTGGGTGGCTGCTTCACAGACCACCATTTTGCCATCCTTAGAAGCCTTTTTAAGCTTTGTCAGGCTGTGTTTGAGTGGAGTCATCTCATCCAGCCGATGAGAGAAAAACGGGAATGGGTTTGACAGGCAGAAACAAAAGACGATTTGGCGTAGTCTGAAAAAGAGAGATGTGCTGATCCAACCAGCGGAGAGCATTAGCTGGCAAAGGGAGCAGCTAAGAGGAAGGTGTCTTGGAGGGGGCCCTAAATTCAGCAGGAACCGAGCCCAGGGAGCAATGGTCTGCACCAGCACCTGTGCCAGCGATGGCGGCACAACCCCTATCACCGTCTCTTTCGGCGTCATTTCTCATAGAGCACTTGTACTTCTCTTTCAGACTCACTTGGTCTCCAGCCACCACTGCCGGTGCACTAATTGGTGATACATCTTCACAAATCAGCCTACCTCCTGGTTCTTGTCCTCACGGTTTTGTTTTACCATGGTCCTGACCATCCTTCTGTGCAGCACTGACATTACACAACTGCCTGTCCTGTTTCATCAGAGCCCTGCCCCAGCTAAAGAACAAAGAAAACAAGCTGGTTTTGACTAATTAACAAACTTGTATTTTTTTTTCCACAGTCTACTTTGTATTTCCCTTCCACTGCATGCTTTTGCCTGTGTGTGCCCACACCTACTCTTTGTCCCATTCCTGTGATGGCACCATTGCTGTCCTACGGTGACAGGAGTGACACAGTCTGCTGATTCTTTCATTGCAGCTTGTTCTGATGACCATGCATGTTAAACAATGTTACAGGCTGCAGAAGGAATGAAGTCTGTTTTCCAAAATGTCTCTATCATATGGATTCTTTAACAGCTATAAAAAAAGCAAGCCCATTAACTTTCCCTGTAGGAAGAAAGCATGAAAGATTCTCTCCTCTCCTGGTCCTGTTTCACTGAGTGTGTAGAAAGCTAGTGGTTTTGGGAACCCAACTCCTCTCTCATGTGTTACTGAAATTGCCCAGGAGATACTCCGTAGTTCTCAAGAGGTAACAGAGCAACCCTCACGCATGGGCAGAGCCTATAAAAATGATCAGGTTTGGTGTTGCATTACCTTTTAGGAGACAGGGTGGAAAATAAACCAAGCATCCTTGGAGAGGAAGACGAAAGTACGGGAACTTTGTGTCTCCCCAGCTCTGGTCCAGAGGGCTGACAGGAGGAGGTTGGTACCTTACTCTGCTGGAGGAGAGAAGGCTTTGGGCAAACAGCTTCAGCAATGGTTTTCTGTTGACTCCAGTAAGTATAGCAGTTACAGCCATCCTCTTAAGTGCTGGAGATAAAGATTATCTCCAGTATCTCCAGTATAACTGGAGTCAACAAGCATAAAGAGTGCTAATGTTTCTGGGCAGCCCTTGTTCACAAAGCAGAGAGGAATAGCTAAGCAAACTCACTACAGACTTTGGGGAAACACAAAGGCACTTCAGATTTTGTGTGCTGAGTTAAGGTTTCTTCTGGTAAAATTTTAACCTAACCTTTCTCCAGCTCTTTGCTTCCATAGAAAAATACGTGTGTATCTATGGGAAGAAGGAAACAGAAATTTCAAGAAGAAAATTTAAAATACATATAATTTTTTTACCCAACTTTCACTTTCTACAGGGGAAGAAACAAATCCAACTCCAGCAGGTCTAACTGGGAGATGGCTTAAGTGTATGGGGAAATTAAAATGTGATGAAATTCCATGCTCTATCTTTTTTCCTCTGCTACTGTCTTTCATGTATATTCTAGGCTCTCATTCTGCCCTGAAAAAGATGCAGTTACAGAAGACTGAGTCTATGCAAGGTTCCTGTGTGTCTGTGTATGTAGAACAACTTGTTGAAAAGAAATGTCAATTGTAAGCACTTAATAATTGGGTTTACATATTTATGGATTAATAATACTTTGTGGATACTCTATTTTACTAACACAATACATGAATAGACAGTGCTCTCTTCTAAACACTGTAGATCATTTCTACTCCTTCTTGGGGTGCCGCTTTGAAATCCTTTCACTGGATTCAGTCAATCTGAAGAAGAAAAGCAAAGCTTTCTGCAGTTGATTTTTCTTTTGAATTTCCTTGCTTAAACTCCTCAGAGCTCACTTCTGCCTGATAGGCAGAATATCTAAATGAATGGCCCCTGGCCAAATGTAAATACCTGACATTCTGCTCAGGGGACAAGTTATTTTAACACTGAAAACAAGCAAGTACCTGTCTAAACAACACTGTCTCTGCTTTAAAGAAGAAAATATAAGTGTGACTAGATATGAAATGGTTTTTATCTGTTATAGAAGTTTCTTTGTATTCATTTTAAGGAAAAACTGCAAGAAGCGTTGCCAACATTATTTCCTCTCCACATTGTCAGCTTCCACGGGCGGTCAAAAGACACTCTTGTTTTGGCCAGCTTACGATGCCCGTGTCAGCATGGATTACTTTGCAAGCAATCCCACTGAGGTACATGGAACTAAATATGGAGCATGATGCTACCCAAGGCAAAGAAATTTACACGACTCTGAGACATCAAGGTTGCATAAACAGCCCCATTCTCCTTGCAAAGGGTCACATGAGCTGAGGAAGACAGATTTACCATCCAGATGGGCTAGGTTATGCAGGCAATGGCATTGCTCACTTGTGTTAATACGCACTTTTAAATGCTCGAGACGATCACTTCCCTTCATCCATAGTACCACAGCCGGGCTTTTGCCTTTGCCTAATAGCTACTTCCAGATGTGCGTTACCAGAGGTGCCTTCTTAAGAAAAGTTAAAACAAACGCGTTTTATATAATTGTCTTTACCTGTAATGTAAAATTATTACAAACCAGACATGGCCACGAGCTGAAAATTTCCTGCTGAGGAATAAGCTTGGAACAAATGTCCCAGCGCTTTCCATGCTGGGACTCCAGAACTGAAGCATGGTTTAGATCTGGGGTTTAATCAAGGTTTAACCACTGTCCCCTCCCACTGCTGGTGTTGCTCCGGGGACTCCTTGCCAGGGTGTTGTTAAGGCTTTACCATTGTAAGTGACAGATTTAGCAGCAAACTCCATCCCTAAGCCACTGGTTGCTGGAAGTTAGGAGGACATTGCAGAAGTAACTTCTCTCGGTGCTTATCTTGCTTCTTGTATTACTTTTTTTGCTACGATGAGGGGTCAGGGTACTGGACTAAACGACCCATTGCTCTGACCCAATACAGCAGTTCATAAAAAGACGTTCTGTGCAGCAGCCTGCTTGTTTTCTGCAAGTCTCAGAGCGCTTAAGAAGAGGCGCAGACACAGAAGTGTGTCTCCGAGAAGCGAAGGGACTTGCCAGCAACCTCTCAGCAGACCGACTCCTAGCACTCAGGAAAAGCACACAGATCCGCTTAGTTCATCTGTGGTGTCTCTTTGTCTTCTGTGGCTATAGCTAATCTGGCCCTCATAACTCCCCTAGTTTGTGATTTTTGGCAGTGGTGTTTGTAAGCTGCTGTCTCAGTCGTTCCGGTAAGTTCGACACCCGTACAACCTCCGGCATTGCTCTCTCTGCTTTACCTGTGCTCGGATTCTGTGATCGCCACCCTTCCCTTATTTGTTTCTCTGTCTTGCTATAACATGAAATGCAGTGGAAATAATAGTAGAGGCTGTCCCGGTGCTAATTAGGCATTAAATTCTTTAGAGGACCTGATGTTTTGCTTTGTGATAACAGTCTCGCTTTCTTTCTCATTTGGCAGCAAATCCAACTGCATATAAATTATAAACCCCTGGGCCTTGACACGACCTTTACAACCCCTTTTATATCATCTCTTGATACTGCCATCTCCCAGATGGCTAAACCCATCTGGAGCCATCTATTTGCTCTTGGCTTACATATTTGCTGTAAAATGCTGTATTCCCTCCATAAGAGATCTCAAGCTCCAACAGTCGGTTTGTGCTTTTGGACCACAGAGTTTGTAAAACAATTTGTTTCCGGGCTTATGTTCTTCTGCACCTAATAGATGGAAAAAAAATTAAAAAACGAAATGAACCACATTTACAGAGAATACCTATATATGCTAAGAAAAGTGTTTTGGAGCCAAGGGGAAAATGAAAGATCAGTCAATGCTTGGGTAATGCTTCCTAAGGTTTCTCAGGCTGAGAAGCAATGACCTTGAAGGGACAATCAAAGGGAACTTAAGCCTGGATACTACAGTTACTATTAAAAACGATGGAGTTTCCATACAGATTACTGACACTGTGATTGAAAGAAAAATCTGCTCTATGGTCAAAAGAGTAACTAGATAATAGATAAGACCATGAAAATAAATTATCAGCTGAGATGTAATCATTACGAATACTATGGAGGTGGGTATACACAGCATACAAATATTACCCTGACACTGAATTCAGGATGGAGTAGATTTCACTGAGAACAGGGCTGAAAAATAACTTTGGAGGAAGCAACAGTGTTGAAGCAAACAGGCAGCCGAGATAGGCAGGGTAGAGAGAGATGCAACACGCTGTGAGACACCATGACATGTTATTGCTTGTGCTATGCTTGTGCCTGAAAATCTGAATCAGATTGTGTGATCCCAGAGCATAAAATGCCACACCAACTACTCGACAGCATTCCCCCGAAAAAACTTTAAACCTCCATACAAGCAGTAGCACTTTTTGTTGCAGTTGGAGTTCCCACTGACTTTTAGGCTGACGCTCCAAGTAGAGCATAGAGCAAAAAATACCAACCAGGAGAATAAACATTACCCTGGCACCCTCTGAGCTGGTTAGCTAACAAATGTATCCCTCCAGAGCACAAACCAGAAAGCTGTCATCGAAGATGGATGCCAAGAAAGCCATCCAGCTGTATGGCTCTGATCTTCATTTTCCACCTGAAGGAAACCATAGATTAGTACAAGCTGGGCTATCTCCACTGTGTTTTTTCAATCTTCAAACCAGTTGGAAAGGGATCAGAGCAATTGAGAGACTCTGCACACTCCAAGTGGGAGTGGCAGCAATAAAGGGCTTGTATGAAACTCAGTCAGTATGAAAACACTCTTTATTTCTCGACCCAGATACCTGAAATAGGTAAGGGTTATACCAGTGTCAGTGGAGGCAGCACAATGTAAACATCAGAGATACCGACATGATTAGTTACCTAATTAGACAACTTCAGTGGCTCCTGACACACATAACTCACAACTGCTTATTTAACTTTTGCAACACCAAATGCTACCTGTAAGACATTTTATTAGAAAAGCAGCACACTGGTCTAAATAGCATAAAACTCCCGGAACCTGTACCTCTGAGGCCCTTAGCAGCCAGAAACACTTAGATTTTCTCTTTTTCTATTTCTGTGATGATAGCACTAGTGGCATTTTGCATCCTGAAGTGCCATCAGTTCCCTAAGGACTGGTCAACCCCAGTTTTACAGAGCACTCTTCGCAGGAGTCCACTGTGTCTCATTCATACAGTAACCCAATCTGATTTCATTTTCTTACGTTCGCTAATGGGATTGTGACAGGATTCATTATAGCTGTAAACCAGACTTCCATCACACGAGCAGCAGAGGGAACCTGAGCTGGAGACGGCGTTCCTAGACCTGCTCATTTTCCTTTGTTAGTTTGGGCACTGAGTGCTGCTTAATGGCACTGCCCTGCTGCTATAAATACACGGGCAGTCACTTGACCTTGGCAGTTGCTTTGGCTAAAATAATTCTCCTTTGAAATTGGCAGGGGCACAATAGGAGCACATGCCTGCCGTCCCCTGCAGCCCAGCGCTCAGCTGGAGTGAATGACCTTCGTCTTGCTCTGAAGGTGCAGCTTCATGACTGGCTTATGCTGAGCTAGGAAGAGCTAGTACCAAAATGGTGACCCCATCTCCTTCTTTTCCCCCGCTACATGTCCCTACCCACTTTTCTTGTGTCACTGATCAGACTGAAAATTAATTTTTTTCTTTTCCCCCCAATGATTCAGCTCACTTTTAGAGTGGAGGAAAGGTAGAATGCACTTTGAGGATTCAACACATTTTTCCCCATAACAGACATCTGGATTAGAACAGATAACTTCAGAAGAATTATAACAGAAGAAAATAACTTCTCTTTGTTTCCTTTCACTGTAAGGTGACTAGACAACTAGAAGCCTATGCTCCGTTTTTCTCAAGGTAGATGAGACAAATCCCACCATCAAAGTGTGTATTCATCTCTCCTACATCTCCCCATTAAGAAGTTTTCTAAGCCAGCTGACCAGAACCCTTAACAATCGTGGTGAGAGGTACCCACCCCTACAGGCACTTCATCCTTGTAGCCTGTATTTTAGGATTAGTCCAATTGCCCTCAGGATCAAGTGTCAGGTGCTTCTATTCCGCCATTAATGTCTGTAAGGACCTGTGTTTTCTCCAGTTAAATTCCCTAGGTAGACAGTTCCCTACTGAGCAAGGCCAGGATGGTCTCTGCCACGTCAGATTTCAGGATCACAGTGTCAGCCTCATGCCAGTCAGATCCTTCAGTGACGTGTTTTCCTCCGCCTACCAGCCATCGGAAGCGAAGGTTGCCCAAACCCACTGCCCACAGGCATTTTTCATGGCAAACCCAAGTGGAAGAGGGCTGGGCTCTTTCTGCATTTTTTTTCTGCGTGCCTTTAATAGCTAAGATCTTATAATTGATATTTAGATAATATTACAGTTCACAAATGGTACATTAAAGGGCAACTGGAAAGTTGCCCAGAAGTCACAACTGTATTTTTTTGTCATTTACTACACCAAAAATAAAGCAGAGCCCTGGTCTATTCTTAGAAGTACTGCTGTAACAGCAACACCAATCTGAAGCTTGTCAGAAGACTACACTGTACCAGTAGCACTTGCTATATAGAATAATGTAATTATGCTGTAGTATAACTATTCTCTAACTACACATACCCACGCACATGCTGGATATCAAAGGTGGTTTGGTAGATACAGCATGTTTCATATGCAGAGGTGGCATGGAAACAGGATCTTGCTCTACAAGATGAGCCTCCACCAAGAGAACTATCTGGCATACTTCCACGGTCTAACTGTGCTGCCAAATCCTTTCCAGCATCGATGAAGTCTTAGCATTGGCAGAACCAGGAGAAAAGACTTAGTGCGAAGAGTAACAGCAATAAGCAGTGGATGAAGATCATCATCCATGCTCATGCAGCTCATTCAGTTGCTATTTAGAATTCATGCCAGCCAACGATTACCTTGTACAAACAGGGACAGATGTCGAGCTCCTTTATTACATGAAGCAATGATCAGGGACACGGGGCTGCAAATGTCCTCACAGTACACTTTTTATCATACGGCAAGACAATTTAATTATGTTTTGTACAATGATGAAACAACTAAAGAGAAAGTGGAATGTAATCACTTTTGTGTACATATTTGATTTGAAAGGTAAGCACCACATCCCCCAGTACATACAACAGCTGCAATGATATTGAACATCCCTTGTGAAATAATGCAGGCGGATGCAATATAATCTGAGATGCATTAAGCAGCATCATATATTCAATAATTTCAAATGGGAATAGGTTTGCAAAAGTGAGCGACCACAAGGTGCATCAGCTGTACTGAGGAAAAGTAAGCAATACGTTTAGGACATAACACAGTTTTAAGGGCTTTTAATCTACTCAATGATACAGAAAAAAATAATTATGTCATTCTCTAAAGACAGCAATAAGTAGAGTGCCAATTTGTAGCTAAAGGGGTGATTTGGAAAAAAGGGGGGGGGTTGATACCTATCACATAATGTTCATTAACTTTTTGTCTTTGGTTCTATGAAATTTTCAAAACAGCCAGGGTAAGGATGTCTGTCTTTCAGGCATAGAACCAGCCTAAGCAGGCAAAGCAGTCACAGTAAAGTTATAAAAGGATAAGACAATTCATGGTCACACAGTTTTTACCTGCTTTCAGAATGGCTTTCATGCAAAATGCTCCCCTATTTTTTTAAACTTTCAAAATAAACCACTTCTAGCTGCATCTTTGCCAAAAGCACTTGCCATCTAACATGCACCCACTTAAGTCTATTAATTTTAATCACTATTCCAAGTCCTGTTCAGTAAAACTAAAATCCAGGCAGGGTAAATGTCTACCTACTTTTCTGAGGGTGCTAAAAAGCAAATCAAGAAATTACAGGGAGCTTGTGACTTTCTGAATCTACCAAAGCTCCTGCTGCCCACACGCATATGTCTCAGCGTTAGCTGGTAAGTGTACAACGACACGGAGATTTCAAGAGTACAAGCCAAATGCGCCCAGTAAATCTCAGGCACATGCCAAGGAAAAAAATGTAGTGCTTATCTAGCTGGTGTTAGCTGATATCACTGCCAGGGCTGATTATGCTACTCCAGACAACTTACGATAGTTTATGTACATGAGTTATTGTTAAGAAGTGTTGGAATTACAACACCAGGGACAGGAAGAGGTATTCACCTAGACTAAATTTATCTGAGTGAAGCTAATCCCCATCTCCAGCTCCTTCTGTAGTCTGGGGAAGCGTAAGCCTCTCTAGGAGGCAGCTCAGAGCACGAGCTTAACTTAGGCTGAAGTTGCAGGAGTGGCAGGGAGCTGATTTGGCGTTTCTCAGCCACAACCAAGGGAAGGGACTCTCCCTGTGCCTGCTCATCCTGGCCCTTCTTCAGCTGTCGCTGGTGCTTGCTGGGCACTTCACTGAACCCAGCCAGTTGGCTAATGAACAGAAAACTACTTCAAGGAAAGCAAAGTGATAGTCTTCAGCTGATCTAATGAGCTGAACTGGCTCAGGAAGAAGCATCAAAGCTGGTGGGTACCAGGGCTGAGCAGGGGTGGAGGGCAGCGCTTTGAGACTTGCCCGTTCCCCCAGTGCTGAGCTGACCCTTCGGCTCAGCTTTGCTGGGTAGCTTCACCCTTGGCCGCCCTGTAAATGTGGAGCTTGAACGGCAGAAGTGGCTTAAAGGAGCCCCTACACCCCCACTGTAACTTCTCACTCCCGTTCTCATGTTGCTGTCACTGCCATGGGGCTGGATAACGAACTGATAGAAATGATCTCCCTGAAAAAAGGGATTTGCTTTCGAGCCAGTCCCCGATGCAATCGCGGCGATACAGATAAGACGGCAGCAAACAGTGGTGCAAGACTGGACACTGCCAACATGGGGCAAACACATCTGAAGCTGGCTTAGCTTCTGAAGCCAGCATCTCATACCATGCCTTAAATCGCTTCTGGAGGAGAGTTTCTGCTGACTGGGGGCGGGGAGCTGAAAACAGCTTCCCAGGCAAGAACTAGCATTTGGGAATAACCTCCCCGCCGAAGGCTCCGTTTATTCACTCGCCATAATAGGAGGGGTTCAAGTCCTCTCTTCAGCAGGCATCTCAGAAGGTCAAAGCTGGGCATCTGCGTTACGTGCAGACAGCAGTGGGTGTCTGTGGTGGGTGAGGGGTGCCTGGAGGAGGTGGCCTGAGCAATGAGGACATGAGCTTTTCCTCCTACATCTTAAATTTGCTTTGGGGCTGACTTGCAGAACTGAGGCACAGTTTCTATGTTTTGGCTTCTTTGCTTAGAAGAGAGGGATATCAATATCCAAAATAATGGCACTTAGCCAGACAGTCAGCAAGCAACGTCTTCTGACCTCTGCTGGTTTGACCCAGCTTTGGAACAATGAGATTCCATTGAAATCCTTCACGTCAAATTACCAAATTCCAGCCATGAAGCATTTCACTGGCTCTTCTTTCCGTATATTGTAATGGTGTGTCCTAAAGGAAACAACAGTTCCTCACAATAGTTGAAAAGAATCATAGACATTATAAGCGGGTACCTGTTAAATCCAAATCAAAGATATTTGTTACAGTTGTCCTAAAGCTCATGGCTCACTTTGCCTACAGCATTACAAACCAAAGTGGAAGCTTGGTTGGTTGTATAACTGGGTTATGTTTTGCAGTTTGAAGGAGAAGATTCAAAATACATCCATGGATGTCTTACCTGATCTTTGTGTACCACCCTCTAGGACCACTATAGGAAAATGTAACCCCATTCGCTTAGTGTGGGACAAGCATCTGTCCTCACTTTCAGTAATGAATATTTTCCCCCTGCAAAACGACATGAACAGATGAGCAGAGTCAAGGGGTACTTGGGACTCACAGCACAGCCTTTCTTCTTAAAACAAGTTTTATTTTCACATTTTGAAAAGTCCCTAGTTTGAAATACATACATTACAGAAAATGTTTCAATGAGATCAACCTGGCATAGATACTTGAACATCTTCATGATTAAGTCCCCCCAGGCTGACAGAGTGCTAGGCTACCATGCCTTCTCCAAGGAGCAACCCCTGTGTTGCTGCCACTTACCACCTCTCAGGACATAGATTGGTCAGATGAGACAAGCTGTGACTGAGGAGACCTCAGGAGTCTCCCCAGCATTCAGATACACACTGACGCGTTGTATCTGCCCCCTCCCCATAAACCCAACACAGTTAAGGGTAGGATGCTCCCCCACATCGCCTAATTGCCTTCTGCCAACTTCCATCAACAAATCTCTACCACCACGAGTCCCCAGTGAGTTCAGTGTGGTGTGTCCTTCCTTAGACTTGGCTGCAGTGATGGAGCCAAACATTCCTCAGTACTGGGAAACGTGTTAAATAATGCTCTCTGGAAGCTCAGCTGTATTCACAGTATTTTCCACACACAAAGCTTGCTCTGTGAACTGCAGAGCAGTATGGGTCCAGAGTGCAATATGGCAAAGGTTAGTTAAGATATCAATGGTCACTTCCCAAAAAGGAGAGCAGTCGATCAACCTTGACCCTTAACATCAGCAATCTGCTTCAAAGGCAGTGGCTGGAAGCCTGTGACTGTACTAGAGAGTACGGGCAGAAGTGTGTTTCTGTAAAACAGGCAAAAATGCGTTCGGTCTGTCTTCAGAATTATGATAATTTTTAACACGGTAAATGTGGGATCATGTAAGTGAATGCCTAGGTGAAAGGGAGTGGGAGAGATGAATCTGTTCTTCAGCAAAATTCAATGTAAGCAATGTCCAGACGTGGGGGATTCAAATAATATAATGCTTTTTCCAAGTGCAACATGCATGCAAGGAAAGCTGGAATCAACTGTTAACGTGGTAATAAGTCCTGCAATTGTAGAACTAATTCAGAAGTCAGTAGAGAGATTATGTGTTTCTACGTGAAGCACTACTAAAAATATTTTAGTAATACAATAATATTTTTATTATTTGTTTGTCTGTCTTGCTATAACATGAAATGCAAGTACTACCGTAATACAATACATTATACTATACAGCATTACTATAAAAATCTTTGTACCAAGATAAATCATGGTGGCATACGTCTCTCTTCAGGCAGATATGTTACAATATGTTATTACAGGGGGTGATTGCACTAATGTAAAAAACTCTTCAGCATAAACATGGCCTTGCACTCATGACTGGAGAGGTGTTAGGTTGACAAAGGTTCACTCCTTCAGACATACAATGAACAAAATCCATACACAAAAATCTCAGGACCACTAAATTTGCTGAACAGTTGCTGAACCCAGTCAGAGAAAAGGAATCCTCCTATGGAAATTAATCTACTGGGAAAAATCACTGTCCATATGCCATACAAACTTCAAATTCTATATGCTTGCAGTTGGAAGGCATCGGCTGCATGGTCCTTGTGGAAGACAGACATCATTTATTCATGGACAGTGTACGAAATGGATTGTAACAGAGTCGGAAATGTTTCAATATATCTCTTTGATAATTTAAAGATGAAATTAGAAAGGATCTTTGACAAAAATGGTTTAGGATTCTTTCCTAAAGAATCCTAAGAACCTTTCCTAAGAACCTAAAATTTCCTTTTTTCTTTTTCTTTATATTTACCAAGATGATGACAGAGATCCTACGAGGCCTTCCCAAGAGTTACGCAGGCACAGCAGGGAGAAGAGGGAACCATAGTGCAAGGATATGAAGAGGGCACGGGAGGGAGGGAAGGTCCTTCCCGAGCCAGGTCCTCCGCCAGAGCCAGATGTGTATATCGTATAAGTACTGCATTGCCCCATTTCTGTCTTATCACTTTATTTAGCAGCTGTGTTTTCTCTTTTTTATGAGAACTTTTTAATGAGCCAGAGCTATCAATGCAGTTTAGCTGTTGCAAACTGAGTGCTATTACTTTTCTAACTGCAAAATTTTACAACCATTTGTTTCCTCTGACATCAAAGAAATTCATTAAATGAGGTCATCACATTTCACCATGGTGCCAAACACTGAAACACAGACCTAGCTCCACCACAGTGCAAGTTCGCAGGAAGCAGTGCTATTTGTTCACTTGCCATGGCTCCCAGATAGGCTTTCTTGCTCAGCTCCTGCATGCCTGTGCAGGCGGTTGGAGGTATAGCGGGTACCTACTCACACAAGTGCCCCAAAATAGAGAGTAAATCCAGATTATTTTGAAAACGTGGGCTATTACGATGAGTTAATAAGAAAGTTTCCTTTAAAGAGGAAAAGGTTCCTCTTCCACCAGCACTAGGCACTTCAATTGCGGATGATCACTGTGCAAACTTGTGCACACTTGCATGCGATGTACATTTGGGCCTTTTTTTGTTAGTTACATTATAAAGCACTTAGCTATTATGAATGTCTTAGCTGTGTAACGCTGTATAATCTTTAAGCAAAAATTAAACAGAAACTAGGCCCAATGACAAAAATAAGGAATCATTCCTTCAAATCAAACTGGGGTAAAAGAAGCCTGCAGAACTGCTACTCCAAGATAATTTTGCTTCATTGTGTGACATATTTTCCCTTTGAATGGAAATTCCAGATGAAGAAGCACAGAATTAAAACATAGGTGGACCAGAATTTTAACTCAGCATCTGCAAGAACTGTGTGTGCATCAGCACTTCTCAATTTCCAGCAGATTAATTCAGCTCTCTGTATTTTGTAAAACTGGACAACTAATTCTTTTTTCTCCATTACAGACATGTGAAATAATAAGCATATCCATCCTGAAGACTGATGACCTGATCTACCAGGTATAACACAGTGACAGAAAATTTTCTGTCATTTATCTTTTACCTTTTACCTTATGTTCTTCTGCCACCAGGCCTACACCCCATGTTCTTGTGGTGTAACGGGCTCCTTCCCTTCTGAGGTTATAATCTTCATGGTGTTTACTACATTAGGAGTACAACCATCATCAGCCCATGGCCATCAGACCATCAACATTTTGCTGTGGGAAGGGGTTCCATTAATAGAGTTTTTCAAGTGAGATCTCCTTTTCTACTTAGGTTCAATTGCAATTTTGAAAAAAAGAAACAGCAGGGAAATCCTATCGTGTTTTGGGAAGATGATGGGACAGATGCAAGTAGCGCAGTATCTCAAACTTATCTAATTACAGACTTTATATACAAACCAAAAGTTAAATGTGATTAAAATGTACACACAAAAAAATGTTGCAATTGTATGAAGTTTACCAGGCAAATTTATTTAGACTGTGTCCCTTAACACTAGGGTTTGTTTTTTCTGGAAAACTGTGCTTCATCAAAAATGCCAACGTTGTCGAATGAGAGTTGAACTTTGAAACTGTGACCTGTCACCAGGAGACTTCCCATGTGACCTTGGGGAGATCTTTTCACCTCTCTGTGCCTCAAATCTCCATCGTCTGGAAAAATAAATAAGTAAATAACTAAGAGCAGGGAGAAGGAATAATCTTCCTTCTTCTGTCGTCCTGCACCTGCCTTGTCTATTTAGATCACAAGCACTTCAGGGAGGGGATTAAATACCCTGTGCTTTCGCACAGCAAAATGAAGCCTGATCTAAAGGAGGGCCTAGGAGAGCTGTTGTAAGATGTGGTACATGGCGCAGTCTGCCTTTAAAAGCTTTAAGTGGCATCTTGCTTTCCATTTAATTATAAATGTTACTGTGATAACTGATTGTTGAATGCTCATAAAGAGAGAGAAGGATCTTGTCCAAAGAAGACATAATGTAGTGACAAACGTTCCTCACAACAGGCGCTGGCAGGACAAGCACAGCCCCTTGGTTCTTGTTCAGGAATTAAAATACTTTGCTCTGATCCTTCCTTAACTTCTCCTGTACCTTTTTTCTTCCCCTCCCCCTTATTTTCTTAAAGGTCAGCTGTGTGTATTCCCGTTTTCATTATACAGGATAGACTTTCTTACCCTTACATTTCTTTGTGTAATTTTTACCTCCAGCTCCCATTTCAGCTGTAGTTACCAAAGTCTTGAATTTATTTGCTTATAGCAAGTCACTACCTGAAGTGCCATCTGGATGGCTTAACTCATTCCTTTCCCTCCAGGGGACGCTTTGCAATGTCAAACAACATAAAGAAGCAAAGTAGGTCAAGGTTAGATAGTCATTTAAAGCCAGCATGAATCCGTACTGCTGCCCAGAAAAGCAGGTTTTACCCTTTCCTCACCACTTGTGCTTGCCACCTCTCTCGTGCTGGCACCAGCATTTGTTTGGCTGCTTGATGAGCCAGAGGGAATTAATCCAGTTATTACTAACCTGGCAAAATATCTGGGGGGGGAAAAAAAAAAAAAATCAATAAAACCTTAGACTGGCCACAACAACAGAAAACAGGGTAACCATAGGCTTAGACAGGAAGGGTTAGGCTCTCTGCCTAGTCACTTTTAACCCAGTGACTTATTTGGGAGCACTCTGGGATCTACTGTTCTGTTTTCCCTCTTGTAAGAGAGACTTAATCACGTGTGATGAGGAACCTAAAGCTTTCTTTTTTTCCCTAGTGAAACTAAATGTGTACAATTCAGTGTTTTCCCTCTACTTTCTTCCGTTAGAGCTAGAAAGAAGTAACATTACTGCATTAAGAGAAAATATTCTTCGCTATTCTTTCCTATTTCGCAGGTGTTGGTCCTGCAGGGATTTCAACAAATCACTTCCTTCCCCGCTCAGCAATAGTGGCAAATCATATACCCAAATTTTCAGTTTATCTGTTCCACAGGTCAGAGGAAAGGCGTGTCCTATCTTGATTTTTACTGTGATGGATGTGCTTACTAATTTAACAAGGCACAAAACGCCTTTCACACTCCAAGGGCTCATTCCACAGGTCCTACGTAGCACAGTTTTAAAGCGATCGATGCTCCACTGGGATATGGCGACACAGAGAGAGCGTGACATGGACAGGGCTGGAGCCGACGGTTGTGACACCGCATCAGGTTACGTTCCTCGTTCCCGCCAAAGCGTGTGTGACTCCAGGCCCGCCATTGTCCCGTCGGGATTCCATCCCCGCAGGGGGGAAGGGGGGACCGGCAGGAGCCGGGGCGGGGCGGCGGCACCCTTGAGCCTCCGTCCTTGGCGAGGATTGAGCACGGCGGCCACCACCTCCTCCGCGGCGCCGGGGAACGCCCAGGAGGGCGCGGCGGTGGCGGCAGGGGCCGGGGCGGCCCTGCGTGCGGGGCCCGCCCCTTCCGCTGCGGAGCCCTCATTGCCCGAGCCCCACGCTGCACAGTCCTGCTGCCCTCGCCGCTCTGAGCCTTGGTGGTGGGTACGCGGAGAGCGGAGTTTGGCGGGGTCCCCTCTCCGGGATGAGGGATGCTGGAGGGTCGCCCAGCCCACCCTTCTCCCGGGCGGCTCGGTCCCGCCGGGACCGGGTGCCTTCCCCCGGGGCCGAGCATCCCGGCGTGGTGGCCGGATGGTGTCCGGGGGGAGTTGGCGGCCGGTCCCAGCACCGGTAGGATGCAGTGGCCGGAGCCAGGCTGTGGCCCCCGAGGGTTTGAGTGGGATGGCGGCTCCTGGCTCGGCCACCGGCCTTGCGCAGAGACCCGCTGGGTCACTTCGTGTGCCGGCCCCGGTCCCTCGCTGGTCTGTGGCCGGCGGGGGTGGGGGGGGTCTCCCGACCTGGGGAGGTGGGATTCCCCGCGCAGGGTTCGGTGGGTTCAGCGAAAGGAGCCTCGGGGCCGAATGGAAACGCGCCGGGGAACTCCCAGCGAGCTTGCTGCTCCCGGAGCGGCTGGCGGCTTTGTTACCAGCTCCCCAGTCCGGAGCCCTCATGAGCGTTTCGAAGAGAGGCGAGTGCCGTAGCGCCATTAACGCGGGACGTGTTTCTGCCTCCTGCGGGGAGGCTCTGGAAGCTGCCGACGGAAGGATATTCTGTTACGTGCTGCCAAAATAGCCTCTGCCTCCCTTCAGCCCCTCGCTGGGCACCAGCGAATGGGGGGGGGGGGTTGGTAGCCAGAGCCCTGTGGGTGGGCTGGTAACTCGCGGGGTGGAAGGAGCCCTGCGAGCAAGGGCAGCGTGCCCGTGTGCTGCCTTACGTAAAACCGCCGTCGGCAGCGACTCGCCGCGCTCCCATCGGCAAGGTTCCAGCTGCGGCAGATGACCTCTTCAGTTCAGAGCGTGCGTTTCGCTTCCCGCTGGCTTGCTTCGAACCAAGTCTTTATTGTCTCTCCTTGCAGGACGCCATGGCTACTCTCAAGGAGAAGCTGATGACCCCTGTTGCTGCGGGAAGTACGGTCCCGAACAACAAGATAACTGTTGTGGGGGTTGGACAGGTTGGGATGGCCTGTGCTATCAGCATCCTTGGAAAGGTACGGCTCAAGGACAACGTGGTGTTCAAGTTCCCGCTGCCGTAATGTTCTGCATCGCCTCTTTGTCTTAGCAAATGGTGGGGAATTCGGTAGGTTAGTAGAGGAATGAATCACTTGCGGTTTGTGTAAGCAAGCAGTGACCTACACCCTTCATGCAAGGCTGACCTCCCAATTCGGTTTCTCCTTGTTCTCTCACTTTCCCATCTGTGCTGAGCAATAAATTGCTCATTGGGCAGAGTTATTTTGCAGGCTGCTGGGAAAATGTACCGAGCAACGGCTCCGAAGCCCCTGCTGAACTTTTCTTTTGCTTTTTAATTGTCTTATTTTTTCAAAACAAAGCTAGAGTTTGCTCGGTGGGAGAGCTCTGCTGGGCAAGGAATGCAGGCAGAGCAGAAATCCGTGTGAAATATGGGATAGGAATCGGAACTATGCGTGTTTGCCTTTTACTCTTCATGCATATGTGCAGTAATAGCTGAAAATACTCCTATCCCCTTCAGTAGGCTTCTTTATTTCACTTAAACCGTTACGGCTTGGTTGTATGACTTCATTGTTTCCAGAGAGGTTTTTAACTAGTTTTTGGAAAACTAAAAATAGCAGGCTAGACTTACAGGTTATTTTGACTTTTCCTGTTACTCGTTTCTGGGGTGTGTTTTTTGGCAAATCTCATGTTGCAGTCTGAGCAAAGCAAAGGCTTATTATGCAATAAGGATCTCTTGTACTTTGTTTTTGGAGAATATTGTGACCGAGTTAAATTTGTTTCCTCTCTCTTTTTGAAAAGACAAATGGGAGCTGCAGATAAGACATAAACAGATATGCCCTAGCCACTTGTAGGGACAGATCTTAAATCAGGTAGCTCACAGTGAGATCAAAAATCTTGCATGTACTACTAAACTGGCTGCATTTTATTTGGAGATGATCCTTCTACCTATTACCTTGAGGATGCATGTTTTAAAGTACTGGGTTTTAAGCATTAAAAAAAATTTTAAGAGTTTTCATTTTCTGATATTCATGAACCTTGTGAGCAAGAAAAACCTGAGAATAAGAGGCCACTGTGAAACTAAGTACTGATGTGAAAGTACCAAATAGTTTTTAAAACTGTGTAACTAAAGGAGAAATTTAATGGAGAAACAATGGCACTTCATTGTGGGTCTTTATATTTCTATTTTTTTTAAGTAAATATTTGCCTCTTGTGGTCTGAACTTACTTGTTTTTGAAGGAGTACTGTAACCTGTAAGGTTGGCAGTGAGGCAGCTAGGTGAAGTTACCACAAACCTCACTACAATCCAGCATTCATCTGTGTTTAACATGCTTCTCTAAGCAGGATCAAATTGTGCTTTCAGAAATCTAGGTATAAAGTTTTACTATTAATGATTATTTACTATATTTACTACCTGTATGGACCAAACCCAGAGTAAAAACTGGTTTTAAATTTTTCAAGCTTGGATTATGGCATGGAGTTAATTTCAACCAGACTTCTGCTGTCTTTTACACTCTCACAAGTATAAGCTGCAGTATAAAACATTTTTATAACAAAACCATCTGATTCTCATCACTGAATTAGAGGTGGCTTTGACTTATGCAAGATGGTTGGCTCCCCAAGATGTTTTTTGTTAAATGTGGTGTAAAATTTTGTACTTAATTTCCTATACTTTAATATGTAGATGCAGTTGAGTTTCAGATGGCTTTGAATTTTATAAAATTAAACAGTGTGATAATACTAATTTCAGTTTACTGGTGTAGTATTCAATACATAAACTTGAATGACACTAGAACTTCCATGTTAGTTTATCTTTAGCTCCCTCTGAGACAAGTCACTGATGTTGCTGTACTGTTTTAGAAATGGAAACATCTCCACAGTCACAAGTCAGCTGTTTTCAATGAGAATATTTTAAGCTGCATTTGGTGATTGTGCAGACTTCATTCCTGTGTGTACCAATGGTGAGCTGAATTCTTCTCTAGGCAACACTTATGCAAATTGATGAAATTGGTTGTTGGAGCTATTCCAGGTGCTCTGGTGTTCCAGTGAGAACTGGCTCCTTGAACCTGCTTGAGTCTGAGTATTAGTTGCAAGGTCTAGACTGAAAGCCCCATAATTGTCAGATTGTGCATGTATAAATCTATCCATAACTGCACATGTGCACACATTCTTTTTCAAATTCCAATTCCACTAGCTTCTTAGTTTAACACCAGTGACTTCAGTTAAGGATACTTTTCCATAATGTTTAAAAAACTGAGACTTCAATTTTATCTTGAGACTAGTTTGAAAACAGAGCGTGTGCAGATACAGATTCTTATGGTTTTCCTTCAGTGGTTCAAAAATCAAATCAGCTGTGAAAGGAAGCAATGCAGAAAAGCAATAAACTCTATTTTAAAGTATGAAATAAACTTAAATATACTTGCTGTTAAATATTTTTCCTCAGGAAAAATAGTGCATATTGTTGCATGTTTAAAGTAGTCTAGTTGATGCTCATTATTAATATTTCCATGTGAATTAATATATAAAAGTAGACAAAGAAGCTTGCTTGCAGTAGTATTTTCAATAGCATAAAAATGGCTTATCTGCTTTCAAATGGGGTGTAGATACCTAGAATAAGTAGTTTGAATCTCAGTATAATTTACTGAATGATAAGCCTTTAAGTATAGTTGAATTTACAAGGGTGGTAAACACTGTCAAAAGGCAGTAAAAATTTACATTAGAGCATTATGCCTTTTTCTTCTACCCCTATATTTCATTGTTTCCCTGTTCTGAGACTATATGACATTATCTCCCAACTTAACCTGGCTGGACAACAAGAATACATGGCTAAATCTGTTCTGCAAAGTAAATGTAATGTAGTAGCTCTAGTAGAAAAAAAATTAGGTAAAGAATCTGTTTTCTCTTGATACTGTTTTTAGTATTGAGGAAAATAAAATGATTAGATAAGTTCCCATCCTATATTTTCATAAAATGAATTGGTTGAAGGAATGTTATAAAAGAATACTTATTTGATAATTATGTGGTGTGTTCTATTAGGTATTTAAATATTTAAAATAGGCCTATTTGCTGGATAGATTTAGAGGGTTTGTTACAGTTCTGAAAGATGCAGCTTTTTTCCTAAGATAACTAAATCATGAAGTGCTTGGCTAATGAAGGGTTAGCTGTGTGCTCAAAGTCCCCACACACCTTTTTTGGAAAGTCTGGGTTTTATGAGCTTGTGCTGTAATAGCCTCTGACTTTGTTACTGTAAGATGCGTTGGAACACTGAGATAGTTCTGTCCTACTGGTTTACCTTTTGAGAAGAGATGCTTTCAGATGTGTACTTGTTACTTTAAAATGTAATATAGGTCAACTCAGGGGTGACTTCAAAATGCAAGTGAACTGCTTCATTGACTCCTTCAAACTTACTGTTTTCAGGATCTTTGTGATGAGCTTGCTCTGGTTGATGTTTTGGAAGACAAACTAAAAGGAGAAATGATGGATCTACAGCATGGGAGCTTATTCCTTCGCACTCACAAGATTGTGGCAGACAAAGGTGAACTTCAGTTTCTTTAATACTGATGTTCTGTGAATTTACTTCATACTGGAGCATTAGTTGTGTAATCCTAAAGAACTCTTAAGGATTTGGTATTGAAAAGGTAAAGTATATGAACTACAGTGAGAGTTCAGATGAACACCATAACAATGGGAGTGGCTCTTAATCTGGGCTTTCTTTTACATCTCTGTGGCTTGTTGAGTAAAATTGATTTTAATTGAACTGTAGTACCACTTCGCTGTAGAAGAAATATTGTTGTTTGGGTAGTGGAAATGAGGTTCAGAGGGGTGGAATGTACTCTCAAGACCCACATACTGATATATCAGGACAATGTTAAGAAACGGCACTGGCCTTAGTATTGATGTCTCATGGTTTTTGAATGTATGCACAGTGGAGAAGATACCCATAATACCTGTATGAACACAGTACTGTTGAAATTAGTGATAAGTCTAACACATTCTATATCTTCTCTTCCATGCTCTATTGTAGACTATGCTGTCACAGCCAACTCTAAGATTGTGGTAGTAACTGCAGGAGTTCGTCAGCAAGAGGGGGAGAGTCGTCTCAACCTAGTTCAGAGGAATGTGAATGTCTTCAAATTTATCATTCCTCAGATCATCAAATACAGCCCCAACTGTACCATCCTTGTGGTTTCCAACCCAGGTAAGGCAATCTTTTCCTAGCACGCTTACAAATTCTATTTGTTGGAGAACTAGTGTTCTGGTTTATCAGTCTTCTCAAATACAAATTGAATGTTGAAAATTAATGGCTTTGTGTGGACATCTGCCATGTACTTGCTAACAGCAGAATACAAACAAATATTCTGTACTTTCTGATACTCTCTTTATTCAAACTTCCTATGGTGTCTATATTTCAAAAGCATGCCTCATGGTAAAAATGTCAGTTCTTTACATACTTTGGCTTAAGCAGTAGGTAGTTGAAAATTGTTATCTCCAACAGACATCCATTTTGCTTTTAAATTGTTTGTAATCATAACTTTCGTCCGAATATATGGCTCTTTTTCAGGATGAAGAACTAGCCCTATAGTCTTGGCTCTATTTTCAGGGAATCTTTTTCAGGAATTTGCATGCTGAAGCTTGTGGTGGGGGGAAAGGCTAGCTGTACTACATGGTTCAGTTAGATTAGAAAAGACTTAGTTATAACTGATTACATGTATTTGTGTGCTCACTTGCAAACATCTCATTGCACTGGGACAGATTGGTTATTTGGATGTCTAAAACTGACTGTAAACATTCCGATATGCTATGTAGGGTGTCTCTGTAGGGCTACCTTTGCTTGATTCAACATCTGAGTGAAGCCATTACCACAGAACCCTGGCAATGAATTGACACTGCTTTTAAAGATAACTTGGCAGAGTCAACACAGTGCATGTAAAGCTAGCAACTCAGCTGGTGGTTGAGTAATTGGCTGGTGTACAATTAGTACTACTGAATACTGGTGTACTGAGCAAGTGGCTGCTGTGCAAGTAAAATAACTTATGGCAATTTCAAACACTTATCTAAAAGTTGAACTGAATCGAAGATCAAATTGTTCTTGTTCTAGCAAGGCTCAATTCAAACTATAAACTTCTCTCCAGTAGAGCAGCTGCAGGAGGAGAATTGCATGTTGCTTTTCAGAATTATTTTTATTGTGCTTTGTTTTCTCAATGTGTAGAGCTTTGTCCACTAGTTTTACATAGTAGAAGTTACTGTGAGCCCTTTAGAAGGGACTTCAGGGGTGCCCACTGCATGTGTGTTGGTGTGTGACCTTGATATCCTTCCCTGTTTAACTTTCCCGGATCTGTCTGGGCTCTAGCTCAGATAGCACTGTCCACAGCCTGTCCCGTGGAAAGGCCTACTGTAGGCAAATGATAGATTACAAAGCAGAGCTCAAAGTCCAGATGCATGTCTCAGCACCTGACTTGAAAGCCGGACTGTCCGGAGCGATGGTAGCTGTTTGACAGGGCGGTGCTCTGTAGTTTGGTACAGACTACTGTGATCCTGGCAGGAACTGCCCCAACTGAAGCTGTAGGGAGGCTGTGCCTGGTGAGCATGCCACCTGCAATAGCAAGGTGTGAACTGGACTGAGACGGCGTGCTTTTGGTACCTGAGCAGACCAAATGATGTGTTTCAGATCTATATACACAAATATATTCCCTCCTGAGAACTGGCTGGCTTTTGAGAGTTTTGGAGCCATAATTATTGCAGCCTGTTTATTATTAATAGAAATAATTAATTATTGCAAGTCTGTTGCTTTGAGCTGTGGATTAGAGGTTTTTCCTTCTGCTCGCATGCCCCTCTGTCTGCCCCATCTTAGGTTTGTTTTTCCCTAAAAATGTATTTAGAGCCACATGCAGCTAAGGTGAATTGCTTACCCAGCTTTTCATGCTACAGAGGTAATCAGTGCAGAAACTGCTTAATGCATGAATCTGTTCAAGAAATTAAACTGAAGTAGTTACCAGCTAGAAATAGAATATATAAATCTCAAACATGTTTACAAAATTGTAAATTGCTTAAACCTCTTATTGTTATGAAGTAGAAGGTAACATCACTTTAGGAAATGGCTTGTTTTAGCCCCAGGAGTTTAGTCCCAGTTCTGGATGCACTAGGGGTTTAGCTGTGACAAAAAAGTGCCTCAACTTTAGCTAGTAGAATACTAATCTCCAGAGACCTCCCTCAATTTTCTTTGAACAGTAGCTTGATGGGTCCTAAATTTCAAGCAGAACATTCATTTTAACCCCCCCAGATAGTCAGACCTAAAATACTTTGACCAATGAGCATAACTGTGTTTTGAGTTATCCTGATTTTCCTATTACTTGGAGTAATGTTGGAGCATTCTTGGTGTATGTAAATGGTTCCATTTACTGTGCATGTCTGTCTTTTCAGTGGATATATTAACCTATGTCACATGGAAGCTGAGTGGCCTGCCAAAACACCGTGTGATTGGAAGTGGCTGCAATCTAGACACAGCTAGATTTCGCTATCTGATGGCTGAGAGACTCGGAATCCACCCAACCAGCTGCCATGGCTGGATCTTGGGAGAACATGGTGATTCTAGTGGTAAGGAGCAGTTGTGACCTCTTTGGGAATAAGCAATACAATGTTAGAGGTTGAAGCCTAAGGGGTGTTACAAAATTCTGAAAGAACAGATGCAGCTCAGCTCAAGTAGCTAGCACTTTGCTGTATTTTTAATGAGACAAGTCCAGGAAACCTGGCTACATTTTTTTTAATAAGTGATTGTGGCTGCATGTTTAAACCCTGAACTTAAAAGGCCAATTTTATTAGCTAAAGTTGTGTCTTAAAGTCTACAGCTTATTACTTCTCTTTATCCTCAGTTTTTGGAGTATCATAACATAGCCTGTAGCACAGTGCTCCTCTGAAAGCAGTATTAGCCCTTGTTAGGTCAAAGGCAGAGTTTGTTACAAGTAGTAGAAAAAGCTAGCAATCCAGATTCAGGCTACCAAAACTATGTTTTACCTCATTTTGTGACTTTTTCTCCATGCTATTTAAGAGAAGATGGTCTTAAAACCACAGGGAATCAAAGAAGCTTATTTGTTGTAGTTGACGTATTTCAAGTCTAAAATGATGCAGCAGAACATCTATGTAGATTGGTACTGCTTTATATTCTAGTGCTGTGTATTTCTAAGGGAGCCACTTCTTCAATGTCGCAATTGCACTTGATCAAAGTACAGTGTCTGATCAACAACAGTATTTACTGAAGCCAGCCCTACACTGTAATGAAAGCAGAGCTTGGCTGAGCATACACAGAGCTCATCTTGCTTCAGTGTTACAGCTGCTTTTGCTTTGAAGTAACTAAGAATTCCCAGTTACCTCACAGGAAGAGAGAATGAGTGTGCCTGTAAGATTCCAATAAGAATAGAAATGTGCAAATTCCTCTCTATTTTAAGTTTGCATATTGCTATCTTGTCATTCAGGGAAATAAGAGTAATTCTTGAAAGGTAACACTAATACTGATTAGTAGGACAGCAAACATGTACTTTCTGCAATTTTGGGGTAAACTTAGTTTTAAAAGGTGGAACAGCTCAGATGTTCCTTTTTGCTAGAATTTGAGGTTTGTGACTTCAAAAGTAGCTTTTCCCAAACCTTCCAAGGACTGAAAGTTCTGTTCATGTGTTGCGATGGACTTGTTAAAATGTCAGTACTAAAGTAGTCTCATATTTGACCCCCAGAGTTCTCAGAATTAACTGTAGTTTAATGGAAACTTAAAATCTGCCTCGAACATTATTGTGGTTCTGGCTACTACTACTTTGTTTCCAGTTACCTTGGGGAAAGTGGAGGGCGAGTCAGCGCTATTGAAACTTCTGTCCTCGCTCTTACAGTGGCTGTTTGGAGCGGAGTTAATGTGGCAGGCGTCTCTCTCCAGGAGCTGAACCCTGCCATGGGGACTGACAAAGATGGTGAGAACTGGAAGGAGGTCCACAAGCAAGTGGTTGAAAGGTACAATTTGAGGAATAAGGTGGATATGTGATGCTAAAATAGGTAGTCTGCACACTGCCTCCTTCTCACTGCCTCTTCATTCTGCTGCAGCTTTCATGCCCTTTTATTTAGTGTTGCACAAGTAAGTGGAACTACGGGTTTAAACACAGAAATGCAGGATTTCAGTTGGTAAGCTTTATTACCCTGCAGTGAGACAAGCCGTTGCATAACATACCCACTTTAGTACTGCAGTGCTTAGAGCTCTGTGTGCTTGTTTTCTCACAAATAGCTTCTTAAATGGTTAACTTTGTTCAAAGGGCACAGGACTCTAAGAAAAGGTAGTGTGTTTCTGTGAGCAGAGCATTGGAGTTGATTTGGGAAAATTTGTTTATTAAGGGAAATTTGTCTAGAGGTATAAGGATACATGTTGCTAAATCATTCTGTCATTTGAAATAACTGATATAAAGTGTATGCAGATATTTGTTAAATTAGGATGTGTGTGTAGGTAGTGCATGGCTTTGACTCTAAATGTTGACATATTACAAATGATTGTGCCCTGACTTGAGTAGAGAACTTGTTCAGTTGTAGGTGTTAAGTAGAAAAACAGCCCCTAAAAGCTCTTCATAGATGGAAGCTATTTTTGTTTTCAGCTGTTCCTGTGAGAACAACAGGACTTCTTTATACATATGGGATAAGGTAGACTTTATACTTTATCCTCTAATGCTGCAATATGCAACTCTGATGTTTTAATTTCATAGCTTACAATGTCACAGGAGTTTCAGACTTTTAAATGGGAAACATTCACTCTCTTAAGACTTGGCATTCACACAGTGTTTTGAAGACATTTTAATGCAACTGCATTTCTATGTTTCCTTAGTGCCTATGAGGTAATCAGACTTAAGGGATACACGAACTGGGCTATTGGCCTTAGTGTTGCTGAACTCTGTGAGACTATGCTGAAGAACTTGTACCGAGTTCATTCAGTCTCAACACTGGTAAAGGTAAGAAGTGGTGGCTAATTGGATGCTCTGGTTCATTTTGTTCTAATGAAAAAGCTAAATAGTCTTAATTAGCAAGGTGCCAAACAAAGGAAACTTTGTAAAATACTAATTTAAATTTAAAATGGGATCTTACTATTGCAATTTTTTCTAGTCTGACCTCTTAGCTTACCCTCAGAATTATGGAGCTCAAATCAAGTCTCTGTACTCTACCCAGTGTTGTACTACCCTTGTGTAAAGTTTACTGTGTGTGACATAAATTCATTAAAAGGAAGTTTCAGTGTGAAAATGGTAAACTTCATGGAGGCCCAGCTGTGATTCCATGAACCATTGTCTAGCAAAGGTACTAGCGAAGAGAGCTGTCTCCTTTTATAGCTGATGTAACTGGCTGCATCTAGTCTGTACCAGCTGTATAACCTCTGGTGCAGCAAGGACTCTGAGCAGACTGAACTTACTGCTCTCTCTATAGCAGGAAAAAAGACCTGCCCTAATCCTATGTCTTTGAATTGTCAGCTACTTGCTGTATATAAATGAGAGGTTTGGAGGTGGGGTTTCTGAAATCGGTTATCTCAGTGTTGCAAATCACTTCGTCTAAAACAGCTCTAACTTTTATTTTCTCAAATACATTGTGACTGAATTTTTTGCAGGTTGCAAAATTATAACCTTGAGCTCTGCTTTCATAAGGCTTCCTGCTATATAAGCTTAAAGCAGATAGGGGTGATGGGTTCATGTCTGATCTCTTTTGTTTGTGGCAGGGTATGTATGGAATTGAGAATGATGTCTTCTTGAGCCTTCCTGCTGTCCTAAGTGCCTCTGGAATGACAAGTGTCATCAACCAAAAGCTGAAGGATGATGAGGTGCTTCAGCTGAAGAAGAGCGCAGATACATTGTGGAACATCCAGAAAGATCTCAAAGATCTCTAACTCATGAATGTTAAGTTCCAGCAATACAAAAAGAGCATGTAGTGTGCAAAATTCAGCTCTACTCACTATACATCTCTGGTTAACATTTAATGCTCTTCCAGACTGAGCTTTGTCCACAGTAGCTAAACTTATGCTTGCTGTAACGCAGACCTTATGAACAAATAAAGTCACTTTCAGGCATGTTTTGTTGTCCTAGTGACTTAATTTCAGTATTTCAATTATCTACTTACTCTAGGATTCTCCTTTGATGTTTGCCACAGACTACATGGAAGTGTAGACACATGTGTCCTTATAAAGTTATAGACAATGTAGTAGTCACCTGTGGTGGGATTTCACTAATACAACTTTACTGGAAGCCTTTTTTGTATGATTTAGTTTCAGTCCAGATGCTGACTAAGTGTAGTTCATTCTCAGACTTGTTTCTGATACAGTACTTCCTATTTTTTTCCTAATGGGTAAAAGAAATTGAATGGGGATCTGCCTGTGGGCCACCTGCCAAAAATATGCCAACATTAAGATTCTGTATGCTACTGTCCTAGAAAGATTTCTATAGATCCTTCTCTTCTGGATTCAGTTCTTTGCATAGTTTTCATAATGTTTAGAACAAACAAGATTATTTTCTATTTGATTACCAAAATCCAGTGTGGTTGTTTTGAGTTAGACCAGAGTCCTATGGTAGTCTTGTTTATAGAAAAAGTCAAACTGGGCCTTTAATCTCTAAATTTCAGCATGATTATTTTGTAAGTGCTTATCTACTTGAGGAGAGAAAACAGATTTAAAAAAAAATCCTAAAGTTTTATTTCTTAACCACTTACAATTATGGAATAGATATTAACCATAAAATAGCCAATATGTGCTTGGCATGCCTAGAAAGGTTCAATCTAAATGTCCAGGGGACAAACAGTATCAAATCTAGTATCATAATTCAGGGGCCTGCAAGGCTTGTTTCATAACAAATGGTCTGAGACTAAGTTGGAGCAATTTAAAGACCTTAATGTTTTGAGTAGTGGATAAAATATTTTCACAAGCAAGTAGCTTAATTATTGTAGCTCCTTTTAAAAGAAAAGATCATGCAAGTCTTGTCATATTGCAAGTTAACTGCTATCCTGTGATTTACTAATTATCATGTAGTTAGTGAAATATCATGCATGAGATGCTGGTGACAGCATTATTTACAAAGCATATCCCACTGAGACCTTAGGAGATGTTTTATTCTCAGTTGCATGCTAAATGCCAGACTTCTTCACTGATATGAAAGCAGAGACTAATTTTCTCTCTAACTCAGTGTGGAGATTTTACAGGCTTTCCACACCTGGATAGATCAGCTTAAGTTTCTGTGAAGAAAATGACAGCTGTCATGAGGTAAATAGAATAAGCTGCTGCTGTTTGCAAGACATCCATTAGCAATTGTCACCTGAGCACATACAGCTGGCTACCTTGCACAATTCCTGGTTTTGTTTAGTGTAAGGTTTTCCTTACACTATTTGGAATAATTCAAACTAATGTCGTGGGACACTATCTTGCAGGGTTCTTGAGACTGATGCATGTGAAAAGGCATCAGTTGTCTTGGATGGCAGGGAGTGGGCCCTTTTGCCTTCTGATAGTGAATCTCTTTTTTTTTTTTTTTAAGATCACTCAGCTACAATAAAACTGGGTTTTGTCCCTGATTGCATCAGTGTGCATTCCTTGCCCATTAAAGCATAGAAGGTTATACCTTGTTCTGTGGTCAGCAAACTGAGACCCAAAGTGGGTTGGGACATCTTGAAAGGAATATGGTAATTGGTGCTTGAGCTGGGAAACTGCTGTCACCTAGTGTCTGTCAACCATTCATTCAATCGCCTCTGAGTCCACGGAGGGTTTTTTGTTAGTGATCATGAGACTTAACCACAGTCTTTTGTGCCTAGACATTAAGCAAGGAGAGAGGTAATGACAATTTCTACTACAAGAAAAGCGTGGCCTGTTACAGAAAAGAGTGGATACAAACAAAGCAGGGAACTGAAGGAATGCGGACAGAGCACTGGTTTGCATGATGAGCACTTTTCTTAGCACATCAGCAGCCTCACTGTACCAACTTCTACTTTTGGGGAGATGATGGCATGAAGGAAAATTCTAAGAAATGTAAACAGCAATGAGGTGGCCTTGTGGGTGTTATGGGGGATTGGTTCAAAATTATTAAATAGGAGTTAGTATATTGGGCTAGGGGATTTTAAGGTTTTAATAGGCTCTTGAGATTTTTTGCATTCACTGATGTTTGTAAGCCCTATGCAAGTACATTAACTACACTGTAGCTATTTTTTGTTAGGCGTTTTATCACACAGTCTTGTATCTTCATGGCAGTTCCATGGCTGTAGAATAGCTTCCCTATGTATGCTTATACAGCACCAGCCTATCACTTTCTGTTACTTGGAGTCTAGCCATAATATAGTCTTATATCAACCATATAAATTCCTTAATAGCTATATTGCCATAGTACTTTATCTCTAAAATATGTCTGTGGGTTTTTTTCTGAACATAATAGACTCATGTTTATCTTGTATATGCTTTGTTTGTACAGCCCATTGGTACATGAACTTTGTTGTTTTATCTCGTGAAAGGCAATACGGGTTTTTAACCACTTCCTATGTGTCAAGAAGTACCTTTGTCACCCCTTGGTCTAACAGAAAACATTGTGCTGCTGTTGGAAAGAGTAGTACAGCCACTAAGCAGCAGCACAGCAGACCACTTCAGAAAATGCTGAGGATGACTTGCTCGACTCACATGAGGTAAGACCAGTAATGTTATTTTAACTGCTGTATGTTATTTTAAGCTGTTATTTTAACCCCCTTGCACTTGCAGGTATATAGATACAGGCTACAGAACAAGAAAGTCAGCCTGACTACCCTGCAAATGTCAGCCAAAAGACAAGCAGATACTGACAGACAACAGAGACAGGAAGGATACTACTGGCATGGTTGTGCCAGAGGACTGGAACTCAGTCCTCTGAGTTATGCTCAGCCTCAGGTGTATGCTATTACCGCTGTATTTGTATTGTGGCTTTCCAAAGAAATGTATATGAAGGAGGGAGAGCTTGAGTTTTCCACCTGCACATCCAGAGAGTTGAGATAAATGAGTAGCATCCTTTGCTTTATTATCAGTCTGTATAGGAACTGTCTGCAAGCTTAGTAAAACAACAGTGCTGTCAGTGGAAATCAGCCATCGTCCAGGAAAAAGCTGGGCTTGTTCTGAGCTCAGATGCAGTATTAAATCAGTTGCTTTTTTAATATAATAAATATTATAACAAATAATGAAAATGGGTCAGGGAATTGAAGGCAGGTTTAAGCAGTGAAATAGTGTTAAAAAGAACATGTAGAATCATAGAATAGTTTGGGTTGGAAGGGACCTTTAAAAGCCATCTAGTCCAACCCCCTGCAGAGCACAGGGACATCTTCAACTAGATCAGGTTGCTCAGAGCCCCGTCCAACCTGAGCTTGAATGTTTCCAGGGATGGGGCATCTACCACCTCTCTGGGCAACCTGGGCCAGTGTTTCACCACTCTCAGT